>NW_017387312.1:245359-246868 GCF_001636725.1 Cordyceps fumosorosea ARSEF 2679
CCCCCCCGGCCTTCCACTCCCCTCCCCTGCCGACCACACACAGACGCAGCCAAGCGTATTAGAACCAATTAGCCCTGCAAGGCTTCGCTGGATAATGGCACCATCTAATTGGTCGCCCCAGAGGCCCTGCCAGAGACCCTGCCAACTGAAATGCCAGTGATCGACTTATTAAAGCGAGAGAGTGACAGAGAGCGAGATTCGCGGGCAAGGGCCGGCCGGTTTTTCCAGCTCGGCGTGCCCAAAACAGCCTTCCTTACCCCATTCCCCCGCCCCCCGTTTCCATGTTTCGGGTTTTCTGGAGGGAACGAGACAGATAGAGGCCCCCCCCCCCGTTACCCTGTTGGCAGCTGCTCATTTGCCCAGATAACGAGGACAGTGGATAACTACCCTTTATTAGTCCAAAACGTCGGATCGAAGGCAACTTTAATATGAGCCCAAACCAAAAACAAAAAAAAAAAAAAAAGTTCCGATATGCGCTAAAATCTAGGCTGGGTTGGGTATTATCGCATTGTAACCTCGGCTTCAAGCCAAACTCCCAACATGACGATCCCGATTTGCGGGCGCCGCTGTAATCCTTTTCCGCAGCCGTAACGGAGTTTACAATACGCACAATACAAAATGGGCAACCAACTTTAAAAACTAGTGCTAATTAGTTCAGATACTAAGCTTTTTCGCAAAATCGTAATGACAGGTTGACAGAAGGGGACCCCTCCCCCTCCCCCCCGGTCCTTGTCGAGAGATGGTGGCTTGTTTTAGTGCGCCCGCATTTCTCGTCCTCTTTTGTTCCCAAATGTCTTCAAAAGAAAGAAAGCAAGCACGGGTCGCAGAGCGGCCGCTCATCTCTCGCTTCGGATCTCCGTGACAGCAAAAAAGGGAAAATTCGGCATTGCCTACGAATACTCCGCCCGGCTGGGCCCCCCCAGAAATCCATGATCCCTCCCATTTCCCCCAAACTTTCATGTTTGAATGTCTGAATGCACTTTAACAAGGGCAAAGAGATGAGTTGACGATTCTTCCTGCGCACGCCCCCCCGCACGCAGGGATCATGACCTTGACATTCTGGGCTGAAAAACAACCCATGCCCGGCAGATCCTTCCATGGACCTTCCATTATCCTTCTTTCAAGTTGCTGAAATAGGCTCAGCCGTAGCCCGCCGACGCCCTCCATCAGCCCCCCCCCCTCCTCCAACCCTCCAACATCCCACCCGACAAGACACGTTTCTGGCACATCAATCACATCAACCCCCGAAATCCCACTACCCGTTGGCCGGGACTGGACTCGGAGCTGAAGGGGCGTTGATTGTGTGTTGTTCCTTCTCGGCCGTAGGAAGAAACTAACGTTAGCCTTTCTGAATCAACGCATGCCGCGCCCGCGCGCACGGCTCCGAATCTCATTTCTCCGGTCTACCTGAGGAAAGTTTGAAAGTTTGAAAGTTTGACGGTATTCTTGTTTCAAGCCACACGTTTTCTCTCTGTGTTTTTTTTTTTTTTTTTTTTTTTTTTGTTTTTT
>NW_017387312.1:246930-632629 GCF_001636725.1 Cordyceps fumosorosea ARSEF 2679
TTTCCTTTTGGGTTTTTTTTTTTTTTTTTTTTTTTTTCGATTTTGACTCGTTGTTATCCGGCGGCGGCCTCGATGCCTTTTTTTGTGTGTATGTGTGTGTATGTGTGTGTGTGTGTGTGTGTTTTTTTTTTGGCCAGCCACATTCTTACCTAGTAGTTAAATGAGGGACATGGGACGAAATAGTTACATGCACATCGCACATTGCAAAATCGCACATCGCACTCATCCACTGCTCAAAGTTACGCCCCCCCTCTATAAACATCCAAAAACAGTCCCCGTTTCATTGAGCCTAATTTAGCATCTTCGCTGGTTCCTAAATGGGAGGGGTTTTCTTCTTTGTCCTTGAGCCTCGCCCCTCCGCCCTCGTGTTGCTGCTGCAGAAAGCCAAGGTCAAGGCTGTGATTTCCGCACCGCCCCTGGGCCTCTGCGCAAGGCCAGGGCCGCAAATCGGTGGGCACGGCACGACGAGGAGGAGGCAAGAGACAAGAAGGGGAGGGCGGATCCCTCCTCGCGTGCTCAATCTGAGGAGCAGGAAGGAAATCAAAATGAGATAGAGAAGAGAAGAATAAAGATAAAGATAAAGATACGTTAAAGAAAAAATAAACTAAAATGGTATAAAACTTGCGCAAGCGGACTTTTGCAACTCGCCGGCTCAAGGACAGCCCCCCCCCCCCTTGTACATGTATAACCACCTGCCACCGATGTTGTTGTTGCTGTGACTATCGCTGTACTCCGTACCAGCCTGTACAGCAACAACCGTAGCGCCTCACTGCGCCCTGATGAGTGTCTTGTCCTCGGGAGGATAATAGCTGAGTACTAATGCCAACAATGTGTCCGCGTAAGCTACCTTGGTAGCCTACTTCATATTCATCCATATTCATCCTCATGTTTAACGGTCCACAGATTTCGGTACTAGATAAATTAACACTATATCGTCAACAAAGAAAATCTTGGCCGGCGCGATAGACGTCTATGTATAATAATATTACACCATGAAATAATAAAGAGTAAAAAAAGAAAATAAGAAAAAAGAAAAAAGAAAAAGAAAAAAAAACTCCAAATCAACATGATGATGAAAAACCACACAAAATAAGAATTAGTTTTTTTCATCCAAGCACTAGCCAAATATCCTTCATCTTCATCATCATCGTCTCCCTCTTACTCTCTCATTGGTATCGTTTTCGTGTCTCTCCATCAGCACTTGGCGTCTTTTGTAACATTGCCTCATCAAAAAAGTCAACAACCCTCGCCCCTTCTGCGCCCGCCCAGCAGTGTAATTATGTTCGCAATAATGAATTTGAGTGGGGTGGTTGGTGCGTGTGGTGGATCGTGTGACAGGTTGCACTGCAGCGCGAAATGCTCGTCACTCACACTCCCCCACGCTGTTCCCATCCCATCATACCTGGGTTCACAAACCCCTCTCGACTCGCAGTTCCCTATCTCTCTATTCGTGTACGCCCTCGCTGATTCCTTGCCTCGTGTCGTAGCCAGCGTGCGCGTAGCTCCTCTGCTGCTGGCCATTTGACATTGCCAGCGGAGGCTCGAATGCCACCACAACTGTTGGCGGTGGCGCGACGCCACCAGCATGGGCTACCGCAAGGGTGTTGTCGGGAACGCCGCCAACGATGGCATACTCGCCCATGTTCGCCTCGCCGAGATTGTACATCGAGTAGCTGCTGTAGCTGCTACCGTCGTCTTGGCTAAATCCATTGTAGCCTTCTTGCGCCTCCATCGGCGAGTAGCAAAGCCCGCCCGCCTGAGGCACGTAGCCCTCAACGTCGGAAGACCCGTGCGACGTCGCCAGGTGCGAAGGGTGAGCTGGAGCTGGAACGGGAGCGCCGTAGAGGACGTGCGAGTCCGGCGCCATTCCGTGCATCGGCATCCGGTGGTGGCTATACAGCCTCTCGCGGCCGCGCGCGTTGTATCCGACGACGCCTCTGCGGCCGCCGGAGTAAGAGCTGTGGGCCATGCGCTCTCGCTCTGAGCCGTGTGATTTTGAGCGAATGTTGCCCTTGCGATACCTTGTCGTGCTCTGGACGCCTTCTTGGAGCGCCCAGTCGGCCAATACCCACTCAGTGGCCCGTCTCGATTCTGATCCGTCCTCCTTGAGTGGTGCTTTCTCAAAGGCCTGAAAAAAAAAAGTTTTGTTAATATGTGAACTTGAGGAACTTGCAATCCTCAATACCATGGGATACAACATACCCGGTTCATGCTCAGATTGTGGCGGATGCTGTTTTGCCAACCTTTGTTGTTCACCGCTTTGTTGGTGTTGTCCTCAAACCACTGGTAAATTTGGCGCAAAGACAGCTTTCTTGTATTTGAGCTCATGAAAGCTCTGTACAAGAGTTGTGAGTAAGGCAGGCTATTGATGTCGCTCTTGGCCTTGCTGACGTCCGAGGTGCACGGGTAGTCACTCGGCGGGGTTGGCATGACCCCGGAGTAGTCGTGGTGCGACGTGGGCTCGTTGCCCAGGGAGCTCATGTCGGAAATCCCAGCAGTCATCGGGCGGTGTTGAGTAGGCGATCCATCGCCAAAATGGCTGGGCGGGTAGTGTGGGCTGCCATAGCTTGAAGCCATCTCGAACACGGGCGAGTAGCTGTTGGCCTGCATTGGGGGAGGGGTGGAGGTGGGAAACGAGACGCTGCAGTCCGGGAAGTATGCTGCCGACGTAGGCGCGTGTTGGAACTGATAGGGTACTGCGCAATCCCAGCCACTGGCGGGCGACGATGGCGAGTTGGCGTAGGCAGAGTGATCGGGCAGCAGCTCGTGGTGGTGCAGCGTCCAAGGCTCGCTCTCGCCGGAATCAGAGGATGGTGGCCAACCAAAGGTCTGTGGGGAAGAAGTAACAGAGTAGTTATCTGGCGGAGACATGGGTTCGCATTTCCTGGTGTCGATGGCTGCTGGTGGTTGGCAGAAGAAGGGCGTTGCGGCTGAGGAGGAGTGTGAGTCGGGCGTCTGTCTGTTGGCCTTGACTAGAAGGTCGTCTTCAGCCTTCCACTTGGCCAGGTGGATGTCTGTTATGGGCTCTGACTTGATAATATCGGGAGGGTGTTGGATGAGCCTGGGAGATGTGGACGGGGATGGCAGCTTATTATGGCTTTCACCCTGGCCGCTGATTGGTGTAAGGGCGTTCATGACCATGTCTGCCGGGATATCGCCGTCTAGTTTGGCGGCCGGGGTTCCTCCTTTTGCCCAGGGAAAAAAGAGAGACAAGCGTTGTGCCTGCTTTCCTGCAGAACCAGGCGAGCTGGGTGTGGCGAAGAGGAAGATTGGCCGACAGTATCCCCAAAGTTTGCCTAAAGGCAGTCGCTCAAGGATATGGCAGGCGATTGGGGGAACAATGTCGTTTCACAGAATGAAAGACAAGAAACAGGAAACAGGAAACAGGAAACAGGAGGGGAGAGGAGGGGAGAGGAGAGGAGAGGAGGGTAGAGGCAAGGCAAAACGAAGAGTGTATGATGAATAAAGCAAAGCAAAAGGGAAGAAAGACGACAGATGCTTGCGTTCTAGTTATGGTTGCCGGAAAGAAGACGGACGGGGTGGAGGAAACAGACAGATGGGGGAGACGGGCAACATCTATAAGTGAGAAGAAAACAGCCAGCAGCAGCAGGCGAGAAAGAGAAGCGGCGCCCGCCCGCCCGTACTGATACGTCCGTCCGTCCACCTAATTGAGCGCTGCAGGTGTCGAGGGACGAAGAAGCAGGCCAGATTGAGTGTGAGCGGAGGAGGAGGAGGAGGAGGAGGAGGAGGATGGAGGAGGGTCTACAGCGTGGTGGATCCCGCGACCAGCCCGTCCGTCCGACCTGGTCGGCCAAAGGCAAGCCCAACAGACAGACACGGGACTAAATCGCTTCTATTGTTGGTACTGGGTAGACACCAGCGAGTGACCAGCAGCACGCTTCAGACCAGAGACAAGAGCCATCCATGAACCCTGTTCTGGGACTGGGACATTCGGCGGTGGTGGGCTTGGTGGGCTTGGTGGGCTTGGTTGGTGGTCCCTCCACAACGGCTGCAGGGCCCAGGGATCCCAGGGATGTGTACAGGCCCAGATCTGCAGGTAGACAATGCTGGCGGAGTTGAGTGGGTTTGGCCTGGTCTGGTTAGCCTACTAACCGAGCACCCAGCAACCTTCAACAGGGGGACGGACTGGATGGAGGCTTGTCTCAGTGGCGCAGGGTGTGAATCTATCACCACCACAACAGCCCACTGGTCTCGCTGTCTAACCTCGCCAGCATCAATCATCATGTACGTACCAGCATGGATATGGATGAACATGGAGGGGAGGGGAGGGGAGGGGAAGGGCTTCTGCCACACGCACTCACTTACTCCCTCACACACTCTCTCTCTTCCTTCCCATCCCGTCTCTGCCCTCCCATGCCATGCCCCCCCCCTTCTTCGTCTTCTTCGTCTTCTTCATGCCATGTCAAGTTCAATGGATATCGGACTGGCCGGTGCGCCGGGGAGAACCCCTCCTTGTGTCCATTCATCCCAACCAGTGCCGCTGAGAGCTGTGCTCTGCTCCCCCACTGTCTTCCCTGTAACTGCGACCCTCTGCGCGTGCGTCTCTCTGGTGCGTGCGCCTGTTGCAGCTTTGCTGTGCCGACGCGTGTCTCGCTACCCTCTAATTCGCGCTGGCCGGCGTCTGCAGGCGGCGGCGTCACTGCTGAGTCTAGGTACATACCTACTACACAGGTAGCTAGCACTTCTAGGGAGGGCAGAAAGACTGGCCAGCGGGAAGCGATGACCAGCCTTTGATCGAACCACTTCATTCTCCTCAGGTTGCCCAAAGACAGCACAGCAGACAGCTAGAGCCGATAGGTTAGGGGCGAAAAGACCTGCTACTGCGACAACTCGCTCGCTCGTTATGTTACCCCATTCGTCCCGTTCAACAATGAATGGATCTGTGTCACTCATCATCAATGGCATCGCTGGCCACAATACCCGCTGAACTACTCCTCGTGCTCCCTCAACCGGCCATCGTCGTGCTACCATCGCAGCACACTCAACACACAAAACATGCTCTCATCCTCGCCAAAGGAACGTCCCATTGCCGAAATGGTCCGATTATTCGCCCTTGTAAATCTCTCCTGCCAGCCCCTCTACTATGTACCTGCATACACATGTACATACATGGGCTCTCCGAGTGTTTGGTGTTAAGCGACGGCCATTGTCCGGCGCAACGAGATCCGTATCAGAGCTCAACATTCAACTCGACCTCCTGTTTGGCCTGCTGCAGAGCATCTCGGCTCCTTGCCTTAGCTTGACGGCTTTCCGCAGCGCCTTCTGCGGCAACGCGGGGAGCCACCGCACCTCTTACGCAGACACTGCCACTGCCATGTATGATAACGGGCAACCAGGTCCAAATGGGACGTTCAACGGGAGGCGACATAATCCGCAACACCAACAGTGGGCCAATCAGCCCAAGAAACAAACCCCTTTTGGGTGTTTTGAAACAAGGCCCCCAATCGCCAATGCCAATACAGCCGCCGCCCACGTAACAAGAAGGCGAGTTGCATGTAGAGCCCGGCGACGCCGTGTGTAGGTGTAAGACAACCAGGTAGGCCACGAATACGCCAGATTGGGTGCAGCTGCATTTAGCCCTCCAGGCCATCCATCGTCTCTGTATCCGTAGCTGTGTGTGCAATCACAGTAGCTGCTTGCCGATAAGCAGGCCTCAAACTGTTTCGTGCCACAAAGACTCCTCGTCGCCCCTCCCTTGCCATACATGAATGCATGCATGCATCGCCTTCGTCCTACTTTCTAGAAGACCATGGTGCTACATGCAACCTGCGTTACCCTCCCATAGTCTAGTCTAACAATCCACGGACGTTCGAAACAACAGAATCACGCTTCAGCGGGCCGGCATTATTCATGCTTTTTGCTTCTTCTTCTTCTTCGTTTTTTTTTTTTTTTGCTTTTTTCCTTGCATTGGTGGTTCCTTATTTCGGTACAAGATGCGATAGAAGCGAACCGTGTGGCGGCCCGGTCCCGTTCATGAGCCTCATCTCATGCCGGCAGCAGCCTGCCGCCCTCGTTCGTCGATGAAAATTACCAGATCCCTATCAAGACTGTAAGATATATATCGGGCCCATGTTGTACCTCGATTTGCTCAGAACATGGCAAATATCGCGGCGCACTTGGGCCGCTTCCACGCCTGCCTTACGGCCTTATTTTCGGTAGAAAATCTGCGAGCAAACATGTCAGCCCCAATAATTTCCGGTAGAGAGAGACGCAGTCCCGGCAAGGGTATGTAGGTCTTACCTTTTTGAACTGAAAGTGCAGCTGTAGAATGCCCTGGAGTCGAGACACGTTAGCTGGACAGCTCCCCCGCGGCCTTGCTCCCGCGCGATACAGAGAATACCACAATACTGATCGGCCGAGTTTCTTTTAATCAAACTTACCTTGTCGAAAGAGCTCTTGAATCCCCGGTCTCTTTTAGCGCTATAATCCCACTCGCGGTCCACAATGCGGAAGGCGAGGTCTTCATATGGCGGTCCCGCAATGAAGCGAATTAAGCATGTATCTTCCTCGCCTGCAGCCGCAAAAGACTCTCCCCTCCGCCTCCCATGCTCGCGGATGATCTTGAACGTCGGTGCCTTGGTCTTGTCGATGAGGTCTGGGTAGAAGATGTTGAACTTGTAACCCTGCACCACCTTGGGTGGCGGATTGTCGTGGTCATAGTGCGTCTGGTTGTACTTGTTCCACTCGTAGCCCATCTGGACTCGGTTGAAGTATCTTGGCTTGCGTATTTGGTGTTCTCCAGCCCATTGCGGCTTCGATGTGCCCGGCAATTCCTCTTCCGCAGCAAAGACCTCCTCATTTTCCGAAACGCCCCGCGCAGCCTCCCTATCATAGAGTGTTTGTGTAGCCTGGGAGGCATCTGCGTTACCGCTCGGTTCTGATGGTGGTACGTTCGGCGTACTTCTGGACAGAGCTTGGGTCTGTCTCGGCGCTGCCCCCGTTCCGCTGCTCTTCTTGCTAGATGACTGGGTCTTTCGCTCAAGTTTCTTCTTCGTGATCTTCTCGACGGTCCTGGCCAGGACCGCCTTGGCCTTCCAGACAAGCAAGCTCTGTAGGAGTTGCTCCCAGTAGTCTATATCAATGTCTTCGTCGGACCGCAGCTTGGCCTTTATTTGCTTCTCCAAAGCACCTAGCTGATCATAGGTCTTTGGGGCAAGAATTCGGTTGATGTCATCATCGACGCTGTTAACCACGCGCCTGTCGTGCTTGGAAGGGTCAAGCGTTGCCTTCTGTGACTTGCATAGCGAGCGCAAAGCCTCCCAGTACTCCCTATTGCGAGAGTCCGTTTCTAACACGTGGTAGTTCTTGATGTCGGCCTCCAAATCTTTCAGCCCTTCCAAAGAAAGCCCCTGGACAATATCCGCTGGCTCGGGCACATCGATATCGTCATCGCCCTCTTGGTCGTCAAATACGTCTCGCTCCTCATCGATGTATCGAAGGCAGAAGGCCAGATAGTCGATGGGCTTCGCTCTATTCTCGCGGACGCGGATGTCGGCCTTCTTCTTCGACTGACGCAGGACAAATTTGTCTTCGTCGGCAACAAACTGACGCGCCTGCTCTTCGCTAGAGACATAGCTCGCGGCAACCTTGCTTGCCGATTGGGACGGTGCGGCTCGGGAGGATTTGGATACTCTGTTGTGCGAATCGTATCTTGGCGACATGCCATCGCGTGACCTCGATGGACCGGAACTGTTGATCATATTTCGGCGATCGGGGTCCATGTTGCGCGCTTCGTTGTTCAGTATTCTCGTTCGTGGTTTTGAGGGAGGTCGTTCACTGCGCACTAAAAGACCATAAAATTTTAGGCAGGTACATACATACATACCATCAAGCTTCACAGCCCCACCACCAATGACCCCAACATCGCCTCACACACTATAAGCTATCACGCAAAACACTAGTTCGTGCCCAAATTATAAACTAGAAAGTTCATATTGTCCGTAGCAGCTATTTTCAGCTATTTGCAGAGTATTTAAACTGCTAAATTTGTACAAAATATAGCAGGATCAATGGCCTGCAGGCTCACCAGGGTATCATCGCTCTCGGCGCAAACGCTCCCCGTCTCCAAGCGCACAGAAACCTTCCAGCTCTTCGAGTTCCTATATAGCTTTATTCACTCGCCCAGCAGAAATCACTGCACAGTTTCATGCCCAGCGCTGATTCGGATTCAAAGGCTGGGGTTGAGCAGCCCCAAGTTCCAACCCGCGAATGCTCTGGCTCCAATCCTGCCAGTTGAAGTCCTCTCCCATTTCCGCGTCATCGGCCAAGACATCATCAAGCTTGATTCCAGCAGTAGAAAATGGATCAGCCCAGAGCAAAGGCTGGCCACTGCCGTCTTTGGGTGTCTGCATCGCCGACGCCGGATTGTGTACCCCTTGCTGGGCTGACAGGTTCGCGTTGACGGCGTTTGGATACAAGTTGCTGATATCCCAAAATTCAGCCATCGGGACGTTTTGCTGAGCCATCAGCACGTCCACAAAGTTCATGGCGTAGTTGACGTCGTTAGTTGACGAGATGGGATTTGCCTGCACTGGCTGTCCAGTGACGATGCTTGCACTCGTAGACATGGGCGTTCGTTGTGATGTCTCCTCTGTTGACGACACTGTGCTGCTGGCACCGGCTTCTTTCGATCCCATCCAAGGCGCCGGGCTGGCACTTTCGGGTTTTATGAGTAAGCGCCAACTATCTCTTGCCTGGTCCATTATATGCTCTGCGCCTGGAATAGGCCCAAACCGAGCAGGTTCCGGGTTCATGCGCTCCGCAAAGTCTAACCGCCGTGCTTCGTCCGGATTAGCACGTAACTTGCTAATCTCAGCGACACGATGTCGTCGCGCGCGGGCAAAGAGTTTGCGCAACGGGATAAACACCGCGGCATGGTCGGCTTTCTTGGCTAACTCAACTGGATCTCCTTCGTATCCTGTCACAGCATGCCAGGCGCGCTCTACCAGTGGCGTCCACGGCCGGCGGCAAGTTTCCACGAGAACGTAGGAGATGGCATGCCAGGTTGTGTAAGTCTTGAATAGCCAGCGGTACTGTTTGCATCGGGGATCGGTGCCCAACTTATGATTGCACTCGATAATCTCGATTGCGGCGACGTAGAGCCGCTGACGGACCTCGTTCGACAGCTGTTCTTCTGCTCCAGGAAAAAGAAGTGGGTGGTATATCACCAAGCACGTCTTTGCCATGATGACGCGTGTGATCATAGCAACGACCCAGTACAGAGGGTCCATCTCATCCACAACATGCCGAAGAAACTTGTCTTCAATTCGCTGGTATACCTCGATCAGCATCTGCTCCTTTTCTGCGATACTGCTCGTTTCCGATCTCAACGCCATGGCTGAGGATGCGCAATGAATTCGGCGCGCCATGGCACAAATCTCATATCTGACCACGGCAACAGCGCAGTCCGATCGACCTTCGCGTGGTTCGGGAAACTCCGTGGAGTCTTTGCTGATATCGGCGTCATTGATGTTCAGAGGCAGCAATGTGTCATAGCCTCCATCAGGTATCACCATATCAGTGCCGAGCTCCTCTCCGGATCTTAGGTCAAGCGTGATGAGGGACCACCACAGCCTCCTTCGCATTTCCGTTTCAAACGGGGGCAAATTGAAGTGCGTCCCATCTCTATGTAGGCCCATGCCTTGCGCGAGGCGAACAATCAGACTTGTCAGAGACCAGCAAAATCTGCTATCGTCATGACGCCTACCGACAAGCAGGAACAGAGTGAAGGCTTGCAGAACAGTGATGTCAGATGTGTTGAGGAAATTCGCCTTGGCCAGCGCCTGTTCTACGGCAAAGCGATATTGAGCAAGAAGAGTAAACTTGTCTGCTCCAAAATTCGTCTGAACCTCTTCTGGTTCCAGTGCAGTAATGGCAGAAAAGTATAAAACAAAAACCAAGGCCTCATCTGCAGGAGACAGCGTGGTGACATCTCCTCTGGCTTCTCGCAGCAAAGCATCGATGGTAGGCACATGAAGAATTTTGAGCAGAGGCTCAACATTTTGTTGAAATACAGACCAAAGAAATGTTGCGTGTGAGGGAAGCGGGTGCAGTTTACTCAGGTCGACATCGGCGGATCGATACCCAAAGATGAAGGAGTGGTGGTCGGTGACGGTGCCCAAGGGATCTGGCATTTCCATAGGCGATTCATCGTATTCAGACTCGTCATCATCATCAGTGAGCCTCTGTGTTTCGGCGCGAATGGCGTCAATCTCGTCATTCATCTTGGACCAGAAACCACTGCTCACATATCTTGTTGTGCCTTTGTGGTCGCCAAGAACCATCCGGCCAAACTGCTGGCCAACATCTCGTCTCGTTCGCAAAACGTCTGGATTCGTATCGTGGCCGCCTTCACTAGATGGGCGCCCACCAAAGAAATCTAGACTGGAAGCGTATTGACTATGCGCAGAGGCTTCGCCACTTGTGCCGACGCGCGGAGATTCTGATAAGGCTTGGCGCCCACCGCTGCCAGATTCTACCTCAATCTGTCCACTCAGCTCCTCGACGATGCCCTCGAGCTTGCGCAGGCGCTTTATCAGCTCCACCTCACGCTGGCTGGAGGTCTTTGGCGGCGCATTGGGGTCTTTTGGCTTCTGCTGGCGCGGTGCGCGGCCCGGCGCCGGGAAGATGCATGGAATCTGAGCGCGGCGACAGTTGGAGCAGGGCATCTGCTTGTCGCATCGCACCTTGCGACGGCGGCAGGTTACGCAGGAACGGGGGTTGAGCGCAGGGCCGGAGCCACCCGGTGACATGATGGCCGAGGTGTGGGCATCGGGTCCGGTGGTTTGGTATATCGTGACATTGCCGGACGATCGAGGCCGGCTGGACATGGCCGCTGTTGCACCACCTGGCCCGTGGCTGAGCTGGGCGGGCGATGGCGGCGATGCCATGGAGGCGGGCGGCTCGTAGCTCGCTGGCCCGCCGTCGGCGGCGGGCTCATCATAATCTTCGAAGTAGTTCATGGTCGCGGGGCGGTCAC
The DNA here is from genome assembly GCF_001636725.1 of Cordyceps fumosorosea ARSEF 2679. Classification (NCBI taxonomy): domain Eukaryota; kingdom Fungi; phylum Ascomycota; class Sordariomycetes; order Hypocreales; family Cordycipitaceae; genus Cordyceps; species Cordyceps fumosorosea. The sequence goes on from NW_017387312.1 coordinate 257,930, forward strand.
GGGCGCTTGCAGGAGAGCCTCGTTTCCTCGTGCGACATGAGCCAATGCCGTGCGTTCTCGATCGGATTTGTCGAGGCTAACGCCGGGAGCCGGATTTCATAAGAGAAGAGGGGAAGCGGTACAAATTGGTGTCTGGCAAGGATCGCGGGCGCTAACAGTGGACAATGTATTGAGCAGCATGAGCCAGATACTCGAGATCGATCCGGAATACCGAGAGATGAAGGCGACCCGGGATGTGGCAGGGAGAGATTTAGAGTCGCAAGCGGCCGAAGCTTGGAGATTTGTCACGGTGGTGGTGGTGGTGATGGTGGGTTGGGCTATGTAGCTAACTCAGCAGCCTCACTCTCCGGCGCCAACCAGGCTGTCAGCTCATATCTTCTGCCTCCATTTTTTTTTCTCCATTTCTCTCGGGCAACGCATTAGAAAAACGGCTTCTGGCCGATCTTTCCCACCACAAGGCTCTGCTTCTAGCCAACGCAGTAGGGCTGGCTGTTGAGTGGGTGGCCAAATCACAGACGGGCATTCAAAGGCGAGTCTTAGTAGTAGTTACTACCTACCTACATATGTACTGTATGTATGTACATACTAACCTATAAATACAGGGGCTAATATTCAGAGTCGGCAGCACGGCAGGCGGGTGCCGCTATCCACTTCTGCCAGGAATGAGTAAATAGCCCACATGCAGACGTAAAAACTAAGCCTATCTGTCTCTGAAGCCGAGGCGAGCAAATGATTTCTCAACCCTTTGTGATTTCATTGAGCAACGAAATACGAGGATCAGAATGGTTGCTTTTGAGGATGAGACTAATAAAGTTCGAAGACTTGCCTGTATTCAACATGTGGAGGCTTTTTTGCAACAGTGACAAGCTCTTTGCAAGTCAACACTCGGACAACTATTGTGTGCCAAGAAATTATGCGACGCAAATTTTCAAATCTATTCCCCAAATTAATTATCGTGCAGCCTATAACTAATACAATTCTGAATGTATGCCAAAATGCCGTCCGGGCCTTTGGCACATGTAAAGCAAACGCCATAAAACAAGGAAGTATCCATCCACCCGCTTCAACCCAATGGTACATGCCAATGCCAAATATACCAGGCTAGGAGCATGCCTGGTTTCTCGCCATGGACGCTGAAGGACTGACGCCGTTCCCTATGATTGTTATGATAATCGCGATGGATCGCGCAACGAAGAAGAAGATGTGTACCACGTAAGTTGCATTCCGTCATGCCGCGATGCGCTGTTTTTTGCATCACTCGTAGTGTGGTCCTTTATGAGTTGGCAGCGTCATTGTTGCTCTTGGAGCTGGCGCTCATGACCTGTCGGTTCGTGGTGGGGAGAGTCATCTTGGACTGCTCCTTCATCTGCACCTTGCCCCAAGTATAGACGATGCCACTGACAAAGCCAAGCATGATAGCAGAGACGCTGCCAAAGGTGACGGGGGCATCAAAGAAGACGAGACCACTAACAGCAATGGGCAGCTTGTTGAGGGCTCCGACCATGGAGTATGTAGTGGAAGAAGTAACGCGAATGCACCAGGCGGAGCAGTACGAGATGAAGATGGCGCAAAGGCCCGAGTAAACCATGCCCAGGAGGAGGTTGTTGCGGCTCTCAACAGGGAAATTGCGGGCCAGGTTCTCGGTAGACCAGTCCTCAACAAGGAAGGTCAGGACGACAATGATGGGGATGGTCAGGAAGTTGTTGTAGAACATGGCTATTTGAATGTTAGTAGTTGAAGACGGACGGCTTCTCGGAATTGCACCTACTGTCCCAATCGCTAAAGTTCATTTTGCGGATAACCTTGCGCATGCCGAGCACAAAGGTAGATGAGCAGATGACGTTGAGGAACATCCAGGCATAGCCAGCATTCAAAGTAGACATGGCATCTGAAGATGCAGTGGCAGCGGATTGAACATCGGACCAGGCAGCAATGATGGAACTGACAACCATCATGCCAAAGGACAGCAAAATCATCGAGGTAACCTGACCACCAAACCACAGGACCTCACCATAGGCAATGACAATGATGGTGAGGTTCTTAAAAATGGTGTAGACGGGAACGGAAAGGAATTGAAGGGCCTTGGTGCCAGTGAAGATCATGCCAAGGAGAAGGAACGAGATCGGCATCCCTGAGACGTGTTAGCGCTCAACACTCTGCGAAGTAACACAGTAAGGCGTCAATTCGCATACATTTCTTAGCCTTTTCGGTATCAAAAGGCGCAAGAGTGGTAATGAGGCCTAGTTGCTTGCAGGCCAAAATGGCAGCAACGCCGACACCATTCTAGTAGACAGTAGGTCAGAATCTGCTAGGCAATCACTCAAATTGGGCGGGCCGCCTTACTTGGATGCCAAGGTACATGAGGGGCATGTTGAACTTGGAGCCGGAGACAACATATTTGTTGACGACAGTCATGCTGATAGAGGACAAGCAGTAGGCCAGGACTGAGAGCCCGGGACTTTGGCTGAGCTTGTTCAGGGACTCAGAGACGGCAGCCGGAGCCTCACGGGTGGCGAAGGCGGGCGCAGCAGGGATGAAGCGCTCCTTCTCGCCATTGTCGCGGCCCGGATAGTAGTCATCGCTTTTCTTGTCCGACATGATTGAGATGATGCGAAAGGGTGAAGGGGAAAGACGCGGTTTGGTGAGCCAGCAAAGTCCAAGGGGGTGTGCGCAAGATGTGACGACGACAAATGGGTCCCGATAAAGCGTCAAGCAGGCGACCAACGGCGGCGAAACGAAAGCAGTGGGATAGAGCGAGTGGCTGGTCCAAGCGGCTGTAGGCGCCTCTGTGGATGGCGATGAGTGCAGGCGTTGGCGAGATGAACCCTTTGGCAGGTTTGCTCTGGAGACTGATGCAGACACGACACGAAAACTGATCTGTCGGCGATTAAAGGGGAGGTGCAGGAAATTTCAGGCGCCTCCTGATTGGCGCGCGCGGGGCCCCTTGCAGCCACGGGGTATGGGGGCGCCAGAACAACCCCCCCAAGGGCCCCTAAACTTTTCACAGGCACCGGCATCCCCAGCGATTGCCGCAAATCACAAATCACAATAAGGCACCAGCTTCTTTCTTCCCATTCGATGGGAAACGAATTTTCAGAGCAGAGAAAAAACCATGGTCGTCTGGTTACATAATTTTTTCAGCACTCTAATAATAATAACTGTAAACAATTCAAACACTGTCGTTAATAGAGTCAAGTACAAACGAGTACAAACCCGCATTAACAGCAACTATCACTGCCGACCACAGTAAAACGATTAAAGGTTACAAGTAACTATGTAGGTAGTAAACTGTTAATACAATTCAAAGCCTCTCGAGAAAAAAAAAGTTGCTAAGCTGATAGGATCGCTAGGGTGCTCGCATATGCGCCTAAAGCAAAAAAGAAAGTATTCAATCGAAGAATATATAGGAATAGCCCGATGCGGGGGTCGAACCCGCAACCTTGAGATGGTGAACTCGTATTAAGAGTCTCACGCTCTACCGATTGAGCTAACCGGGCCACCGGTTAGTGTGATTGTTGGAAAAGCAGTGCTTTATTTTCGATTAATAAGGTCTCGTTGACCTTTGTTCTGTCAGGACTCGGCAAAGCAACGTGAAACGGAAGATAGCGGGATTTCGGACAGTGCAAAGAGAAATACAGGTAAGGGTTGCTCACTTGTTTGTGGATTTACTCATTAGAATGCGATACGGCCCTTCATGATAAAAAGAATAAAGAACAGACGTGGAAACCTTGTCATTGCTTGTCAATGGTTGCCCCAGGCATAACCACCTAGATATCTAGGATGTGATTATTTACGTCATTCCCATGAGAACGAATGAGTTGTTGTCTCTCTTAATAAAGCTACTAGTTTTTCTTTTCTCTTGTCATTTCAGCTGTCGAGAGTCTTTTGTCGGCTATTGTTGCAATGACTTTGTTACCCAGCAGTCCAGCCACGTCCCCACCCAGCCAGCTTCCCTCCCGCCCCACGCAGGGTTCGATAACAAGGCTTATCTTCACGTGAGGGCTCACTCGCTTCATGTAGGGTTTCTCACCCCACAGGAAATTTTCGCCCGAATGCGTAGAAGCTCTCGATCACGACCGGAAATCCCCAACACGGCAGTTTTCCATCACGAAATTAACGCCACACACAACCCTTCACAATGGCCAAGATCTCGTAAGTTTTTTTTTACCGCGACGCTCTCTGCCTCGACAATACATGCGAAAGGAACAAGGACGTGCAAGAGGAGGGCAAAGTAAAGACATTTTGCGGGCGACATTTCTCGAGGTTGCGGCATCCGACGACTAGACCAGGCAAGCGAAAATTCAACCTTGGCTCGAATACGGCAACAACCATCATAACGCACGACGATCGACCCAGCTTGCCGCTGCGCCGCTCTGCCATTGAGCCTTCGAGTGTCAATTTGCGCCCCCGTTCCGAATTTACGTCACCCATCGGCCTCGCACGGCTTTACACGGACGTCGTTCGGAGCAGCCTTGCGGGCAGAGCAGCACAGCGAACAACGAAGCATCTCGTTGCCGTGAATTGGAAATACTGACAGAATGCGTACAGCCGTGGTGCCCCCGGTGGCAAGCTCAAGATGACCCTGGGTCTCCCTGTGTACGTTTACGGCAACCAACCCCTCATCCCCAGCGGACGATTCCTCGCAATTCACGACGAATCTCGACTCGACCAGCCACCTTCTGCACGAATGAAACTAACACGTTGCGTCCTCTAGCGGTGCCGTCATGAACTGCGCCGACAACTCCGGTGCCCGTAACCTCTACATCATCGCCGTCAAGGGTATCGGCGCCCGCCTGAACCGCCTGCCCGCCGGCGGCGTCGGCGACATGGTCGTCGCGACCGTCAAGAAGGGCAAGCCCGAGCTGCGCAAGAAGGTCCACCCCGCCGTCATCGTCCGCCAGGCCAAGCCCTGGAAGCGCTTCGACGGCGTCTTCCTCTACTTCGAGGACAACGCCGGCGTCATCGTCAACCCCAAGGGTGAGATGAAGGGCTCCGCCATCACCGGCCCCGTCGGCAAGGAGGCCGCTGAGCTGTGGCCCCGTATCGCCTCCAACTCGGGCGTCGTCATGTAAATGGGGAGAATTTGCTTGGGGGGGTTTTGGAGACGGGGAGAAAAGAAACAAAAACGAAATGTCGGTTTTTTATTTCCACGGCAAATTAACGGAGGGGTAAACGGCGAAATGTTTTTACACTATTCATGAACAAAAAAAATAAGAAACATTGGCAAAACTGTGTTTGGAATCCTTCACGCGATGTCTTGCGTGTGCAGGGATTATTCTACGTATATCCCATGCTTCTTTATTTTTGTTTACAGTCTTTTGTCGGCTCTGCATTTGGGTTGCGAAGTGCAAGGGAGATTTACACCAGATATCTCATCAACAACGAACACAAGATCAATGTAACAAAACAATCATCTTGCCTGTGATCTTCCTGCGATTGCGAGATGCGAGTATGGGTGAAGCCGTTAGACCAGGAAATAAGTCCTAGCCGAGTTGGGGCTGCCGATGTCGAGGCCCACACACACGATGCAGGGTCAACAGGCCTTACCCTGCAGTGGTAAACTAACACACGATTATGACAATAGAAGGATAATTTCACAGTTTTGGGTTCATTCTTCATTAGTAGGTAAAGGGTGGCATTTTTTGGGTGCGAATTGGCCGTTACTACGAAGAAAACAATAAGTCAGAATGCGCCTTGGCAACGTGCAAATGATGTTAATTGTTGCTTGGTTTTACAAGCCTCCACATACAGCTAGGCTCACTGGCAGAAAGACATGATTTACGACACGACACGACACGACACGACACGACGCAACACACAACACAACCAAGGCAAGGTAACATCTTCACTGAATTCAAAACTATGCAATCGACCTTTGAAACATTATTCCGGCCCATTTCCATTCCCAGATTCCAAAATTGAAAAACCGATAACGCGTCCACCGAGGTGGAGACGCAAACACAAACCGATGAAAACCCACCAAGCAGACCTTGAAACTTGCGACTAAGTACTGGACATTAAAAACCACTGAAAGGTGCAAAAGGAGAGTTGTGGAAAGAAACAAACGCCAGTCCGGAGCCCGTTTGGTTGCGTGGCGCGATAAACGCCAACGCAGGCTCGTATGCTAAACGTGAGGACAGACAGAATCGGACGCAAGGAAAAGAGTAAGGAAAAGAGAAAAAGAGGGTCATAACATAAGACCCAACTGATCGCACTGCGCAAAATGTTTGAGCCATACCGGTCAAACAAAAGGACAAAAGCAGTTGAAAAGAAGAGACCCCTCGGGTTATATACGCGAGTTTGCTGGGGGCAGGCTGTATGTGTAGGTGTGTGTGTGGTATTAAGCCTGCAGAACCAGTCTCTCCGGTAAAGACGAGCTTGTCGTCAATAATGCATTTTACGCCTCAACTTAAGCGGGCGTAAACGGGTATCCCATGGTGGGGGTCGCAGGAGGCATGGGCTGAGAGTCCTGCGGCGGCAGCGGGCCGTCCTTCTTCGGCTTGGCCTTGTTCCCCTTGGGCGTCGTCGTGCCCGACTTCTGATCGGCCGCGGCTTGAGCTGCCTTCTTGGCCGCTAAGGTCGCCTTTCGCTTCTCGACGGCTCCGGCCATGTTGCCATTTGCCCAACGACCTGTTTCAACGCGTTAGAAAAGACACTATACTCCTCAAAGGGCGAAAGGTAATAAAATATGGGTGAAGAAGACTTACTCTTCATGGATGCGGACATCTTCTCCGACTTGGTCATCAGCTTGTAATCCTTGCGCGGCTCCTCGGCGTCGCCGCCGATAGACGAAGGCGTCCCGGTGCGGCTCGCCGGGGGCGCACGCACGACCTTGATCTTAGGCGTCTTGCGAGCCGCGGCCGGCGTGGCATCTCCGGCGGGGACGCTCGTCATCGGGGCTGCCGCCTCGTCAGTGGTGCGACGGCCTCGCTTCTTCGGAGGGCCTTGAGCGGCAGCCTCGGCCTCCTCCTGCTCGTCACGGAATCGCTTTTGGCGCTTGGGCCGGAAGGAGTAGGAGGACTCGGCCGTGTGCGAGCTCGACTCGGAAGAGGCGGTGGAAGGGCGTGAGTCGCCATTGTCGGTGATGGCGGACGAGGGCTCGCTAAAGTTCTTGCCTCGCGGGATCTTCAGCGTAAGAAGATGTCGCTTCGGCTGCTTCGGCTGCTGTTCGTCATCGACCGATGGCTCGGCAAAGTCATCGTCGTATCGGATGGCAGCCCGGTGGCGGCCACGACGGATAGGACGGACAGTCTCATCCGCAGCGGCCTCCGGCGCAGTGTCCTGCGAAGCACCATAGTCGTCACCAACGTTGGGCGCAGAGGTTTGTAGGCGGCCAATGCGGCGGCGTTTCGTTCTCGACGGAGGTTCATCCATTTCTGAATTGCCGTCTCCATTGAAGCTAGAAGTCACCATGTCTTCATCGCCATTCCCAGTCTTCCGTCGCCGCGTCCTTGTCGGGACGGGGGTCGAGCTGCGGCTGATGTCTTGCGCGGCAGGATCGAAAAGCTGGACAGGCTTACGAGTTCGCTTGCCAGTAACCTCGTCGGCCTCAGTCGCCTTTGCCGTCTGCCTAGGTTGGTTTCGGAGTGAGCGTCCGCGAGTCATGATGCCGGCCTGCTGCGTCTCGGGGTTCTGGCGACCAATCTTGGATGGGTGAGGATCGTATTCAAAGCCATATGCAGCTGCCATGATGCGATCCTGGCCCTGAAGGTAGCGAGTTTCGCTGATGCCCTCCTTCTCCTTGGCCTTGTAGCCCCTGACGACGAATTCGGGTTCTTCGTAATTTACTCCGTGTTGGCGAAGGTTGCGTGTCCTGGCCTCGTATTTTGCATCGTGAGCTCTGCGACGTAGGGAATTCTCGTAATCGTCAACGACTTTTCCGAGGGAAGTCCACTCAGTCTGCCATTGCACCATGGACACATTCACGGCTGCAATAAGCTCATACAACTCTTCTGTTGTCATATCCTCCGGGGTTTCCAGAAGCGAAGTATACTCTTCGGCGTCGCGCAGCTTCCGATAGCGGAAATAGCGCCGAGGTTCGTTGTCGTCAGAATCGGAAACGTCGCCATCATCAGCCTCATCTACAACTGGAACAGGCGAGTTTGCCGCGGTAGGTTCCATGGAATCTGCGACGGGCGAGCCCCGGGTGGGCGTGTTCAAAGCTGGGGTCGGTGCCTCGGCCTGGAAAGCCTCCGGTGCGTCATCGTTATCCTCAACCATGGGTTCCATACCGTTCAAGTCTTTCTCGGTATCCTTCTCCTCAGTTGCTGGTTCTTCAGCAGGGGTCTCATCTTCAGGAGAAGACTCCTTCTTCTCGGGATACGTAGTGGTGTCTCCCTCGACATAAGGTGTCAAATATGCCCAGCGACCGGCTGGAGTCGGTTGAGGCCGCCAAGCGAGACCAGATGAGGGCGTCGAGTTTTGTGATGATGAAGGCTTTATTTGAGCCTTGGTAGGAACGACATCTTCTACCACGGTGTCAGCGTTGGTCGAGAGAGAAAGTTGAACATCTTTAGCTTCTGGTGTCGGAGTAGGTGTGGTCATCTTCTCTGCGGGCTCTGCTTGTACAGCATCTTCAGCAGGCTCATCCTTGAGTTCACCATTACCGACATCTGTCATGCTGACATCTTCTTCGACACCAGGATCTTTCTTGATGTCAGCTGCGGTGTCGTCAGGTGAGCCGTCAAGCTGCTTTTGAATTTGAGAGGATGGAGATGAGGATTGATCTCCCTTTTCACCTGATTCTGAACCGTTGGTAGATTCGTGATCAGTAGTTGGATTGTTGGTTTTAGTTGCCGCCGCATCAACCTTGGGCGACTGTGTCGTTGCGAAGGGGAGAGCATTGGGATTCTTCTCCTCAGCCGGTTCCGTCTTCGTCGATACTGCATTTAATTCTTGCTGAGAGGAAGTCTTCGGGGACAGCGGCTCAGATACTGTAGTGCTGTCGGTAGCTCCCAATTGGCTAGCCTCGGCGGTAGTAGAAGTGGCGCCGTTTGGTAAAGAAGCGCCGGCTTCTTGCAGTAGCTGATTGTCTGGCCTATCAAGATCCTCATCGTGTGGCTTGGAATCAAGGTCTTCAGGAATCGTTGCCGTATCCTGAGTCGTGTCCGTGGGCTCATGAGTTGATGTCTCAGGCCCTGCAGAATCAGGCTTGCTGGGCTTCGCTGGCAATGAAACTTGGCTGGAAGTATTTGAATGCTCGACGGCAGGCGAAGTGGAATTTTCACGGTCAGATAATGAGCCAGCAACTTCAATGGTGTCTTGGACTTTGTGCTCAGGTTCTTCTGGCGCCTCAATATAGGCGGCTACCTCGGCAGAAGACTTGCGAGCAGGATTGCGGCGGCGAGAAGTAGACGTGTCCGCATCAAGGGAGGCACGTCTGCGACCAGGATCCTGTGAATTTAATTCTTCCGAGTCGTAGCTGTTGTCAGATCTCCGCTTTTTGTTGCGGGTTGATGAGGTTGAGTTGGGGACAATAACTTCGTCGTCGATATGCTCAAAGGTGTAGTCGACGCGGGCACGCCGACGAAGAGTGTGTCCCCCTTTCTTAGGGCTGTCAATATCATCGGCCTCATACTCATAACCATACTCATCCATCGTTTTTGAGCGCTTCCTCGAATGGGCAGAGCGGGATGAGGCGGGAGCAGAAAAGCTGGAGGTGTGCTGCAGAGTCTTGCTGGAGCGGCGAGCAGGCGGCGCTGATTGCGGGCTTTTGATGTCATTCGATAAACTGGGGCTCACAGACGGCAGAGGCTCAGAGACAGACTCTGGAGTAGATTGAGGGGAGTGAGAAGCGGGATTTGTCCTGCGGCGGGACGAGGCCATCGATACAGTTCTGCGGGCACGTTCCATAGTCAGCCAGCAAGGCTGGATCTGGGATGAGCGGCACGCGCAGGCGAGAGGACCGCAGGGATGCGCGGGGTATTATTCAAGAAGAAGGAAAAGAAATAAGAGGAGGAAGCGATGTGTAGAGAATGGGAGCAAAGGTGAGTTGAGTTGGGGGCGAGCAAGAAGCGTGGCGACTGGTGGTGGCCGGTTGTGTGGGCTTTTTGCTTGTATGAGCCGGCCAGCAAGTGAGAACGTGACGAGATGGGCAGTCAAGGACACGGATAAAAGAAGAGTGGGCGGAATAAAAAAACAGAATGGGAATATAGAGCGATAGCAGAAGAAGGCCCCGACGACGAGCAGGAAGATGCAAGAGGCTGATGGCAAAGAGTTGAGGATGTGTCTCTGCGCGCTCTGTACTCGTTCTCCTGGGCATTCGTTTTTGCTCGAGGTGTCGTGGTTGGAATAAGCCCAGGTTCCCGGGGGCCCACTTGTTTTGAGTGCTGGATTATTTGGGTACGTACCGCCAGCCAGCCGTAGCGTAGAGGTAGGTAGGTGGACGGGGAGGGAGGGAGCAAAAGGCAATGGAAAATATTACCAGTAGGTAGGAGAAAGATAACCAGGTACATAGGTTGGTGGGAAAGAGATAGGTAGCAAGGTAGACGTGCGTTTATCAGGTATTTCGCCTGCACCAGCCACTCTTGTAACACTGACAATGGTTGAGAGAGTGTGAGGTAACAAGCGGTTTATTGCAGCGCGTGCGACCGCCTACCAATATCTCGACCTTGTCTGGGATTAGACTTTGATAGCAGGGGTACCGCTGTTAGCAAAATCAGCCGCAGCTCTGCCATGATCCCGCTATGAACCTAACGTAGGTACCTGGCTTGTCGCCTCAAACCCCAGGCTCACAGGCTCCCGCAGCCACGCTGCACCGCAGATGGAGACCATCCAATCACATTGCCGCTTCCAGCGAATTTACACTAACCTCTTTTGGGGCCGCTTCTGTTAAGATTTTTTTGTATTCTTTTGAGCAGTTTGCCTCTACCCCTTTGTCACGGCTGTCCGGTTCATTAGATGTTCGACAGGTCTGATTGTATTTCTTTGTGCAAGTTGTGGCCCCCATGCTGTCTGTTGCTCTGTCTGTTCTGTACAACAATGCTGGGTAACATATACGAGCCGCCGCCCAAGCTGCCTCAGGTTATGGTGTCGTCGGCGCCCGAGTCAGACGCAAAACTCGAGGCATGAATACTTAGTTTTCTACACGCCAATTCCGAACTGTTTGATCGTGTGTCATTTTGTGTGTATATCGGTAAACTTTAACAGTTTCTCTTTGCCCTCATACAACGGCACTATCGCGTGGCGCTTCCACCCCGGGCACTGTAGCAAGCCCTTATTAGATTCGGCTTGGAGCCTTGGAACACACTCGTGATCCACTCCTCGATCAAGTACCTGCAGTACCTAACTATGTAAACACCTTAGCATCTAAGGCTGGTCGGTACTTACTTGGAGAAGGAGGTTCTCAGTTGACAAAACCTGCTTGACCATTGCCTTCAATGATTTGCTTTATGAATGTCATTGACTTCGATGGTAGAGCCCCAGACTTCATACTTTCTATTTTGTCACTCTGTTCTCAGTCTACAAAAGTTGAGACAAGAGAAGTAAACATCCAACTTGGTAGACTACCCCAGTCGGCGGCTGCCCGTTAGCTCCAGCGTCGTCACCCCACCAACTGTAACCAATCCGTTCAGCCCTTCCCCCCATTTTCCAATCGACCTCCAACGTCATTCATAAACCACCTTCATAGCATCACAACCTCGTACCACAATGGCGTCGAAAAAGACCAAGACCCCTGCCGCCGAAGATAACCTCGACGAGCTCTTCTCTGGCATCGGCGGCGACGCCAAGGCCGGAAAGGCCGCCCCCAAGAGCTCCAAGGCCGGTGGCGCCAAGTCCGCTGGCGACACAGACATCCTCGCCGATCTCGAGTCGCAGCTCGCTTCCGCACCTCCCACCTCCCGTCCGCACACCCCTCGTATCGGCGGAAAGCGACCTGGTGCCGGAGCCCCGGCCGCCGAAGACAAGCGCAAGTCGACCGACAGCGCCCGGAGTGCTCGTGCCAGTTTCACGCCCAGTGCTACGAGCTCGGAGCTTCAGGATGCCGACAAGAAGGTTGCCGTGGAGCAGCCTCCAGCAGCAAGTGGTGGCAGCTGGTGGGGTGGTATTATGTCCACGGCCAGCGCTGCCATGAAGCAAGCCGAAGCCGCCTACAAGGAAGTCCAGCAGAACGAGGATGCGAAGAAATGGGCTGAACAGGTGAGGGGCTTCAAAGGCCTCGACATTGGGGCCCTACGGAATTACGGTAGGCTCTTCCATCAAATTGATGCATCGATACGCAGCACTATAATTACTAACATGGTATGCTAGGTGACGATTTGCGCCATCGCGCTCTGCCGACCTTTACCAATATCCTCAACACAATTGCACCTCCTATCAGTTCCCACGAGCGCCTCCTTATTCACATCACGCACGACCTTGTCGGATATCCATCCATGGACCCTCTCATTCATGGTGTCTTCTCTCGTGTCATGTCGCAGGTCGAGGGTGGCGACCTTCTGGTCGTCCAGCGTGGCCAAGAGAGTGGCTCTCGCAGAGCCCGCGAGAGCAATGCAGGCTGGCGAGATGGCCCTTGGTGGCGCCAGTCAGACTCTGTGCGAGAACTCGGACTAATCAAGGGCTTGACGGAGGGCACCAAGCTTTGCCGTGCCAACGCTGAAGGCTACGCCGAAGAGTACTTTTCTGCCACTGGAGGTGTAGAGCAAGCCAAGACCAGGGCCACGGAAGATTCCAGCGAAACCAACCCCGTGCGAACGTCAAATCTTTTCCTGGCCATCCAGGCTATCGAGACGGATGACGATGGCACCCTGTTTGCCCGCACGGCGTCGGCCGAGAAGGACAAGGAGGACAAGGCTGAAAAAGAGGAAGAAGATAGTCATGTTTCTTTTGCTGTCTTCATCCTCGATCCAGTTCACCAGATCGAATATGCCACCGTCAGCCAGAGCATGCCTGCCAAATGGGCACGCTGGCTGGACACCAACACTCCCCTCACGCCCAAGTCTGGCGACGATGAGCAGGCGGAAGCTGACTCTTCGGTCCCAGCGGAAATTCGCGACATCATTGATAGTGGAGCAGTTGACCCAAGAGAATGGGTTGCGGAATGGATCGAGGAGACGCTCTCTCTTTCCATCGGCATTGTGGCTCAGAGATACGTTGCCCGGCGAATGGGCGTTGGCGAGGACAGTCTGGGCAAGGCCAAGAGAAAGATGGAAGAGCTGGTTTATGACAACGCAGGAGAGGCCGCACGCGCTGGAGCCATCTAAATTGTGTACGAGGGTAAATGGATTTTGTGTAATACCCAATAGGCGTAGCATCTGCATTTTTCTCAGTCTGTCACTTCCTCAATCTCAATCTATATGCGTAAGGAAAGCATTCCCCCAAGTTTCTTATGTGTTAACGATTGGCTTTGGAAATCTAATACAGTGGTAATATGATTCTTATCCTACCTACCGTGTGTAAGTCGGCATCTTATCGATGTGGGCCACTTGCGGGAGCTACTTTGTGGAGTGGGGAGCTCAAGGACGATGTCAGAATTTTCCCCCCTTCATCATCAACCTGGCGTTCATTACAACTGCTGCCACGCACCATGCGACGCCGCTCGGGAGGCCTATCAGATATGATTTATGAAGGTCCGATCCTGGAAAGGTAGGTCTACTGGTGGATTGCGGCATTCTCTCTTTGCTTTCTCTCGTGCGTGCCCTGTGCGCTTTGTGACATGCGAAACCCCCCGACAATGTACGAAACACAACGCAGCGAATCTTTGTACGGCCACTCGAATTTCCTCACGAGTCTCTCGACAACGCGCAGCTTCCACAATCTGTGGGGGCGACGCGGAGAACGGAGTCTCCCGTCAGCGATACGTTTTGTATCTGCAGGCGGGAGCAGGCTGGCGATGCAGGGCGGCGGATGGGAGGCCAGCCCTTGGGCTGTCTCCTTCTCGCCGGTAATTGAAACATTCGGTTGCAAGATTGAAAGGGCCATCATAGTCCACGCCTGTCTGCGTCCCAGTCTGTTGACTGTTCGCGCCTCCTTTGACCTACACGGGCGTGGCTCCTAGAGCTCCGACATTTACTGCGTGACACCTTGACGCTTGAGTGTGTAACCACTAAATACAACGCTGTGCCATGGACGATTGCCTGCCCACCTTAAACATACGCTGAATGACTGTCTTGTCTCCGTCTCTCGTGACGCAAGAACTTTCCCCGCACCCGCAGTCGAACCATTTCTGGCTCGTTCTGCGATGCAAGCCACCGAGCGGCACCACCAGTTCCCGACCACCTGCCTGCAGCATTCCTGCGGAAGTAGAATCGATACGTGGTGACATACATGTGCCTCCACATGAGTACTGAAACCACATTTTCTTCTGCATGCTCATATTCTTTGGCAGTGTTGAAGTGGGCGGTCTTCCATATACCCGCGCCGTGGCATCATTTCGGCGCGGCGATATAACACTCCGTGCCTGACGGCCAAAGTAGGCAATACGCATACCGAGGTATTCACAATAGCTAGCTCGTGCATATCAACACTGCCAGGTGCTATTGACGCAGAAGCACGCCTGCACTGCAAGCCGGATCCTTCGCCGAAGACCGACTGCTTGGACTAACAAATCTGCAGCTTGGCGAAATGCGGTGGTAGTCAAAGAGATTCGCCGTAATTTTTCTAAAGTTGGTTAAGGAAGCTGTAATCAATAAATCGAGCTCTGGAACGTGCACCTGGAAGCGCGGCAGTTGCCTCCTTTGCTTCGTCCCTTATCTCCCCAGTCAAGCCATCAGCGACAGGTCACTCCCCGTAAACAAGACAGATGCTATCCCAGAGAACCTTCGAGCAAGTGTCTGGTGACCTTGAACAGCGAGATGGATGGGAGCGCCAACGCCTTTCTTCATAGTCCCGAGCTAACCTTGGAGACTGCGACGACGGTGGATTGACGGTTTTCCAGTGGCGCTCCCCCGCGGCCTGGCTGCCCTATCCGCCCGTTGCTCGCCGTTGCCTTTCGACATGGCTCCTGCGTGAGCGGTTGAGGGGTTAATGCAGCTCTGGCCTTGCTTTCCCGGTACTTATTAATGGAGTCGCCGGCCCGCCTCCGCAGATGCCACGACAGTCGGCGATGACCTCACGCTCCCTCCCTCAAGGACGTCGCTCGATTTCTCGCTCGCGTGATTCAAAAGACCTTTAAATTATGGGAAACAACGAGGTGCAAAAGATGGTCGCCAATTCCAGCTCGCGTGAAGCCGGCCCAGATACTAAAATAGTGCGCCCGCCGCAATCCCGATGTCTCTACTCAACACATTTCCCCGTTTCTTTTGCTGACAATGGAACCTTTTTCATCTTCAGGTCCCCGTCCAGGAAAAGGTCGTCCACGGCAATGAGGCCTTTCAGGAAGCGCTCCTCAAAGAGCCGCCGCGCACGTGGGCGCCGGGCATGGTCCTGGTCTACCTCTTCTCCGTCGTCGGCTTCCTCTGCTCCACCATGAATGGTTATGACGCGTCGCTCATCAACAACCTGCTGCAGAATCACGACTTCCAGGCGACGTACCGCGTCGGCCACGATGGCCTCGGCGCGGGCATCGTTGCCGCCATGTATCAGATTGGTGGCGTCGCGGTGCTGCCCCTCGTCGGGCCCGTCATCGACCGCTTTGGCCGGCGCGCCGGCATGGCCGTCGGAGCGGCCCTTGTCATCGTTGGTACCATCTTGCAGGGCACCGCGGCACATAGCGGTGGTGGAGGGCAGTTCATGGGCGGACGCTTCCTGCTCGGCTTCGGCGTCGGGCTAGCAGCGTCCGCCGGCCCCGTCTACGTCGTCGAGATCAACCACCCGGCGTACCGGGGCGTCGTCGGCGCCATCTACAACTGCCTCTGGCTTGCCGGCGCGATCCTCGCCGCTGGCGCCGCCCGCGGCGGCCTCAGCGTCTCGGCGGCCTTTTCCTGGCGCCTCGCCACCTGGTTGCAATGCCTCTTCAGCGGGCTCGTCCTGCTCCTGTGCCCGTGGCTGCCCGAGTCGCCGCGCTGGCTGTGGGTCCACGGGCGGCCCGAGCGCGCCCGCGCCTTCCTTGTCCGCCATCACGGCGCCGGCGACGCGGACTCGGTCTGGCCGGCCCTGCAGATGCGCGAGTACGAGGCCGCGCTGGACCTCGACGGCGCCGACAAGCGGTGGTATGACTACTCGGCGCTCTTCCGCAACCGCGCCGCCGCGTACCGGCTGGTGTGCAGCGTCTCCGTCGCCGCGCTCGCGCAGTGGCTCGGCAACGCCGTCCTCAGCTACTTCCTCGGCTCCGTCCTGTACAACGCCGGCTACGCGGACCCCGTGCAGCAGAGCAACATTACGCTCGCCAACAACGTCATCCAGTTCGCGTGCGCGTGCGCCGGCGCCGTGCTCGTCGACCGCGTCGGGCGCCGCCCGCTGCTGCTCTTCTCGTTTGCCGGCTGCACCGTCGTCTGGCTCGGCATGACTGTCGCCTCGTCGCGGTTCGCCGCGTCGTATGCCGGCACCGCGGGGCCCGACGGCGCGCCCGTGTACACCGACGGCGATGCGTCCCGCGCGGCGCTCGCCATGATTTTCCTCTTCGGCGCCGTCTTCTCCGTCGGCGTCACGCCCCTCCAGGGCCTCTACATCGTCGAGGTGCTGTCGTTTGAGCAGCGCGCCAAGGGCATGGCATTTGGCAACCTCGCGGTCAACGCGGCCGGCCTCCTCAACCAGTTTGCCTGGCCGGTGAGCATGGCCAGGATCGGCTGGCGCACGTACATCATCTTTACCATCTGGGACGCCGTCATGACCGTTTACGTGTATTTCGTCCTCCCCGAGACTAAGGGAAGAACGGTAGGTTTCCCTTTATTCACGGGCCGCATAGTGACTGGCGCTGACCACTTACCAGCTCGAAGAATTGGATGAAATCTTTGCCGCTGAAAATCCGGTAAAGGCATCCCTCGCAAAGAAGAAGCTAGCAGTGAACCAGCAAGGCGACGTTGTAAATGTTGCCGAAGTGTGATCGACGTGATGCTGTTTGCCAAGGGCCTGTGCTGTATTTGTGAAGAACTTTTTATAAAGCTATACAAGCCTTAAAGGGGCATGAATTTATGGGCGTACTTCAGGAAGATCATACTTGTAACTCTGTTCATCTATTCAACTAGCTGAGCATGTTGAGGTAACGTGTAGCAATGACTGTGTTCTGCGAAGCACCGCCGACACCGATGTGGACGACCTCGCCAGGTACAATGTCGACCAGGTTGTCATCAAACGTGACGCCGTCCTCCTCACATTCCACCGCGACGCCCTTAACCGGAACCTCGGCCTTGACGGCGACCGACTTGAGGTCCGAAGAGAGCTCCGCCGTGAGGTGCTGAGGCTTTTGGAGGTGCAAGTACTTGAGAGGTTCGGGCCAGTTGACGTATCGCGCAATTTGCTTCCCGTCCCGGAAGAGATACGCCGCTACGACGGTGCGACTCTCCAGGCCAGGGGCGCTGACAGGAACATCCATGGCGTAGATTTCCGTTGAGCGATTTGAGGGCAGCACCATGAACTTTACCACATTCTTAGAAAAGGTCTCCTTACCGGTCTCGACGTCCCACGCTTTGACTACGCAGTCAACGGTCAGATCCTCCAGCATCAGGTTGGAGCCCCAAATCTCAATCTTGGTCTTAGTGTCGATATGCGCTCTTGTATATTTGTCTCTGGGATACTGATGTTCCCTTCTGGTCATGCCAATTGAGATGGACGCCATCTCTCTTTTGACGGTGTAGTAGGCATGCTTGGGACGAAGGTAGTAATCGCAAATGGCCCACGAGCTGACGGGCCAGCAGTCGTTGATCTGCCAAACCAGCGCGCCACCGCAGTATTCTCGGCCGGGACCCTTCCACTCACGCTTCCACAGGCGATACGCCGAGGCAAGGCATTCGGCCTGCATCAGCTGGGTGGAGTAGACGTATTGTTCGAGGGGATCAGGACCATAACGCATGTTCTCTACCAAGTAGAGAGCTAATCTGCGCTCATGACCGGCAGCCTTGTTGTGAAAGTCAACGGTGGAGGACTGTGGATAGCGTTCAGGGTCGTTTTTGCCCTCGGGTAAGTACGCGTCGATGGTCTTGACGGATGGGAATGCCTCCATACCAAACTCTGAAACAAAGCGACCGACCAACTTGTCAAAATTTTGGTACTTCTCCTGCGAGCCATGCCACACATTCCACTGGTGAATGTCTCCGATCGTGGGGTCAGTGGTGGCCTTGCCACCCCAAGGGCTGCCGTAGTGGTATGGCACATCCGGAATGAGGTCTCTGCATACGTCTGCGAGCACCTTTTCGTAAATGTAGCGGGCTGGGAATTTGGATTTCAGCCAATTAGCCTCATTCATGTCTTTGCGATCATAGCCGAGTGGTTCCGACTCCGCAAGCTGGTAGTCTTCATTGTTGCCGGCCCAGATCACAATGGAAGGGTGATGACGCAGCCGAGTGACGTTGACCCTGGCTTCGCGATCAATGGACTCCAGCATCTCGGGCCAGACAGGGTAGTTGCCGCAGCCAAACATAAAGTCATGCCAGACAAGAATGCCCATCTCATCGCATGCTTCATAGAATTCCGCCTCCTCGTAGAGCCCACCGCCCCAAACTCGGATCATGAACTGGTTGCCATCAGCGACCAGCTTGACCCAGTCGCGGTATCTTTTCGGCGAGATGCGAGGAATGAAGTTATCCGCAGGAATCCAGTTGCTGCCGCCGCAGAAAATTGGAATGTTGTTGATTTCAAAGAAAAAACTGGTACCCGGCTGGTCTTCGAGCGCGTGCTCGACAAGACGGGCGCGGCGCAGACCAATCTTTTTGGAGATGGTGTCAATGGTAGTGCCGTCGGCAAGGAGCGTTGCCTTGATGGTGTAGAGTGGCTGCTTGCCATATCTGATAGGATACCACAGCTCAGGGTTTGCAATATGGAAAGTGACCGAAGCAGTGCTGGTGGCGGGGATCGTTTCAGAGGCCACATACTTGCCGTCGAGGGACACATCAACGCGGACATGCGTTGCCCCGGTCCCCTCTGTTGTTGCGTGCGCAGTGACTTTGGCGCGTTTAAGACAGTCATCAATGTCGATATTCGTATACAGATCAGTCAGCCTGGACTCGTATATTTCGAGGTTTACGGGTCTCCAAGGGCCACAGGTGATCAAAGCAGGGCCCCAGTCCCATCCCTAACCCGAAAGGTCAGCAAAAAGTCACATTGACAATTGAAGTCGAATTAGCAAAACATACCCAGTGGTATTGAGCCTTTCTGACTGCTAAACGAGAGCTGTCCCCATTCCAGCAGCTCCATACGTGCTCAGGGAACTGCTCGACGCGTTTCCAGCCACGCAGGTAGGCGCTATCAAATGTGATGACCAGCTCGTTGTCGCCGCTATGAGATAGGTGCGTTGTGACGTCGACGCGCTCGGGAAGAAACATGCTGTCAATCTCGAGGATGACCTTGCCATTCAGTGTGACAGTAGCAAAGGTGTCGAGTCCGTCAAATGCTAGAACGGCTTTGGCGCCAGCCTTGACCTCTGGACTGGCAAAGGTCGTCCTGTATGTCCATTGCGCCTCGCCGACCCATTGGACGTTGTTCTCGTTCTTGCCGATGAACGGGTCCGGGATGAGGCCATGGTGCATAAGATCCAGATGGACATTGGTAGGGAACTGAGATACGGCGCGGTACTCGTCGCCACCTTGCTTGTCGGCCTGTTTGAACTGCCAGTTCTTGTCAATGGGAATGACGGTGCGGGACGCCATGGACACCATGGCAGCGACGGTTATCGACAAACGGCTGAGACGTCGGAATGTGAGCTCACAGCGTCTAGGGGGTAATTATGCCGGGAGGAGTTGGATTGAGGCCACGCGACGGCCCGCAGGTGGCAGGAAGGTGAAGAAATAAATAGGCGGCCTGAATTGTTGAGGACAAGTCGGTATGTCCATTCCGGGGGTTGGCGGGGCAAGTCGGCTCGGCTTAGAGGGGCAGGTCGGAGGAAGGTCGAAATGCAATACAAAAACAGCTAATAAGGTACCTAATTCCCAGCCTCGGACAGCATTGCGAGTACGACAATGAAAAGACGGTGTATGGCGCAACTAAACTAATGGAACTTTTGTTCAGCGTATTAAAGTATAGTGATGCATTCTGCGTATTAGTGCACGTCCCAGTGAAATGGTCAACGGTATTATATGACACCGAGCCGCCTTGCGGAGACTCCCCGCATCACTAACTTAGTATTCATGTCCGGCCGATGCAATAAGCCAGCCAGTCAGTCAGCTAGTACAGACGGGATGTTCGAACATATTGATCAAGACAAAAGGAAATCTCGATTATTAGTTGGGGAAAACGACTATATAAATTGCCGCTTCAGGCCCGTCAAGAGTCCCGTCCGTCCTTGCAAGCAGCAACACTGGGAACCACGGCAATCTATGAAACGAATGTACTCCAAAAACTCCATGCTGTCCGTAACAAGCGAATGCGCGAATCAAGAAGCCCTTCCCCTTTGACAAGAAGCCTCGATTTGTAGTTCAAATAACAGAATACCACCCCCGCATCATCGTATCAATTCCTACAAGCTCCTGCTTGTGGCACTGTTTAGCAGCAATTGCCTCCCCGTCGCCTGTTGGTCAAGGTAAAGACCTCTTCCCACTCGCGGAGGCCGCCCCAGTTCTGACTGCGGTTCTTGCCCTTGCGCCTCCTACGCAGCCCGGGAAGACCGGCGTCATCGACGGTGGCGCCCGTCATGGAGCTCTTGATGCTGCCGCCGTCGCTCGCGTTGTTCCAGGCGCTGCTATCGCCGTATTGGATACCGCTCATCGGGTCGTCCGGGTCGATGTCGCCGAGCTCAATCTTGGTTAGGATGATGCGGGCCAGCCGGGCGAATATCTCGTCGACGCCTTCTCCATTCAGGGCGCTGGCCTCGGTGACGACCGAGATGCCCTGTGTGCTGGCCCACCGTGTAGCCTCCGAGCTCGAGATCTCGCGGCCGTCCGGGGCGTAGGTGGCCTTTTGCACGGAGCCGGCGCTGATGGACCCCGCATAGTCCCTGCCCCTCGTCGTGGTTTGCGTGTTTATCGTCGAGTACGAGCTGGCGAAGCCGCCCGCAGTGATGGTCGAGTTAGAGCTGACGCTGCTTGGCGTGGGAGGCGGCATGGACGTGTCGACGAGGGATTCGTTGGCCAGATCGAGCTTGTTGCCGACGAGTAGTAGGCTAAGGTTGGGCGAGGCCAGAGCTCGCGCGTCGTTAAGGAAAGGCTGCAGGCCACGGAAGGAACCGTGTGATGATATGTCGTAAACGAGGATGGCGCCGGCGGCACCTCGATAGTATGATCGGGAAACGGATCGAAATCGTTCTGTACCAGCTGTATCCCAGAGCTGGCCATGGCATTCATGTCAGCCGCGTCCGTGCCGCAGCCCGGCCGGACCATGTCTTACCTGTAGCTTTATTCTTTTGCGCCTGGCGCCGGTGCCGACCTTGATGATTTTGCTGGCAAATTCCACGCCTATGGTTTGCGATGACAATACTCGCCATTCGTTCTTCACAAATCGATGCAGTAGACAAGACCTACAGCTGTCAGCATGGTCGTCACTGGGGTTATCTGCAGTGGCATCTTACTTTCCCGACCCGCTTGGCCCCAGGAGGATAATCTTGGCCAGATAATCGTACATGCTTCCGAGCTCCTACACTCCCGTGTCAGCCGTCAACGGACCCATCCCGCGGGTGCCGAACAACCCCTTACCTGCTCTCTGGTTGTGGCGGCGCTCTCCTCGCTGCCAGCCGAGGAGCCTCGGGGTCGCGTCATGGTGATGGAAATCGAGTGGCTATTCGGTGCAAAGTTGTGTCAAAGGCATCTCCCGAGCAGCATCGCGGGGCAGCGGTGAACAATGTCGAAGTAGTCGATGGCGCCAGCCTTTACTGGCGTCAACTCAGACCGTCGCACTCAGCGGCTCTTGGCGTTGGGCAGGTGACTGAGTGCGCTGATAAGGAACACTTACATAAGCACAATAGCAGACATCACATATACATCTAGAGCTTCTGGAACGAGGCTGAAACTATTTATTTAGAGAATATGTTAAAATAGCATACTGTAATGAGTTCCACATTCTAAGCCGCAATTTCGGTTCTGATCTGTATTGATCGTTTCGTGTCTTGTCGATTGCTGGGGCGCGTGCAGCTCCATCTCCGTGTTAGAGGGAGTCGAGATAGGTACGTACAGTATGTTGTATGTATGTACATATGTATGTACTGTATGTACAAAGGTACCTGGGGCGTCTACTTTGGTTTGTGCGACAATGCTTTGTAGTCTCTTGCCCAGTAAAAGTATACTTTCCTGCGCCATCTCATTTTAATAGAAAGTTTGACATATACTTGGGTGCACCTCTTTGTCCTTCAACAAATGGTCATGCTGATTCCTACCTACACTTCGCCAGGTACCTATGTATGTTGGAAGGCCCCAGTACCGGGCCTTCGGCGCCCCAGCGGTCCCTCCGCGGGCCGAGGCACCATGAGCCAGATGCAAGCTTCACCAGCAGAAGATCATCTTTGCAGACTACAACACCATCATCGAAGGTCCTTGATCGAATCACACATCTGAATCGCACATCTGTACATAAAATCATGAAGATTTCGAGCCACACATTCCTGGTCTCCGGCGGGTAAGACTACAACTCTACGCTCTACGCTCTATTCTCCCTCACCACATGCTAACCACCGCTACAGCGCCTCGGGATTAGGTCGCGCTTGTTGCGAGGACCTTGTCGCCCAAGGCGGCCATGTTGCTGTCCTCGACCAAAACGAGGAAAATGGACAGGAATTCGTGAAAACCCTAGGATCGGCTGCCCGATTTTTTGTATGCAATGTCTTGGAGAGTGAGAGCATCGCAGCCGCTGTCCAGGGCACCGTGGAATGGGCCAAGCAGTCTGGCAAGACCATCGGCGGTGCCATCACTGCTGCTGGTGTCGCCCTTCCCGCGCCTGTATGTATTAATCGGCTCTCTCCATGCTCACCCGGTCATCAAGAGAAACGAAGGAAAAAAGCTGATTCTCACCGAGATTGTCAACCGCCACGGCACCCCCTTTAGCATCGATGATTTCGACTTTGTCGTTGGCGTAAACTTGCGCGGCACCATTGATCTCGCCCGCCAGACTTGCGAAGCCATGGTCAAGACCAAGCGCGAGTCCCCGGACAGCGATCATGGTGTCATCATCATGGTCGCATCTTCCGCTGCATTCGACGGGCAGAACGGCCAAGTGTCGTACTCCGCCTCCAAGGGCGCCATCCGATCGCTCACTCTTCCCATGGCCAGAGATCTCGGTCGCTACGGCATTCGCGCCATGACCATTGCCCCCAGTCTGTTCGAGACGGGAATGACGAGTGCCATGCCGGACAAGGTGCGAAAGAACCTCGAGAACACGTTTGTCTTTCCCACGAGATCGGGTCGCGCCCCCGAGTTTGCTTCCCTTGTTCGCCAGATTATTGAGAACGAGATGCTCAATGGTGAGGTCATTCGCTTGGACGGTGCTTCGCGTATGCCAAAGATTTGAGGCAGAAAATTGGCGAGAGGGTGCTGACGAGGATGCTACTCGCGGAGAGTGGCGGCGCCTGGCCGTTGTATAATAGCGCAATAGTGAATCTTGGTTACTGCAATTGACAGTATGATGATGAAAAAGAATCATTGCAGTTTATAAGAATGAAATAAAGGCTGAACAAGTAGTGAGTAGAAAGGAGTGGACTAAAAAAGTGAAAGTCGGGTAAAGTCTTAAGCGGTAAGGCAGGGTGACGGAAGCAAGGAAATGAGGAACTAGGTAAGGAAATAGATTAAAAGCCGATAGATGCAAGGCCAAGATGAATTAGAGCGGTAAAACAGATCCAGTATGAAATTCGCAAAATACATTAAACTATAATCCTGGTGGTGGACATGGTATTGAAACGTTACAAATCAACGACTAACTAGCGGCATATGTGAATGACGAGTCTTCTCCTGGTCAATATACTACCCCATCCACGACGACTTGGCTGCGGGGGTGGAACTTGACTCTGTAAATAACTCGTCCAAGAAATCCTGGTTCACAATGGGTCTGAAAATAGCCGTTCTAGACGATTACCAGGGTGTGGCGGAACAATACTTTGGAACTCTTGGCGATGAATTTGAAATCAGCTACTTCAAGGATACGCTGCTACCTTACAATCATCCCGCGACCCCGCAGAGCGTTCGGGATCAGTTGGCACATCGGCTGGAGCCATTTGAAATCATCAGTACGTGAAATATCCGGGAACGTGTGCATCTGCCTGGTCTCAGACAGATGTACGTGATTTCCCGAGCCGTTGCCATTGGCCGGGGCGGCCAAGATTGGGAGATGGTGAGCGAGATTTCTAACCCTACCTCGAACCAGGCACAACGCGAGAACGCACTCCGTTCCCGGCGGAACTAGTCAGGCGACTGCCGAAGCTGAAGCTACTGCTCACCAACGGCGCGCGCAACCTCGCGCTGGACCTCGACGCCTTCCGGGAGAAGGGCGTCGTGGTGGCCACCGTCGTCGACGTGCCGCCGTCCACCGACCCGGACCACGCGCCGCCGACCGTGGGCGCGACGGCGGAGCACGTCCTCGCCCTGATCATGGCTCTGGCCAAGAACGTCGCCGCCTCCGACGCCTGCGTCAAGAGCGGCGGCTGGCAGACGGGCCTTAGCACCAGCCTGTCCGGCAAGACGCTGGGGGTGGTCGGCCTGGGCCGCCTGGGTGCGCAGACGGCCAGGATGCTGCGCGCGGCGCTGGGCATGCAGGTCATCGCGTGGAGCCCCAGCCTGACTCAGGCCAGGGCCGACGAGCAGGCCCGAGCGGCGGGGTTCGAGTCGGTCGTCCAGCCCGACGGCCGGCCGACCTTTGCCAGCGTCTCGCGGGAGGACCTGTTCCGCAGGGCCGACGTGGTCAGCCTGCACCTCGTGCTGTCGGACCGCTCGCGGGGCCTCGTCACCGCCGACGATCTGCGCAGGATGAAGTCAGAGGCGCTGTTCGTCAACACCGCCCGCGGGCCGCTGGTCGTCGAGAGGGATCTGCTCGATGTCCTGCAGCAGGGCCGGATTCGCGGTGCCGCCCTCGACGTCTACGACGTGGAGCCCCTCCCCGCGGACAGCGAGTGGCGGACGACGGAATGGGGCAGGGATGGCCGCAGCCAGGTTCTGTTGACGCCGCATACGGGCTATGTCGACCGTGAGGTGATTCATGGCTGGTACAAGCTGCAGGCTGAGCAGGTTCTGCGTTGGAAGAATGGTCAAGAGCTTGGCATGCGTCTCGTGTGAGAAGGGCAGAGTTCGTCTGCCGTGCTGCGCCCTTGCTCTGCCCCGTCCTGCTCTACATTGATCCATCTTGGCTTTTTGTTCATCGCCCGCACCTTTTTCGAACCGTTCCTTCCATGCCGCCCAGTCTTGTCTTGCCTTTTCTGTTCATCGCCCGCACCTGCTGCGCCTTTGTCGAACCATTTCATCCTGCCCAGGCTTGGCATGTTATATTTTCTTAAAACTGTTGTTTTTTTCCACTACGCTTTGTATGATGTGAAATTCAAAACTGTAATAAGTCGTAGGAATAAAAGCCACCACTATTAAGCTACTCGTCGTGCTTGGCTGCCCGCCGATCTCTGGTTTCGCGCCGCTTACATCGGGGGACCCCAAGATTCTATCTCACCAACAACCAATGGGGAGCGTGACGTATAACTACCTATTGAAACCGCCACAGGATATAGCCCCCATCTCCCCCTCCCCAAAACTGTGGCGGGCGGGCGCAGGGTTCGTCAGAAAAGATCAGAAACCCGGGGCAAAAGGAAAGGACCCTGGATTAGTTACGATGAATGTTATGAAACATGCCTGGCCAGTCGGCCAACTTTTAAAACACTAGCCAAGGAAGCTGTGACACAAGCCTGACATTTCCGATCTCCCACAACTTCGAGAATTGCGTGGGCAAAAGGAATTCAAGCTTTTACCATGGGGGATGGATTCTGAATTGTGAATCGTGTTGCTTGAAAACAGTTATGCCATTGAACTGGGGAGTGACACAACCTGGTTGCGGTGCCTTGTCCACTGATACCTGAGGACGGACTCTGCCATGACAAAAGTTCCAATAATGAGTAACGCCAAATGATAACAACGGATAGGCAGAGATTTTTTTCGAAAAGAAAAATGAATCGTATCATCTAATTGACTCGCAAACTACTTACTAAAAGACTCATCAGTTGACCTGCAAGCTGCATTGGCTGGCCAAGCTACTGCAACGTATCTGCAGAGACCACTCTAGAACTCAACATTGAGCCAATCTAAACTACTCAGCCAGATTCTCGCGGTGTTAAGGTTAACACAGGAATTGAAAGCCACTCCCGTATGGCGCCACCGCGAGCGACGCCCGCAGCCAAGAGAGAGAACCTGTAACTTGCTAACCTGTTGTAAGCCGTTCCGCAACTCCCGCGCGCAGACACGAAGAAAAAGTATTCGGGGGGGGGGGGGCATGCAGGTTGCGCCTGGATTTCAAATGCAAATGTTTGGGTATGACTCGTCGCGTAATCCACCGGGTGAAAAGGCCAAGCGCTCATCAGACATGCGTGTGACAGAAACGACGAGGCGGCTGGGTCGACATGCTTGGACAATGGCTGTTGATCCTGGGAGACGATGTAGCACGTTGAGATTGGAAAGAAAAGCAACAAGGAGCAACTAGGTGCCATGGCGAGATGGCATCAGTTGGACCCTTATTGTATGGAATGCATTGACGGCATAGCGTCCTTGCTCAGCCCGTGTATGTCCGAGTGTCAGTGGTCTGTCTGTCTGGCTATCTATCTCTCCAGCCATCGGCCCCCACGATACCCTAATAGATCGAGCCGTGGTAGCCTATTATCTAGTAACTAGTATCAACTAGTTAGCTAGTTGAATCTACATAGTATCAACTACTAGTCAGTATCCGCAACGCCATGTTGCGCCATTTTGCTAAATCCCGTGGCGTCCAAGATGCCGCCAAGTTTTCGGGGTACCTTGTCATATCCTTGTCAACAACTTGTCTGCCGCTTAGACCACCGCCGATGATGACAGCCCAGCCTGCCTCGTGAACAAAGAGACAAAAGCTAAACTCCGCTACAGTCCGTGTCACAGAAATATTCTCTCGCGCGCTCCTCCCACCCTGTCAGTTAGCCCGTGACGCATTGCCGATAATCATGGTACCCATTTTCCTTGAACATCTTTGACTAGGTAGGTGGTGAGATGCGAAGAAATCGAATGTCCTGAGACAACGTTCGCCGCGCCGTAAGGACGGCCCCCAGAACGCCCACAACCGTGCGAGGAGATGCGTTGGAAAACTCGGCCAACCGGAGGCTACAATTCTCATCCAACGTCCCCTCTCCATGGTTGGTGGAATTGGTTACGTGCCCATTTTTGTTTTCATGCAACGCGATATGGAACGGACCCCAGATTGAAGCTCCCCTTCCCTTGGATGAGCCCACACACATCCATGGCGAAGAGAAGGATGAGAAAAGAATTAAAAATAAAAAAAATTGGGTAGAGAGGTTTGAAAACAAGGCTGGAACTCGTGGAGATTGAGAAGAGAAAAAAGTATCCCACGGCGAATTGAGCGCTACGGAGGCCGCCGGAGATATACAAAAAGGACGCTGAAAACCCATGCCTTGGACGATACAACCTCGCATTCTTCAACAACACGGCACGAAGAGAAGCCGGGTGCTCCATGATCCTGTCTGGTTACGGATCGAAATATTTCGAAACTTCTGCCTCGGAAATCACGCCAAGTCGTTCCGCCAACCTGACGCCGAAGCTCTGTCTCTCTCAGTCTCACAGTCACTCTCAGACTCTCTCTCCATCTCGCCTTCCATTGACTTGACGACGAAGCTCTCGATACAACACAGACCCCGTCTTCCCGAAATAATCCGTTCACCTCATCACCTCTCACGATGGCCGGTGAAAAGCCCCAGTGCGGCAATGCTGACAAGTCCGAGGTCGAGTACGACCTTCCACTTCATGTGGTTGGCTTGTGTAGGCTTCCTTGCATATACCCCTCTACATTGCATCACGAAAACAACTAACCATGTAGTTAGTCCTAATCCTGGCTTCCTCACTGCTAGGTAAGAAGAAAAAGAATTCTCCGAATGGTACCCAACTGTCGAGCTGGTAACTGACCTCCCGCGGTTAGGAGCCGGATTCCCCGTCGTGGCCAAGCGGTTCAAGTCTCTCAAGATACCCCCTTCCATCTTCTTTGCCTGCAAGCACTTTGGAACGGGTGTCCTCATTGCCACGGCCTTTGTCCACGTAAGTTGTCCCTCTTACCTTGGCTGACCAAGTCCTTCGTCTAACAACACACCCACATAGCTGCTTCCTACCGCCTTTGGCAATCTCATGAACCCATGTCTCCCCGATCTCTTCACGGACAAGTATCCGCCCATGCCGGGTGTGATCATGATGGGGTCCATGTTCATCCTCTTCGTGATTGAGATGTACCTCAACGCCAAGACGGGCGGCCACTCCCACGGCGGTCCCACGGGCGAGGGCCTCACCGAGCCCAGCCACCACCAGCATCATCATGTGCGCCCCGAGACCGCGGACGCGGAGAAGAAGAACGACACGACCGTGATTGTGGGCGGCATCACCGAGGACGAGAGCGGCTACAGCAGCCCCACCACCACGGAATACCGGACTGGCGACTCGTCTTCGGCCCTCGACGTGGCCGCCCCCCGGAGCAGCAAGAAGAACGCCGCCACCGAGGTCCGCTACTTTGACGAGGCCGGCGTCGAGGTGGACCCGCAGGTGTACCGCAAGATGTCCGCCAACATCACCCTGCTGGAAGGCGGCATCCTCTTCCACTCCGTCTTTGTCGGCATGACCCTCTCCATCACCGTCGACGGCTTCGTCATCTTGCTCATCGCCTTCCTCTTCCACCAGGCCTTTGAGGGCCTCGGCCTCGGCTCCCGCATCGCCGCCGTGCCGTACCCGCAGGGCAGCGTCCGGCCGTGGCTGCTGGTGGTCGCGTTCGGCGTCACCGCGCCGCTGGGCCAGGCGATCGGCCTCGGCGCGCGCAACACGTACGACCCGGACAGCGCGTTCGGCCTCATCATAGTGGGCGTCTTCAACGCCATCTCCTCGGGCCTGCTCATCTACGCGGCGCTGGTGGATCTCCTGGCGCAGGACTTCCTGTCCGAGGAGGCCGAGAGGCTGATGAGTGTGAAGAAGAAGGCGACGGCGTTTGCGTTTGTTCTCCTAGGAGGTAAGACACGCTGTTCACGTTGAAGAAATAAAGAAGTCGTTTGCTGACCCGTGTTGTTTAGCTGCTGCCATGGCCTTTGTTGGCGCCTTTGCGTGATTGGCATCCTGTAATGACCAACACCCCCAAAAAGCTCAAGGAGGATTTTTAATGTGACAACGACGGTTTATGACTGCTGGTCGCTGGGCGACTGGGCTGGTTTTGGGAAACTTTGCAAACCTGGCGCATTTGTTTAACCCGCGATCTGGCACGGGTTTCATTATTGGTGCATGATACGAAGCATTTTTTGTTTAATACTATCGTTTAAGAAAGAAAAAAAATTAGAAAAAATTACATCTTGGTGAATATGCGTGCACAGGTCCGTCCATGTTGCTTGGATATACATACAATGTATTATCGACCTGACCACGCCTGGTAAGCATTGACCAGGCGGTGGGCGTGGGCAGAGAACAAGAGAGCCCTCCATCAGAACAGCTTCTCTCTCTCCAGAATCCTGCTCACTGCCGTTGACAATATTAATTTACATTGTGGCTGGCATGTACTGTAACTTCCCTGTTTCGCAGCTGCCTTTGTCTCGCAGCCTATGATGATCGGCAGCAGAACATCTTTTATTCATAGCCAAGCTACTTGGTCTACAAAGTAGCTCCCCTCTGGCTTCTGCTTCTGGGCTACGTATACATCTCCTCGATTGACGATGGTGCTCCCTACTCATTGCAGGCTTATGGCCAATCCCGCACATCATTTTTCCCCTTTTCGAAGGACAGCTGCACAGCGGGAGGGCATGGGGTTCCTTGTATCGGGATGATGCTTGAGCTGGCTGGCATATCTGCATGGCCCACGTCTCAGCCCAGTCAGCCGCTGGAGCGAAGCGCCGAAGGAGAGCAAGGCTCCAAACATTGAAAGCCTTCCGATGTTGTGCTCCTTACTGTCTCTCCTGCATCGTCTCATGTTCAACCATGTTCAGGACTTGAATCAGCTTCCTAATCTCGCGTGTATCATCACACAAAGCGCATCTCACTCGCAGAACTCAGCCATGATGCGTCGACGTTGGGTCCTACTCTTGCCTTGTCTCGCCATGCTTGCCTGTGCGGATGGATGGGATGATTTTTCCAACAACCTCGCCTCAGATCTCGCCCCTATCCTAGCCCTCTTTGGTGAGCAGGTCACTAAACAGTTTCTGAGCGAGTCCACGTCGTGGCTCGACAACTTCATCTTCGCCATGGTGCCCCTCGGTATACTAACTGCCGTCGTCTCTGCCATCCGCGTCTGTGGCGGCTCATCCTTGCGCGCCTTCATCGGCCGGGCCCAAGAAGGCGGCGGTGTCGCCGAAGCAGAGCTATGCTCCTCCACGAGTCGAGATGTCTGCGAGCTCTACCACAACGGGTCCATTGTCCGCGTCTTTGGCCGCCCCAAGATCCTAGAAATCGTTCACGACCCCACTGACGCACTGTTCTACGACGAAGATGATAAGACGGCGAATTTTGGCATCTACTCGTTTCAAGAATATATTGGTGACCCGCCCAAAGGCTCCGCTTGGACAGAAGATGGCAAACCCGTTCAGGGAAGCCGTGAAGCAGACGACGATGTCGAGGCTGCGAGAGACGGCCAGAAACCCCCTAGCTCCGCGAAAGACGAGATAAGATTCGCGCTAAACCCAAACTTGTCTCTCAATATTGGCATCAAAAAACATCCGCGATGGATGAGGTTGGCCGCAGGGCTAGGGCTGTCCCTCCAATGCTGGATCATTGCCTATGCCGCCCTCGTGAAATACCGTTGGCGCTGGAAAAAGAATGATCGCGTTACCCCAGACTGGGCTTTGGGTTTGATGGCGGCTGGAACTGTAGCTCAATGCTCTGGCATGTATCTCTGCGCCATGTTGGTCGAGAGAAGCACCAAAGAGAGGGTATTCAAGCGAAAGGCAACGGGCCAAGGCGACCCTATGCTGCGCGTCGTGCAACCAGGCAACCAAGTTATTGGAGATCAAACGTTTGACCCGTTCTCGTTCGCAACAGACCCAAAAGAGCCCCTGGAGGAATACACAACCTCTTGGAAGGACACCCAGAAGCGCACAACTGAGTGGAAAGTATACTGCAGCGTAGTGCTGACCCTCGTCGGATTCGCCGCGCAGTTTACTGGATTGCGATATATGCACTCGTCAGTTTCGGTTACCCAGCTCGGCGCGATCCTGCTGATGAGCCTTGCTCGATCCATGCTGCGCACAGAGCGCCTTAAAAAGGAAGAAAATCGCCTACAAGATCGCCCGGATGAGGTGGAGGGCTCTGAGTTGGACTGGCTCGCTATTCAAATTGGCGGGGACGGTGATTACGACCCGAAGAATAGCGCACTGCTTTGGTCAGTCGTTGCTGATGCAGAGCGAAAGTCAAGCACGCGCGATATGGAAGGACCCGGGCATGGCAAGGCCGAGGTCGCGAGCGGCGCCAAGCCCAACGTCGTGACCGAATCAAAAGTCATGAAGGAGAGAAATAAGACGACAAGCTCTGTTGAGAGCATCGAAATGATATCCAACGCTGGGAATCCACAAAACACGGACGCGGTTAATGTAACCGACAAGTGTGACAAGCCGATAGATCAAATCCATATCCTCAGGTCCGCCTCCCACTCCACGGCCAGTGACAGGATGATCAAGGCTGGGCACATGAACTGGCTCAAACACACCGACTGCAGAAAGGACCCGAAACAGCATATATGCCCTGCTACACTCCTCCACTATCGCGCTCGGCTTGCACAGCTGACCAGCCAGTCCAAGCCGTCCCGGGCCGGCCGCTCCAACGTACGGGGAGATCAACTGGTACGAGCTCGACCGCCTGCCCGACAGTTGAAAAAGGCCATCGAGGCGACTGCAGATATTCTCTTTGCCCATGGGATGGTCAAAGAGGTCTACCAAGCTGCGCAGCACTTTACCTGGTCGCTCAGCTCCCATAATCGAGTCGAATCCCGCTTCGGCAATCAAGCTGCCAACGGCCAACCGACGGCGAACACAGAAGAGTCAGATCAAAGGATCGCTGCGGGCTTTTCACATTGCCAAGATAAGGAGGCCGAACAATCCCGGCCACCCCAGACACACCAGCAATCTCAGTCGGAAACATCCTGTGAGATACACTTATCTCTAATTAGGCCTGTAAAAGGCAAAACGCTATCTTCCTGGCAGGCTGATCAACACGCTCTCGAAGCCGTCATCGGTCTTTCGGCATGGAGCATGATTTCTCACCCTATCAAGGAGACACAAGACAATTTCGGACTTACCATTTCAGAAGCGGCAGGAGTACCAAATGGACGCATCCTGGCGGCGGCGAAGAATGCAAAAGACTTGCAGCGAGCCAAGGTGGACCTGGAGCTATGGATAGGGGACTTCCTCGTGCAGACAACGGAAAGGAGATTGGCCTCGAACTTGTCTCCGTATCATAAAGGTCCAAGTGTGGTGTGGCAAGATGACGAGGCTGACTTCAAAGTTCTTGCAGCAAAGAGTGTCGGCCCCCAGCTACGACTGTTTGGCTGGGAAACAACGAAAGGGGTGCGGCATGATGTTGACTTGAACAATACTGAGCTCTTGACCTTGATTTCGACCTTCCCAGTCAGCGACAGCAGCAACAACCCTCTGCCTACCCTCTGCGCCCAAGACATCTATCAGTCGTTTCTTTGCTCCATCACGGCGATCATGGACTCTGTTGGTCCTAAAGGAGCCGCCGGATTAGGGATAGAGCGGTTTGTTCTGAAGAACGACGTCATTTCAAAGCTGATTGACTGTTTTGAGGAGAGTGGGCTTGGTTCAAGACAAGAGGCATCCTTGGTCGTCATTTCGGCATTACGGAGCAGATCCAAACTTTCCTCTCCAATAGAATCTCTTGAAGTTTTATTGAGACAAGCTGAGAGCCACAAAAAAGAAAGGCAATACGAGACAGCGGAGGCCCTTCTGCGTTGGGCCTATCATCATGTGGAGGGTTACATGGAATGCAGTTCAGCACGGGCCGAAATCGTGTTGCGGCTCTGTGAGCTGTATCGCTCCTTGCTGTGCGGACCGGAAGCCTTCTTTGCCCAAGGTGGATTGGATTCGCTGAGGTTTGCGATGGAGCGTCTAATAGAGCAGAACGATGAAGATTCGAAACAAGTTATCGAAGTTATCCAGCGGTACGCCGACCTTTCCGAGCGTGAGCCGTGTAGAAGACCGCCGTCGGCCAAAGATATTATCAAGGCCATATTTGATCATAAAAGGGACGAAACTCTCTGGCTTCTCTCACAACAAGGCATCAAAGTATCGAAACCGGACCAAAATGGTCGCACTGTGCTCTCCTACGCTGCCGAGCGAGGATGGACAGAGGTAGTTCAAGCTGCATTGGGAGTTGGTTCCAAAATTAACGGGCCGGACCTGATCGGCCGGACAGCAATCAGCTGGGCCTCGGAATTTGGAGAGCCCACAATGGTCAAGCTTTTAATAAGCCAGCAAGCTTCCCCCACGCTTCCAGATCATTTCGGGCGGACACCGTTGTCCTATGCTGCGTCTAGGGGCGATAGAGCGGTAGTAGACGTCTTGTTGAAAGATATCAGGGTCGAAACCTTGGCATGCGATCTCGAAAACAAGTCTCCTCTTTTCTGGGCATCAGAAAAGGGACATGTTGAGGTGGTTACTACTCTGCTCCGGAGGAGAATGGACAGAGCTGTCATTGACGAGCAAACCGTGGGAAATGGCCTCACTCCATTGTCTGTTGCGCTTGTGAAGAACCACCTAGAGGTCGCAGAGCTACTTGTAGCCAAGGGTGCAAGCTACCGGCACATACGAATCGAAGGGCTTTATCCTCTGGACTGGGCAGTGGATTGTGGCCGTTGGTCAATCGTTGAATTTCTGCTGAAGTGCTCAAACAAGGCACCAGAATATAAGGTAGTATTGGAGCGACCAAAGACGAGTGTTGTGTTGTTGCTGAGGCGGAATGGCGTTTTTATTTCTCCGGCGTCCTTGCGCAGCCCTCTCCTGCCAACAACAAGAGACGGAATCACAGTGGCGCAGCATGATGCTGATGGCAATGTGACTGAAGTGACGGAGGAGAGTGCGCCGTTATTCCTGTCAAAGGGCTATAGGCTGGAGGCCTATACCGTGTGTGGTGATGAAGTGCACACAATGGGGACAAACCGGCCTACTAGGGACTTGGGGGGAACGTTCGACCTGCTTGCTCGCTGCTTTGGGGACAAGTTTCGCGTTACAAAGGAGCTTCTAGCGGCGGCGCTGGCGAATCCTGAGTGTGATGCGTTCCTTTTAAAGAAAATGGTTAAATTGGGGATCGGTTCTACAGCCGTGATAGCGTTGATACAGTGCTCTTATCAGTGCTCTTACCTCAATCTGAGTATCCGAGACGAGCCAACGATTCTCCA
The DNA here is from genome assembly GCF_001636725.1 of Cordyceps fumosorosea ARSEF 2679. NCBI lineage: Eukaryota > Fungi > Ascomycota > Sordariomycetes > Hypocreales > Cordycipitaceae > Cordyceps > Cordyceps fumosorosea. Next base: position 292,469 of record NW_017387312.1, read on the forward strand.
AGAACTTCATGATAGCTATGAAAACGCTTTGCCCATGAGGCCGGACGTATGGGAAGCAGTGGCGTGGGTCGAGGATGTCGGGAAAGCGGGTAAGTTTCTTGAACTGCTTCTTCATGGGCTCAAGATTTGCCCCGATGAAATCCCCGAATCGTTTATCGAGGCTTTGCTGGGAAGAGACTCCGAGGCAGCAGAGCAATCGAGCATTCGAGTCATGATGGAAATGCTTGGTGAACGGGCCCACGGCGCTGTACGGTTGACGCCTCGAGCTTGGAAACGGGCGGCAGCAGGCTCCGACAACTGGATTTTGGCTTTCTTGCGCCGAAATTGGAGCGATTCCATGCCCAAGGAGATACAAGACGAGTTGTCTTGGATTGAAAAGCTGCGTGTGGCGTTGAGGCCCAACAGCAATGTTCCCCTGACGAAGCATATTGAACAGGGTCTGGAGCAATACGCCGAGTCTGGCAAGGACTACGTGTTGCTCCTACTAGCTACAGCGGTACGAGGCCGAATGCTGAAGGCGACGCGCATCTTGGCCCAGTGGCCTGGTCTGGATATCAATGCGCCAGTGCTGCCTAGACGGCGTCCTGTGCTGTTCGCGGCGCGGTCGCGTGAAATCGAGCAGGTTTTGATCGACGCTGGCGCGCATCAGGACTTTGAAGACCTTTTTGGGGAAACGTACAAGTCGTACCGAGAACGCCATCCTGTATCCAATCCCTAGGGACGTACTGTAGCATCTAGAATAGGTACCGCCTAAACTTAATCTAGGGCTGCACATTGGTGGCTCTAATCTGCTGTGTCTGTTGTGAGGTCAGGGACAGGTACGGCTTAAGCCAGTCCTGGACGATCGTGACCGTTGGACTGGCTTACATTTTCAGCAATTAGTTTTCTACCTAGTCGGTACTTCATAAACTATTTGTACCGAATTTCTCAACTAATCTTCCTCATAATCATGCCTGACCTTACTCGAGTTAACACCGAATGCCGTGCTAGTGGCAGCACAACTGGGGTATCCAGATGCAACCTGTAAGCACTATCGCGCCGAGATGGCGCCAGGACATGCCTCGAGAGGTGGAAAATTAATCTGCATTGAATATTTGCCGGAAGTGATCTCGGCTTTACCTCCACATCGGGAAAATGATTCCCCAAACCAAGGCCGTCAGTATATATGGCTGCCGCAACCGCTCTCGTCAGTATTCAAAGAGGCCGGACCTATCAAGTCAACGTCCAGTTGAGCCAGCTCGTCGTTTTTTTGCACTTCAATCGTTTTTCAAAAAACACAAGACAAGATGCGCATCTCCGTCTCCTCGAGCATCATCGCCGCCGCGGCCGGCCTCTTCTCGCTGGCCGGCGCCAACACCACGCCCGTCTCCGACAAGGACATGAACGACCTGCTCAACGAGGGCGGCGTCTCGCTGGCCATGAAGGCCGCGCCCATGTTCTTCTTCGGCCAGGCCCTCAACCACCCGCCCTGCATCCCGACCTTTGCCACCGACAAGAACAACAAGCAGACGCCACCCGCCGACCTGTGCGACTGGCCCGACGCCGGCTGCAACTGCCGCACCCCGGGCGTGCCCATCGGCAACCCGGCGCCGTCGTTCCCGGTCTACTACTCGTACCAAAAGTGCACCGACACCAGCATCCGCATCCAGTACTCTCTGTTTTACCAAAAGGACGGGTGAGTTGGAGATGACCACATGCTCATCGAATGCGCGAGTTTGGCCGCTAACCAAGGGTCGTGCCTCTAGATTCAATCCTGCCAAGGTGTTTGGCCATCACTAGTAAGCTTTCCCACGGTGCGATGAAAGTGGGCAGGGCGGGCTAACCTTATGGTGATGAACAGTGACTGGGAGCGCGTCATCGTCATCTGGAAAAAGTCCGACGACGGCCTGTGGCGCCCGGCCGAGATCAAGCTGTCGCAGCACAGCGGCTACCAGACCCTCGAGTGGGATCAGATCCAAAACACCTTCAACGACGACACGGCCGGCCAGAAGCTGGGCGGGCCCAACGGCCAGAAGAACCTCAACCACGCCAAGGTTTACGTCGCCTGGGCCAAGCACGACCACCACAACGAGCGCAACACGGTAAGCTCTGAGAGGGGAGAAAGGCCGCCTCTGAACCGAGTGCTGTCCGGGAATATGTGCTAACTTGTCAACTACAAGGGCTTCAACGACGCCCTGTCGCAGCTGACCAACAACGCCTTCCGCTCCCAGGACTGGTGGTACTTGCCCCAGCGAGGTATGATTTCAACCTTGGTCGGTATCATGAACCCTTTGCTGACAACTCTGCTATTGTAGGCGACTACCTCCGTGCCGACGGAAGCACCGAGATTGGCCGCCTGATGAAGGGCATGGACTGGGGCGATGCCACCTCCAACCCGGCCAGCGTCCACGACGGTCTCTGCCAGGCTTAAGCAAAGTGGATAACTTCACCAACTTGGAGGTATCTATGCGACGTGTAAACGCCGGAAGTGTATGTTATGAATAATAAACACCAAATTATACAATCATACAAAAAAGCAGTCGCTGAAATCCAGCCACGCTCAACAAAATGCAGCAGCTCGTTAAACTTCTGTCGCAAAAGATTATATACAGTAACCGACCAACAACCACCACATACGACCATAGATAACAGAGAATTCGGGGTCCCGTCTGCTCCCCCATAGACAAGCTGTTGTTAATCGGCAGATTAGTAGTAGTTGGGTCGGTGACGACCAGCGAACACCGGCTGTTGTATGTTTTTTTTATTTCTTTTTTTGTTGCATTTTTGACCTTTTTTTCAACTTCTTGGTGTACATTTTCATTGTTCAGTTCAATGTTGTAGATCCTGGGACAGCCTTCTCTGTCCTGCCTGGTATCCCCACTCTAACAACAAACCACCTCTACAGCTTCAACGGGAAGAGTCTTATAGTAGACTTCGTTAGGGAGTTGGTAGAAAGGCGCGGGAAACAGATTGCTAAAGCCACCGCCGAAGCTGGAGACGGTCACGTTGTCACCGAGGCGTTGATGAAACGCAGCCTGCTTGGGAAACGGCATGCCAGGAGACCATTGACGCTGCGGCGCAAGCAGCTGCGTCCTGCGTGCGCGGTGTTTTGCAGCGGGTGGAAGTTGTATAGCAGCCGTAAGCATTCTGGACTCATATGCTTAAAGCAGTCAACCTGTGTGATGTTGGGTGTGGCCGCAGAGAGCTTCAAAGGCTGTCCCAGGGTCAATTTTCTGTTTCCATTGGTAGCAGACATCCTTGTCTTTGCATGTACAACATGCACTGCGTGTATATGCTCAGACATGGACTCGGGCAGCTTATTTCCATCAAGAGAGATGCTTGATCTGCCATCCACCTGGTGCCCATACGCCGTTGTGCGAAACATCAAGTTTTCATGTTGAGCAGCCGTCTGAAAAGAGACCCTACTCCGATCGAACGACACTCGTAGAGACCTTGCGGGAACTCCCGCCTGATGCAACCAGCCGCGCGAGCGACCTCAGCAACCAGCTCCCGTGACGGCGCAAAGGAGTCGCGGGCCTGGTCAGCGCTCCAGTACTTGCCATACTGGGGAGACTCTGGACAGGAGATTGCCTCGAGGTGGGCAGCAGCGAGCTCCGTATCTGTGTGGTTGGATTGAAGGAGTAGGGTGATGGATAGCTGGGTCCAGCGCAAGTCTGTAAGAAAGTGTAAAAGATAAAAGCCATATCAGTCATAATAGCTATGATAAATGTGATAGCTATAGCACTCTCTTATATATTATTATATACTGTCTTCCTTACATCTTTCATTAGTAACAACAGCGCTTTCAGGATTCTCCGGGGGACTCGGATAATTGAAAAAAAAAGGAGTATTTATTAAAAAAGGGCTAGTGAGCTAGAAGTTTGATTCTAGTATGTACATAATACTCATCATGTTTATAATAACGCACCCCGTCACTCGAGCGGCTTGAACGGGCGCAGGAAGTGGCTCGGGCACTCATAGCCCGACGGGTTGTTGTCCAGGTAGAGCTGGTGGTACTCCTCCGCCGTCCACCAGCGGCCTGCCGGCGCAATCTCCGTGACCACCCCGCCGCGCCACCACTGCGCGTTGGCCTTGGCCGTGACCTCGCGCGCGACGCGCTCCTGCTCGGCGTCGTGGTAGTAGATGGCCGAGCGGTACTGCGGGCCGGTGTCGGGCCCCTGCGCGTTGAGCGTGGTCGGGTCGTGGAAGCGGTAGAAGAACTCGAGCAGCTGGCGGTACGAGACCTGCTTGGGGTCGAAGACGATCTGCGCGGCCTCGGCGTCTTTTTTTGCGCTTGTCAGTAGGGCAGGGAGAGAGAGAGGGAGGGGCGCCGCAGACGGCGCGGTAGGTCGGGTCGCTCAGGTCGCCGCCAATGTAGCCGACCTTGGCGTCGAGGAGGCCCTTGCCGGCAAAGTGGCGCCGGTAGAGGTGCTCGGTGCCCCAGAAGCAGCCGGCCGCAACAGTGCAGAGCTGCGCGCCGTCGGGGATCGCGGTGGTGGTGGTGGAGGCGGCGCCACCGGATCCGGCTTCGGGAGCGATGGACATTTTGGGGGAGAGACCAAAGGAGCGGGTGAAGAAGCGGTTGATGAAGGACGTAAAGGGCATCGCTGGCGAGGGAAAGGGAAGGCGAGAAAGAAAAAAAAAATTAACAAGTTGGCAGGGTGTGATGCGGTGGTGGTGGATTGCTTGGTGGGGGGAAGCTGTTCCTGACAAATGGGTCTGGCAATGGCGTGATGGATGATGGATGAACGGATGGATGGTGTTTCTTATATAGAAGAAAGAAGTACAGATTAAGCAGCGATTTGTAGAAGAAAAAGGGTGGATTTGAGGTCTTCTGCGGACGAGGATGGATGCTGAATGGAATCAAAGCGGGTGATGACGAAGAATGATTTGCCTCATTGACATGACGACAGAGATGTTTCCAAATAGGCTACTTTTTTTTTTGGGCGCTTCAAGCCTCCAGGACGGGAGCTTGTAGCGCAGTGGAGCCGCCGCGGGGTTGACAGTATCTTGGCTGTCTTGCTGTGGCCTTAGATAGGAAGCCATCTAGGACAGGAAAATACCACAAAATGTCAACGATGAAATCTTAGGAAATAAAAAAACGAAGCAAAAAGGGGGGTTATAATATGATGCAAAGAGCCCGCCAAGCCATAATCGTCCCGTCGTCTAACTCACTGTTCCGGCCATGCGTCATCTCCCGCTTGACATCACCTCGCGTAACACTGTGTCTTAGAACCCCAAGCCAACGGTTTCCCATATTGAGAAAAACCGTCGCTCAAACACGTCGATTCCTACCAAATACCCCGCAAATGACGAGTCCCTGCAGATACCCGGCCAGTGCATCGCGGCGATCCTCTGTTGTCCTGCCCCCAGTGCCCATCATATGACAGGTTACGACGCTCGCACCTGACTGACTTGTCATCAACTTCTCCGCGGCGACAAGCCCGCACAACAGGGGAATTCAAGTACAACATGGACGGCCATACTGACAATTCCTTCAAAATAAATCTACTGACCTATTGATTCCTGCATTTCCAAATTCCACTCCCCCATCGTAATCAATGGCTCCGGCAAGCGTGTCGGAGACGGCCCCTCTCCTGGTATGACCTCATGCCCCCCGCCAGCCAACAGCAGCAATTACAGACAACGTCTTGCCGGGATTCACGTCTGACAATTCTTCTCCTAAACAGGCTGCCGAGAACCAGTTTCGGGCACGCAACCAGCGCCGCTCAACTTCCACAGAGCCCGCTCTCGCCCCGTACACCGGCTACGGCACCGCCGACTGGCTCCGCGCGCTCGTCCAGAGCAGCCACGCCGAGACCGGCGCCGCGTCCCGCTGGTGGACCCCGGCAGCTCAAGGTTGGCTCGCCGCGTGCCTCGTCGGCGGCCTCACGGCCCTCGTCGCCTTCATCGTCGACGTCGGCGTCGAGACGCTGTCCGACTGGAAGACGGGTCGCTGCACCGCCACGGGCGGCTTCTGGCTGAGCAGGCGCGCGTGTTGCGTGCTCGACGATGACGACGACGGCGGCGGCGGCGGCGGCGGCGGCGGCGGTGCGTGTCGGCACTGGCGGCCGTGGGCGGACAGCTTCTCCGGCGCGTACCTGATCTACGTCGCGACGGCCGTGGCCTTTGGCGTCGTGGCGTCGGCGCTGTCCATGACGACCCGGCACGAGCTGGTGGTGGACGCGCCGGACGCGGAGCAAGGCGACCGGATCGCACCGGAGGAGCAGAAGCGCACCGTGGTGGTCAAGACCATGTACATGGCGACGGGTAGCGGCATCCCTGAGATCAAATCGGTGCTCTCGGGCTTCGACATCCCTCACCTGCTAAGCCTCAAAGTCATGGTCGTCAAGTCGGTCGGCGCCATCTTCGCCGTCGCCACGGCCATGTGCCTCGGCAAGGAAGGTCCCTTTGTGCACATCTCGGCCTGCATCGGGCACCTGGTCTCGCGCTGGCTGCCTGCCCCGGACCGCGGCGGCGCTGAGAACGCGATGCGCGCGCGCGAGGCCCTCAGCGTCGCCTGCTCCGCCGGCCTCTCCGTCGCCTTCGGCGCGCCCATCGGCGGCGTCCTCTTCAGCTACGAGGAGATCAGTACCTACTTCCCGCGGCGCGTACTGTGGCGCGCCTTTTTGTGCTCACTGGTCGCCGCGGCCGCGCTGCGCGAGCTCAACCCCGCCGGCACGGGCAAGCTGGTGCTCTTCGAGACCAGCTACGGCGTCAACTACGACGCCGCGCACTACGCCGTCTTCGCGCTGCTGGGTGTCTGCGGCGGCGTCTTTGGCGGCGTCTTCTGCGCGGCCAACGCGCTCTGGTCGCGCACGTTTCGCCAGCTGCCGCTGATCCGGCGCAGCAGCCCGGTGCTCGAGGTCGGCCTCGTCGCGCTGGCCACGGCGCTGCTGCAGTACCCGAACCCGCTGATCCGCGAGACGGGCGACAAGGTCATGGAGCGGTTGCTCGTGGACTGCAACAGCGTGGAGGAGGACTGGATCTGCGCCGCTGAGGCGCGCACGCACGGCAGGGGAATATACTACGCCTGGCTGGTGTCGGGAACGCTCGTCAAGCTGGTTCTAACGATCATCACGTTCGGCTGCAAGGTTCCGTCGGGCGTCATCATCCCCGCTCTCGACGCGGGCGCCTTATTCGGGCGCATGGTCGGGCAGCTCGTGCCGTCGTCGTCGCCGGGCGTCTTCGCCATGGTCGGGTCGGCCGCGTTCCTCGCGGGCGTGTGCCGCATGACGGTCAGCCTGGCCGTCATCATGTTCGAGCTGACGGGCGAGGTCGGCTACGTCCCGCCGTTCATGGTGGCCATCCTCACGGCCAAATGGGTCGCCGACGTCATCAGCCCCGACGGCGTCTACGACGTCGCGCAGAGCCTCGTCGGCCACCCATGCCTGGACGCGGAGCGCGCCCTAGAGACGCTGCGGCGGCGCACCCGCACGCACCCGCCGCTGCTGGTCGAGGCGCTGCTGACCACGCCGCCGGACGGGGAGGGAGACGACGCGCTGACGCTGCGGGTCACGCCGGAGCGCCAGGCGAGCGCGTCGCACCTACGCGGCAAGCTGGCGCAGGCTGCTGCCCGGAACGTACTGGAGCCGGGGTTCGCCATGGTCAACGACAGGGGCACCTGTTGCGGCCACGTCTGGGGAGGCGACCTGCGCACCATCGTGGCCGCCGCCGACAAGGACGCGACGGCGGAGCGGGGCGGTGTCGTAGACCTCTCTGCGGGGGAGCTTTCCGAGCTGGTCGACGGGAGCCCGGTGTGCGTGTCGGCCAAGGCGCCCATCGAGCACGCCGTGGAGATGTTTGGCAAGCTAGGAGTGGCCTACGTCGCGGTCGTGGCAGACGGTTCTTCGCAGTTTGTCGGCATGGTGACGAGGAAAGACTTGCTGCGGTTCCTGGACTCGCTGGAGTAGGTGAATGCTGCAGTTTCGCGGTGTATGAACAGAGAAGGGGTTGGGTGTTTGTTCTCAGCTCGCTGTCCTCGGCCCCGAAGTGATTTCCTTAGGTGGATCCCCTCCTCGGACTCGGGCCCTGTCGATCGGGTCGGTCAAGTTTGTATTCTACCAATGAATATCTGTGGATTAAATAGACTTTTATTCATGCAAGATTGCCCTTTGGATATACGCGTATCGGGGGGGGGACAGGGCCAACTCCGCAGCGTTATTCGCGCTCGTCAAGATCCGGCTCGGATCCGGGATTTTCGACATGAGGCGATGACCGAATACGATCGAGGCAAGCTTCGGCAATGGGGGCACAATGGAATAAACAGAAAGGCCCCAAACAGAGATATATATTCTCGCATTCCAGCCTCGTTTCTTTCCCGTAACAGTTCAATAACTCACCCGACTTCGCCATCTCGATTTAGCAATTTCGAGTCATCAAAAATGACGGCTTCCGCCAACCACTCGTACTACCCGCCCAACGTCGTCATTGACGGCTACGTCGCCAACACGCTATCGACGGCGCAGATTCTCGCCATCTTCACCACCACGCTCACCGCCATCCTGGGGTCCTGCTTCGTCCTCATCCGTCGCGCGCGGCCCTCCATGCCCGCGACCGAGGTGGCCACCGCGCTGTGGTTTGTCCTCTGCGGCGTCATCCATCTCGGCCTCGAAGGTGCGTCGACGAGAAGAAACGAAGACGGCCGCAACGGCAAAAGCGGGAAATCTGAATAAAAAAGTTTCAAATGCTAACAGCTCTATGCAGGACACTACGCCCGTCACGAGCACCACATCGGCGCCTCCTCCCACGTCCTCTCCCAGCTCTGGAAGGAGTACTCGCTCTCCGACTCGCGCTACCTCACCCGCGACAGCTTCCTGGCGTGCATGGAGGCTGTCACCGCCTTCCTCTGGGGTCCGCTCTCCCTCCTCTGCGCGTACGGCGTCGTTCGCGGCCGCGCCTGGCGCCACCCAGTCCAGTCCATCATCTCGCTCGGCCAGCTCTACGGCGACGTCCTATACTACGGCACATGCACGTACGAGTTCGCAGTTCGCGGGCTCGAATTCTCCCGCCCGGAGCCGTACTACTTTGTCGGGTACTACGTCTTCCTCAACGCCTTTTGGATCGTCATCCCATCCATCCTGCTGCTCTCGAGTGCTAGGGCGACGACCAACGCGTTTGCGAAGCTCGAGAAGCTCGAAGGCCGCGCCAAGAAGCACTAGATTGTGTGAATAAGGAGCCCACACAAAGAAGAATGACAGAGCGATGGGCTATTGGCCACAACTTGCGCCTTTGCTTCAATTGAGTAGCTCAAAACAAGAATCTTAGGAGAATCAGTTTGGTGCGCAAAGCACTTGTGCGAGAGAAAAAAGGGTCCTTTCTCGAATGTTTGCTCATTTATCTCACATCAGCGTCCTAAAATTGAGGCCAATTCGTTTTCCAAAGTTGTCCTCCATTGTATCAAATCACGATCCTCGTCTTCCCAATATGTGAGCATCCCAGCCACATTGTATACAGACTGTTGCCAGTTGGCGGGCATTGGTATGCCGGATTTCGCTGCGGCGACAAGCACCAACGCACTTCTGGTGCACGCCCGAATCATGAACATCGACCCATGGTGTCGGTGAAAGAAACCCGGCTCATTTACATGAACTTGATGGACGTGCATCTCCAGCCCCGTGCGTGAGAAACGAGATACCGAGTCACTCACGGCAATACCGGAGGCGGCAGCACTTAGGCTGGCCACGACAAAAGGCCAGTAGAGCATTTCATACAAATTGATCAATCGTCCCCGGAGGACAGATCGCGAGATGCCGTCCTCAGCCACAGGAGTTTGTATAGATAGTTCCGAAGGAAGGTTGTCGGACCATTCGCGCGCCTGACCCTCGTACTCTGTGATCATATCGCCTAGCAGCTTCAGAAATCTTGAGTTGGAGGGCGTGTTTTGGCGCAGCTTTGTAACTTCGCTACAAAGACGACTCGTTAGCCTTCGAAGTGATATTTCCGCCAGGTAATATAGCCAAGCGCCTTTAGCTCGCTGTGCCTCTGAATCAGGGCCGTCCGGGGAGTTTGCTGGTGGAACCGGCGGTGCCGGGAAGAAGGGAGGATAGAGTGTGCTGCCGGAATAAACAATGTCAAAGTCTGGCAGGCTTAGTTCATTTCGGAGCTCCCTTTCTGACTTCCATGCCGACCAGTATACCGCTTGTTCCTGGGTATCCTGACGTCCCATTTCCATTGAGTCTGGGGAGAAATCCGAGTCACCAGACATGTGTTGCGCTCGAGCAAGGAGAGGAAAGTGCTGGCAGGCAGCCAGTGCTTGCGAAAAATACCGCCAAGCGTAAATGGGCTGAAATACCATCATCATGTAAACGCCAGACAGGAAAAGGCACTGCGCTCCAACAATATCAGAGCTCACCAGCAAAATACCTATCCTCTTTTGTGCGGCGCGGAAAAAGACCTGCGAGTCTTGGTATGCTTGTGATCCGGGCTTGGTCTGATGGCTATCACCAAATGGTGTGGCAACACTGCCAAGAGCGCATACTATCATGGCCAGACAGGATGCTGGAGACCAATCAATGCCGTTTAGAAACGCATTACCAACTAAGCGGCGTGTAGATGGTTCATCGAGAATCGGGTTCTTGCAGTGAATGTAGAGGAAAAAATTGTCCAGAAGTCGATATAGTCGGTGAGACTCCATGTCTACCAAACCCGCCATTGCGGACGCTGCTGCGGACGGTGTAGAGATGGCGTCCGCAGGGAGACAGTAAGGCGACTCATTCTGCCCCTGATCGTTAAACAAAGGCCATTGAAGAATTCGATCCACACGAAGCGGTAGGATACTGTCTAAGAATGGTCCATCTACTTCGGCGACAGTCTCAACTTCCTGGGGTTGAGTGTGGCCGTTCGAGCTCACGCGTAGGGGATTCTCGGGGGAGAGCTGTGTGTTCAAGACCTGATCTTCAGTGGCTGTATAAACCAAGTGATTTGAGACATGATTTAGAGCGAGCGGCGGGTTCCTGGTTGTAGAAGGAGCTGCAGCCTCGCGCAGAAGCTGTTCCAGGTCTTCTAGACGCTCCAAAATCTTGAGACTAGCCGGATCGAAGCTCGACAGGTCGACCGGTGACTGAACGCAGGTTGCACCAACACTCAGACAGTACGAGCAACTGGGCTTCAGGTTGTCACACTTGGTTTTGCGCGCGCGACAGACTTGACAAGCGGTGTTGGCCCGTTTTCGCGGATAGAACGCTGTACCACGTGCAGCCGGGCGCTTTCCAGGTCTTCGGCTTGGCGCAGCAGCATCTGTCGGCGATACGGGAGAGGTCTCTGCATCAACCGGTAGGCTACCAGGTGATGCCGCGGAATCATCAACTCGGGTATTGTGGATGTCGTGTAGGGCTGCAGACGAGGCTGCAGCTGGCAACACACCAGCCGTCATTGTAGGCAAAGGCATGGCTGGGCTGGGTTGTATAGATACTACCCATCCGCTGGTCAAATCGTCCACCAGGTAGAAGATACGATGGCCATGTAAGACGGAGATTGTAGTCCTGCGTCGGGGAGTGTCGCTGTTGAAATACAGGGCTCCTAGGCCTGAAGCCGACAACAGTTAGCCTGTGGCGCTGTCTGTGGGGGGGCCTGGGGATATATCCGCAAAATACTGGTGATATCTCTTGCTTCAGGCATGCCACACGCATTGCTTCCCCAGCTTTCAACGCTAGATGACGACGGCGTTCGCAGGCACAGGCTCCGCTGAGGCGGGCCAGCCATCCACCTCGTGATGGCAAACAGCCACGACAAGGGTAGTCTGGCCGAATAGGATGAGCTACCCGAGAATTGGGAGTTGTGTAATCTTCAGCCTTCGACGCGGCCGGAAACGCGCCATACTTTGCTGTCACGACGTGTGAGCACAGGGGGGAGTGGCGCGGAGAGAAGCTGAAGCGGCTGGCAAATCGATGCTGTCTGAGGAAATATGCAGTTGCCCATTTTCATGGCGTTGGCAATGGTGTTGACTTTGGTGATAGTGATGATGAGATGTCATGAGGCAAATCAAAGAGAAAAGTTTTGCCACACGGTGGGGTCGCAGCTGCCAGCTGCCAGCTGCCAAGGGCCGGGGGAGGCCATCTTCCGTTGTCCCTTGTCCACCAACCCGCCACCAAACAGCATCTACAACCGCGTTCCCCTTACATTCTCTGTATCTCTTTCTTCAGCATCTGCCATCATCCTGATATTGTATCACCGCCCCCAATTTTTGTCATTAATTTCCATCGTTTGTCTCACCCCCGCATCATCTCGTCTTTCCCCGCATATTGAGCTGGAACGGCGCACATGGTCCCTGAAAGCAAGTGTGCGCCGCCGTCGGGGAGAACCGCCCTCCACAATCTCAACGCTCGCTCTGGCTCCCCGCAAACGGCGCCCCTTGGGAAACAGTTCCCACCCATCGCATCTATATATCACCTCGGATTTTCTCCATGGCTTGCTTGCTCAGTTCCTAGCTGCCATATGGTTCTGTTAAGAATCGGTCCGAAATAGCTCGCTGCAGAGCCTTCCACAACCAAGCCTTTTTCCTTAAGCAGAGCGGGCTGAACAGGCCCCAGGCTAGTCTTCTTTACCCAATCCTGGGCAATTGATTCAAGACCGCTCCCTCAAATGGCCGGCGAAGAGGTTCACCGTTTCCATTGGAATCATAAATAAACGCCGACAACCACACTCTCGCTTCCTTCGCCAAAAATGGTGCCGCAAACCAACAACCCCCAACGTTATTGAACCACCATAGCGTACCATCGACGACCGGTCCTTCTACCAATCGCGACCATGGATGACAAGTTCGATGCCACACTTGAGGCTCACGTCTCGGGCGTCGAGGATGTAATGCAGGCTAAAAATGCATTGAGGCAAGACAACAAGGCCGAGCACGAGCTCACTGTGAAGCAAGTCTTGAAAGATTACCCCGTCCTCGTCTGGTGGATTTTCTACTGGGCTATGGCTGGAGTAGGCTGGTATGTGACATCCTCCTCGGCCATTCTACGGCTGCCAGTCTGACCTGGTTATTGTGCACATTGCTCTAACACGATGCAGGGGCTTTGATGCTCAGGTCAATGGTGCAATGATTGGTGTCGAATCTTTCCGGCGCGATTTTGGCTATTACAGACCAAGCGACCAGAAATATATTCTCCCCGCTGATTGGCAGAGCGCATTCAATACCATTAGCAGCGTTGGTCAGTTCTTTGGCGGCTTCATTTGCGCCTGGACAGCCGACCGTATCGGTCGCCGGCCCTCTTTGCTGATCGGGCTTATTATCGCTACTGGTGGTATTATCGGCCAGATTTTATCCACCGCCAAGGCTGCATTCCTAATATCGAAGCTCATTCTTGGAGTTGGGCTTGGGTTCTACCTAACGCTTGCACCCTTGGTATCTTCAGAGCTGAGCCCTGTTGTTTTCCGTGGCATTGCCTCGGCAGGCGTTCAGTTCGGCCTCGGGTCTGGCCAGCTCATTGCCAACGGGGCCGTGGCCGGCTTTGGGGAGTGGACTTCGCGCTGGGCGTATCGCGCGCCATTTGCGATCCAGCTCTTCTTCCCAGCTTTCTTCCTCGCCTTCTTGCCATTCGCTCCCGAATCTCCCTGGTATCTCGCCCGCCGGGGGAAGCGGGAAGAAGCCAAGGCGGCCCTACGCCGCCTGTTCGGATCTGGCGTTGATGCAGACGCCAAGCTACTAACACTGGAGGCCACAATTGCAGAAGAGGAGGCTGCCAAGTCCGACACTGGCAGGCTGATCGACTGCTTCAGAGGAACCAACCTGATCCGCTCCGTCATCAGCATGTTTATCTTTTGCTGTCAGCACCTAGTCGGCATCATTTTTGTTCTTGGATTCTCCAGCTACTTCTTCCAGCTTGCCGGTCTGCCTACAGCTTCCAGCTTCAACATGGGGGTTGGGGTAACCGCGTGCGGTCTAGCAGGCAACATTGTCAGCTGGTTTACCGTCAACAGTCTTGGCCGCCGCAAACTCTTTCTGGGCGGCATGGGAGTACTCACTGCAATTCTGCTCCTCATCGGAATATTGGACCTTGTTCATACGGGTGGCGCAAAGTGGGCACAGGCAGCATTGACTGTCATTTACGCCTTCTTCTATTTCCTATCTCTCGGGGCCATGGCCTTTACCATCCTCTCAGAGACGAGCAGCACCACTCTTCGTGCCCAAACAATCGCTCTTGCGACGGCTACCCAGGCTGTCATGGGTACTGCTTTCAACTTTGCCATCCCCTACATGATCAATCCCGACGAGGGAAATCTCAAGGGCAAGGTCGGATTTGTATTTGGAGGGCTGGGTCTCCTCGCATCTATCGGAAGCTATTTTCTCATTCCCGAACTTAAAGACCGCACATTTGACGAGATTGATGCCATGTTTCAGAAGCATGTGCCGCCTCGGAAGATGGGCGCGTACAAGTTTGAGTAGTGGCAGCACCTTGTATTTTTCAATACCCTTTCCTTGCATATTAGTTCTTGCATGATATTATCGAATATATACCAAAATTTGGACGCGCTAGGTTTTAGCACATTATTAAGTAACCATACTTTCTCCCTCTTATCTAGCAGGCATGCAAGCAAGCTAGCGTCGCCCATGAATGACATCGCCGGGGCTCTCTGTATGGGATCGGTACATCTTCCCTGCCAAAGATCTCGTCAGCTGGGCAAACCCGCTATTACAAGGCGCTTTAGAATCAGATAAGATATTTATTAGAGCCTTTTGGCTGTCGTCGATTCTGCCACAAGTAAATTCCAGAGTGTCGTTTGCGTTTTTGCAGCCCCCTGTGGTAGCAGTGTACAGAAACCGTTGAGCGCTGGCGGCCGACTGCGGATCGCTGTCTGGCCAAGCGCATCATATGGCCTAGCTCTCGGCCACCCCCAAAAATTCAAGACTTTGGCGGAGTGAATGGATAGTGAATGGAGAGTTTGCATTCCACACTTGCGGTTCTTCACGTATCAAGGCGTGCCCATACAGATTCGTGGCAAGCAGCCGCATTAACTCATCGCCAAGGGAGTACACGTAATCATCCTCGACTGGCCAGGTAACTGTAACATGCTCTCGTTCAGAAATCACGACACGACAACAACAGATGTGGACAGAAGGAAATGAGACACGATATCCAGATTTGGAAAGGATATCATGAGCAGCACACGGTGTCCCAATTCTCGCATTTGCCGACCTGCTGCGGCCTTCGCTTCTGGATACAGCAGGAGTGTTCGGAAACTGCCCGGTTTTGCCACAATATGCAAATCCCTTGGCACTTCCAAAACGTCCAAGCGAGAACGGGAGCATGCGCAAGCTGGTGCTTACAAACCGTGGGAAGCTTGCCAACGGGTTTATGAGAAGCCAGATGCAACCACCCCGTGACCAAGCTGACGGAGTTAACACGTACGGGTACGTAACCCATGTCAGTTCAGCCACGAAAACGGTTTCTTTCCGCATTGCTTCCCCCGGCCCAGGTTGCCGAGGCCAAGGGAATAGGCGAGCGGGGGGCCGTTCCGTCGCCCGCAGCAGCGGTGCGAGAAGCGGCCGGCCGGGCACTGACCGATGAGTAAAGACTTTACGCGCGTCATTTGCCATGGGTCTCTCGCGCTGCTGATCATGTTGTGTTACTTCGTACTCCTCGGTTTGTAGAATTGGAGAAAGGCAGGCTTAGCTTGCATGACGCCCGAGCCAAGAAAAGACCTTGGCTTCCTCTACTTTTGCAAAACGGACTGGCCACTGGGTTGGCATGCATCGGGGAAAGGGCAAAGAATCAAAGGGTGGATTAACTTGCTCGTTCGCTCCCCTGCCTGCATGGGCTTGACCGGGTTATCCCTCCACCCTCAGAGGCCTCGTATCCTCATCCACACGTCTCCGTGAAGCCGTTAGTACCCTTATAGTGTGGATACTTTGTGTGTATTCACGAATACATCTATGTAATTCCTTCATTATAGGAGAAGGAGAATAAAAATTAGACAAAAGTGTGTGCTCCGTAGCACTTTATCCGTCATTGGTCTCATCAAAAAGCATGCTTCCAGTATTTTGCTTGCCCCAAACTCCGACGTCCCAAAAAATGCTGTAGACAAAATGAATAAAAATATCAAGCGAATGCCGCCGGGGGGTTGCAAGTTCAGATTGATCGCCGCCACAACAATGTCCCCGAGTTCAGCTGCGGGCCACTGACGGGCCGTCGTCTGGAGAAGCCTAACATTGCGGACGATAAGGATTGTGCGGATGGTGTTGATAGTATTAATAGTGTTGATAGCGTTGATGATGTTGAGAGTGTAAATGCTGATAGTATTGTTGATATGGGCAGTCACAGAGCTCTCACATCGCGCAACACCGTGGGATAAGGCTGTGTGTGGCTTCGGGGATACGGGTCTCTATATCGGCCGAGTGGTACAAAAGCACCTCCGCTTCCTGGATTTTGTGGAATATGCGCCACCATGTGAATAGAATGTCGGTACTCGTGCTCCCTGTGCTCGCTCGCACAGCGCAACGGCATTCACTCCCTCATGTTTGTTCCGCCTGTCTTGACACATAGCCTCTGACCGCATGCCGTGTCACTTGAGCGGTGAGACAGTTGCACTGCATCAACACCAAATGCTTGAGTGTAGCATGTCAGTCGTAGCCCCGTGTCAAGTCATATTATTCCCGTTTAGCAGCGGTCAACTTCCGTGGTGATGCAGGCGCGGATGTGGTTGTTGCGGCACGGTTTCGGATGTTGCCCGAACTAGCGTCCCCGCTGCCTTGTTTTCGGCCTATCCAGGAGCCCACCTTTATCCGCGGACAAGGGCCGCAGCCCGCCCTGGGCAGCCCATTCGGGCATTATAAACAGGAGCCTCCCTCGCTCAATATAAAGACAAGGGAAGGGCCTGCGTGGCATTTGCATACTTGCAACCTCTCATCTTTTCCGACACCTATGTCATGATTTTTGATAGGCCGAAACAAAAGATGAAGCCTGGGCTTAGAGACGCGGATGAAGACTACGCCTTGGCACGGGTTACTTACCCTGCCTGTCTGCGCACGAGTGTCGCTTCTTGATCCAGCACGATCCGAGAGTGCTCAATCGTCCAGCGTACAAAAGCGAACTGTCACAGGCTCGAGGCCTATCATCGCATGGTATACGTCTGGGTGCACAGCCCCGGTTCCGAAGTCGTCGCCGATCGTCGAGTAAAACAAGGCGTGCGTCGAGGACTGCGCAGCAAGCTCTGTGGTCGACTCGAGCGGGCGCTGATAAAGCTGTGTATTTTGAGGGGCGAGCGGGCGACGCGATACGGTTTCTACAAGGCAGCCGGCAGCCACGTCGAACGAAATACCGATACCCACGAGCTGTTTCAAAATGAAATCCGTGGAGCGACCGATAACTACACACATTCTGTCAGCGACTTGCCCTTGACATGTTGATCGACCATCACTTACTCGGATTGAACACCATGACTCTGTGCAGCATGTGGAGGCAATAGTCCAGGCGCCTGATGGCCTGGAAGTCGCTTGGCATGGCCCTCACCTGCAGCAAAAACACAGAGGCGGCAATATACATGCTATACGATATCGACAAGGCGCAGTATTTGATACTGTACGTCCTCGCAAAGAGATCGAAAATAGCAATCGTCGCCGTCGCCGATGTTACGCAGTTGACAAGATACGTGCTCCACGGCAGCTGGCCATCGATGCCTGTCTCGTACTGGCGCGTGAGCATTGGCCTGTACAACAGTATCCTGTATGTGTGAAATATGCAGCTTTGTCGGTTGTCAGTACAAGGCTTTCCGAGCGAGAAGTCGAATCATGACCTACTTCGAGGTGAAGAGATGTGTTGGTGGGCCAATAGCTGGGAGATTGGTAGCCTCCATCTTGAGGTATGGGGGGAAATCATCCCACCACTTATCCAGCGCCGGGCCTTGGATCGTCACGCATTCGATCATTTCGTTCTCGGTATTCGGGATGACGGGATCGTACATGTGGAGCAAGATTTCGTTGAAGATGAGCGAGAGTCGAATCATGGCGATGAAGCAGGTGGCCGAGTGGGCCGTGGAGGGTGGATAATTCCATGTTCTGCCATCGGGCGGCATGCCAAAAGGCTCCCATGGCTCGTTTTCGGCCGAATCATCGTCTGCACCCCGTGTTAGCGCCTTTGAGTGGGCAGGACAAAAGAAGACGAGCATCGTTCCGAGGTACGTACACATGACCAGTGGTGGTGAGGCAGGTGTGAGATGCAGGGTTGGCATTCGACCCATGTACAAACTCAACATCTTGTCCCAGAAAAAGCTACTCCAAAATATTCTACGACGTATTTCAACGTCTTCGTCATTGAGCGGAACAGCGCCGTGATACCGTTGGCCGTCAAAGCAAACGCCTATTTTGTCCATCAAACGAAACGCCAGACCACTGTACGTCCAGGCCTGGATCGTGTTGCCGAAGGCGCATTCCTCGGCGCTGAGGAGCAGCAATGTCTGTACCATGGGGATCGTACAAGCACCTTGCTTCATGTCTTCGAAGAGCATGCTCCTAGCATGCTTTCCAAAGATCTGTCCGCCACCGTAGTGCTCGTCTAGGAGGTGCCGCGTAGTCGGGTCGTTTCTCCCCCAGTTGACGGAGTGTGACATGAGGGCATTGAGGAGCATATGGGAGTAGTATTGGCCCATATTCTGCATATCGCCTGTGAGAGGTTAGTATGTCAATCCAAACCCTGCGACAAGATGGAGATCCCAAGGGCAGTGGCGGGGTGACTGACGAGTGAAGGCTGGTCTATAAATGAACATGAACAGTGGTTGAATCCAGCACCAATGGACGTTGAGTAAGTATTGAAACGGCTCCTGGGAATGACGACGTTAGTAACATGATGGCAGACTGTCTTGCAATGGAAAGCAACGCACTGGTGTTCCTGAAAAGTTCTCGAGGGCGCGCTGCTGCATGGCGTTGGCGACAAGCCTCTCTCGTATCGACTGGTCGAGTTCGGCAGATGTGTAGACGCCGCTGGAATTGGGGTTTGTCGGTCGCTCATTAGCGCAGGCGCCGTTTCCAAACGTTATGCGGCCTTTGTCGTCAACCCTGAGTCCGCTAAAGCTGCGACTAAATGAATGCTCGTCGGGATGGGATTTGGGAGGTGACCGGCCATCGTTCAAACCGGTGCTGGCGGTGGAAGGACTGGAATGGGCCGATGCGGTGATGGAAGGAGGTGACCGAGATGAGGAAGCAAGCTGCTCCTCGAGTTCCTTGATGCGCTTCTCAAGGCGTTGCGTATACGAGAGCGTGGGGTTACTAGCGGGGTGTTTTTAGGTGTCAGCGTCCGGCGGTCTAGCGGGCGGGCAACGGCGTCACCAACGCAGCGGGCAAGGTGAGACGAGGCGAGAGAAGAACACTGACAGTTTGTAAACGCATTCATCATTGCGCGAGGCGCATCGCTGACACATGGGTTGTTCACCACCACATTTTACCTGTTGCGCGGTCAAGGAAAATAAAGCCTTGGTCAGCTATTTGCGTTGATTCTTGGTTGCGGGTGTGGCGGGCGGGCGGCGGATTCGGAGGTTGAGGCGGCGGGTTGGCAATAGCTGGCAGAGAGCAAAATGCAAACGATTGAAGTGAGAGACTGACCTTGCGACGGCGACAGGGCTCGCAGGAGAATGCGCTCTTCTTGGTGGCTTTGGCGCTTGACATTGTGGGCAGCGACGGGCTCAACAGCCAAAGCCCAAGCTAGGTTGTCGCGTTGCTGGCCCGTCGGGGAGGAAAGGGGGGAGCGGCAGGACGAGCGCAGTGCTGTGGGTTGCGATGCGATGCGTGAGCGAATGGTTGAGGGCGGGTGCGAGGGCGAGTGCGAGTGCGAGCGAGCGAGCGAGTAGTGATGTTTGGTGAGAAGACGACAAAACGATCAAGGACCCTGGCGTAGGGGATTTTGAATTCGGAGGATCAGAGAGGGCGGGCCGGCGCCAAGGATAGAATGGTAAGGAGCCCCGCAAGAAGATGGAGGATGAGGAGTGAGGAGGAAGATTGTGGATGATGGATGGAGTTGATGGATGGATGGGGTGATGGGCTGGTGAGGCAAAGGGAAAAAAAGAGGTCAAAGAGGTTTTGGCTGGTGTCTGGATCAGCCAAGCTAATAAGACAGCTAGCACGATGATAAGCGGCCCGAGAGGCGTCGACAACGGAGGGGGTGAGAAGCAAGTTGTCTCAATTTGTTGTGCACTGTCTCTGTCTCCATCTATCGTCCTTTTCCCCTCTTTGGCTTTTCGCTTGAATAATCCCGACTTGCTTCTCGGGTTTGTGTAACAAGACTCCAGGGCAACGGGCAGCGGGGAAGATGGCCGGATGGGAAGGTGCGACAAAAATGAATTGGTGAGCGAAGCCGCCGAGGACCGACCTCGAGACCCTCGTCTCGGTAGTGGGGCGCGTGGGTGGCGGCAATATAGTGGCCTGTCCGATGGACGGTAAGTGGTTGACGGCGGCGGATAAATAAATGAGCAGAGAAGCCAAGAGACGATCAGGAGAGAGCTTGTTCGTCTCGGTAGATAAACGGGCAAGGAAGAGCTCCCTCGACTGTGCGAGGACCTACCTAGATGCTACTAATCCAGGAAGCTGGGCAAGGCAAGATTGATGGGCGGCAGCAGGGCAGTGGTGCGTGGCGATGATGCACAACGCACCACTAGGGCGGGCGTGGGTTGCAGGCTGCAACGAGTGCCAGCAGCCAGTCCAGCCACTGCCCACTGCCGAAGCTGCCAGTTGCATATGTCAGGTCGAGCCAGGGTGAGGCGAGTCCAGCAAATCCCAGCCCGGCTCGGGGACCACCAGCAGCGGGCGGCGATTTGTGTACCCCAAACACTTTTGCCGCATGCATCTGTGTTACAGGTACGTGCTAATAACGTTATCCCTAGCTAGTACCGTATACCTGGGTAGTTACCTACGAGAGGTACTCTGTGCCGCCCGCGCCGATCGACAAGCCGCCGGCAACATCCATCACATCCTCATGGGCCCCGGGCAGGTTAGCCACACCTTCTCGAAATTGTCTACCGACTGCCTCTCCCCTGCTGCTGTAAAAGAAAAATCGGCCAATAAATCAAATCTCGACGGACCTCGGATCAGAAAACGATGTGTAAAAAACACCATTGATGATTACCTTAATTACAGATGGATACCACCATGCCAACGGTTGATCACCAAATCCCCTGCAACAGCCCCAACAAGCCTCTCTGTCAGTGCGACCCTGTGGGCGCTGGGCCTCCTGGCCCCAGGGATTGACTTGCCCACCAGGGGTTGTACCAAGGGGTGCCTGTCATGTGCTTGTAAATGCCGCGAGAATCAGAAGATGGGAACTCATTTGATTGGTGCACTCATTCTGCAAACTTGCCTCGTTGGGATACTCGAGCCATCCTTCGTCTTCTTCAACGCAATGCAGATCGCGTGGCCACCGTCATCCACCGCATAGTTAGTACACATGACTATAATATAATAAGGTACCCTCTGCATATACTATTCGTAATAAGGCACTATTCCTCACCTGCTGCCAAGACCAAGTACAGTAAGACGACTGAGACCCCTGTCCAGATTGATAACCCATTTTTTCCCCATCCATTCTTTCAACTCGTCTTCGTCGGCCCCCTGCGCGGCTGGTCATGTGCCAATGCCGGTCAACCATCGTTCGTCTCACAGTTCCTCTGCAATACCGGGTGCTAGCCCCTGTCGGGATATCTTACGTCGTACCAAGGTAATCTGTATTCTGATCGAGGGAGGAGGACCGGACATGGCATCCCCGGCCGTGACTGATCCTTGGCGTGTACCTGCAGCAGAGACATATTTTCGCAGATATTAAAATCACGTTGAAATGTTTGCCCTTTAATAAATCTCATTTATCTCGGTTCGGTTTCCCTGTTGAGGCTTGGTTAACGCCATCGTACTACTCGCTTCGTGCTCATATCGGCAGCGGCCCACTATGAACGAGCCCCGATCGCATGTTTGTCCGAGCCCCGACTTGGTCCCGTCAGTGACGACGAATTGTTGAGCATGTCATCCGCAATCTTCTCCGCTAGCATACCGCGACGCGCACCAATCGTCAGCCTCGGAATAGAAAAGATCTACCAAGCCAGATTTTCATCCCTCTCATTCCCCCGACTCCTCAACCATGCGAAGAGCAGGTCATTGATTTTTGGAAACCACCCCCGACAACACAAACCCTCAGCCCTTGCACGCTTCACACTCAACCTGCGCGTGTCGACCACGGTTATTGCAGCCCGCGTAAATAGAATGCGAGGCTCACATTGTCGCGCAGCCAGGTCGAATAAATCTGCACCGCTGTGCTGGCAGCTTTCGGCCCGGCCCCGGCACGCCGCCGCCGCTGCCGCCGCCGCCGCCACCACCATCTCACCCGTTTCACGCAAACCCCCAGCCAAGTGGTTGGAGTTGATGACGGGTGCGTCTGGCATGCCACCGCTTCGGATCGTCTCGTTGCCCCGCGCCGCCGTCGAGTACGACGTCGTGCGCCGACAGCAGGTAGTGTTCGCCCAGCCCTAGGAAGTTTTCTTGTCCGACAGCCCCCCAGAGGGGCTGTCTGCAAGCTCCCCGCGTCGTCCTTCGTACCCTTTTGTCCTGGAGGAAATGCCATGAACTAGTAAACTTACCGACTGTCCAGCACACACCAATCCACGACCAAATACCAGATTGACTCGCCAGATAGCCTTCCGCCGCCTACTAATCCACCTAGGTTGTCCGCAACCAGCTGAGAATTGGTCTCCACATCGACCCTAGAAAATGTGCGATTGGAAACGTTGATCCTGCTCCTCCTGTTAGCGTCCTACAAGCCTTGTGTCCGCATCTCGTAATATTTCTTAAATATTATACCCATCAAACTAGGCCAGTTCTTGATGACGTGCTAGGTGAGAGTTCTGGCAGAGTCAATCCCTACACCATGGGAAGCTGCGGTGAAACTACTGCATGCCAGATACAGAAGCCTCGCTGTCGTCTTCTACTTTCTAGTTTGCCATATCTAGGACCTGCAGCCGACGGACTTGTAACGCACCAACATTGCACAGTGATCCAAGTGAGGCAATTTTCCGCGCAGAATTAAAATTTCCCCGCACTTGAGCATGCACTACATTTAGTAATGGGATCCTTGACCAACAAGCTTCTCAGTCAGCTTCCTGATGGCCAGCAAAGATCTGTCCGTGATAATCCGCTCCGTACAGGGTAGTCGCAGAAACGCCCTGGTTTTCACGTTGGCAAGAAAAGTGGTGGTAGATTTCAGCATGCTACACTCTTGAAGGTCATTTACTTTTTTTAATGCATTGGTATATATCTAGTTTACAACAACAAAGGAATATCAACTAAAAACACAAGCTTCGTAGCATTCGCAAAGAATGAGTGGAGAAGTTGGTCTTTTCCTTAGGTCAGTTTGCCTCTCAATTCCTGCCTCATGCCACTGTCCGCACGCGGCCTGTTCTCCGATTTCCTTTTACTTGCGGCGCTGGTTCATCGACAGGATCTGGACCATGCGGATGAAGATGTTGAGGAAGTCGAGCTCGAGCGAGATGCTCTCGTTGACAGGATCACGCTTCATGTAGCCGGCCTGCGCCAAGCGTGCGTGATGCAGAACCTTTTGCACGTCGTAGAGCGTGAAGCCGCCAAAGACGGCTAGGCCTCCGTACAGCCAAATGTTCTCGGTGAAGGCGAGCGTGCGCACGGCGGTGACGGGCAGCAGCAGCGGCGCGAAGCCCGAGGCGGCGACGATGGCGGCGCCAGCCAGAAGTGGGCCGCCAATGTACAGGTACTTCTCCTGCTTGGCGGTGGCACCGACGACGGCCAGCGAGCCCATCATGGCGACGGTGTAGAGGCCAGCGCGCGCGAGTAGCGCGCCGGGGATGAAGGCGAGCATCGGGGCGACAAAGGCGGCCTGGGTGGCGTTGAAGGCGGTCCAGAGGGCGTACTTGGGCAGGTAGCTTTGCGAAATTTTGTTAGCAATTTGTGCCAAGATGGAAAAGAAAGGCCCAAGGTGAATGGTATTGTTCTTACTTGTCGGGGCTAATCGAGCGAGTGCCAATCATGGTGGCAAAGCTCAGGGCTAGGCCGCCGAGGCCAACCACCCACGGGTTCGTCGTCATGATGCGGTACACGAAGCCCGTCTGCACCATCTGGCGCGCCGTCAGCGCGATGATGCCGACGCCCAGACCTGTGTGCAGGAACGTGTTATTGAGGTACTCGCGCTCGTATACGGGCATGCCGCCGTCGTCGCGCGTCTCTCGGTTGAAGACGACGTTGATGGCCATCAGCGTGCCGCCAAAAATGGCGCCGCCGACCAGCAGCTTGCGGGTGCCGCTGCTGACCGTCGACGACGCCGTCTGCTGATACTGGCCGCGGCCACCATTCTGGCTGTAAAAGCGGATGCCGTTCTGGCGAAAGGCGCTGCGTGTCGTCGTTGTCGTGATGCGGGATGCGATGGGCTTCCGGGACACGGCTTGGTGGAAACTCCGTGCGGGGACGACGGCACGCAGTATGGAGCTGCTGGTCTTGGTGAGTTCGGGTAGACGCTGCGCGAGGCGCGCAGGCCCTTGCCGAATACTCAGGGTAAACGACATGATGTTCTGTTGTGCGTATGTGAGTTGTTGCTTGGATGTGATGGGCAGGGTTGATGGATGACGATGTGGGCGAAGGTGGGAATAAATATCAAGGTTGCCTCAGGCCAAGCAGTCGTTTACCAATTGCCTGCTTGCTAATGACGAAAGTGACCCGGGTTGGCGGAGCAAGCTAGCCGGCCGTTGTGTGGCCAGTTTTTAAGTCCGGGGTCACGTGCAGTGGAACGGAGTCGAATCTTCGTGCCAGCACTCGCCACAAAACTGCGCCCAGACCGACAGCAATTGTCTCCAACCGGGGCCGCAATGTCCGCCCCGCGATCGCATGCTCCGGCCGCTCGCAGCCTGTACCATGCCGCAAGCCCCGAAACACCACCCTATTAAAACATATCAGCATCCAGTTCTTGCTCCTAACATCGTAACCATTATATCCAATTGCTTCCCGTCGTCTACACATAGTACAGCTGTTTGGGTATCATCTCCATTTCCTGCTTCCGTAACCTCGTATATATACTGGCGTCGTCACCTTGTTCTATCTCAGTCCAACCGGGCCCTTTTCCACAATAAAATTTACAGGTTGTCGTCGTATCCTTGCTGCTCCCAGCCCCGTGCGGTGCGCAAAGCTCGAAGTGCTGGCGAGCTTATCGACGCTCATCACTGCCGGCCCGAACCGTGGCGGACTGAAACTGGGGCCTTCGTCTTCTTCGTCCGAAGACCATCCGCTCTGCAGCTCAGTTGCCGAGCCCAGTTTCAAAGGGCCACCGTTTCGGAGCCATCCCTCCAGGTTCCGGCATTGGCTCACGTCAAGCCACCTCAGCCAAGTACATTCCTTGACCAAACTTTCCACGCCCTTTCCAGTCACTCGTACGCACCCACGCACGCTCAGTCCTTCCAATTCGGGTAGATGCAGGGCAATTGTCTGTAGACTGGTATCACTAACCGCACTGCCGCAGAAAGCCAAGCGCAATTCGCGCAGTTTTGGCAGCCCCAATGCCACTACCTCAGTCGCGGTGTCTGATAAGGCGCAGCAGAAGGAGAGATCAAGGTGCGTTAAACTCTTGGCGGCATTGACCAAAGCAACAATCGCATGATCAGATAGGTATGTGCAGTCGGCAAGGCAAAGATATGTCAACTTTTCGAATTTGTATTGTGCCCAAGACTGGAACCCAGCATCTGTAATGGATGTGCATCGGGTAAGTGAAAGTGAACGTATCCGGTCCGATGCATGTGCAGCCAGGTGTAACATCGATCGGTCTGTAATATGTTTGCAGTAAGATAGGTTCAACGTATTAAGCTTCGGGCACCCAATCACGGTGCCCGGCGGCGGCGGGTTTTCCTTTGCCGTTTCAACATGGCGCGATTTCGATTTCTTGTGTGACTGCGTCGCCATCTTCTTCTGCATTGTTGGGGAATGCTCTGGAACTACCCAGCCGACGACACGCCCCAGGAGATTGTCGCCTACTTTGCGACAGTTGCTCCAGTCAACTTCCTGTAGTTCCTTGGCGTTCTCGCTCATGTCGAGAATTTGGCTGGCCGAGACATCCCAAACTGATCGCATCTTCCACGAGACCACATTCTTGCCGCATCTCTTCCACAGAGCCGAGAAACCGTCATCGCTGATGTGAAAGCAGTTGTTGAGGTCGATCATCCTGGCTCTTGTGCCAATGAATGGCGCCAAGACTTGCGTGAGAACTTGGTCCGTGACATACCGGTTGTAGCTAGACAAATCGACATTTCTGCAGACGTCTTGATGGGTCGTAATGATCTGCCGCCAATGGCTATTCACGATGCGAAGTCTGAGCAATTCGACAATATCAAAGTGTTCGAATATGCGGACGAATATGGCGTCGGAGAGTACAGGCCCGGTTGATCCAGGTGTTGGGCGGGAGCTCCTTCTCGCGCGCTTCGTAGGCATATCGGAGTCCAGAGAGGCTTGTGAAAATGCAACCTTCAACGTCGTTCCGTCGGGCGAAGGCAACCCTCCATTCACTCTACCAGACTGATCAGGGGTTGGTATCGGTGGTGCTAGAGAGTGTCGTCTTCTGTTACGTAAATTTTCCATATTGACGCTCAGGAATGGATCGGGGTCCTTGGGCTCCATACGATCTGAATCGTCCTTGCTTGGAGAGGCGGGCTTGGATGGGTTCGTAAGCACCAGGTGTGGCGGGTGAGGTTTTGAGGGGGAAGATGGCGTGGGAGGATCAGAGTACGCTGAGCGAGGCTTGCCGTCGGCGTCGGTCATTTCAACGTCGTCTTCTTTCTGATTCAGCCTCGTTCGGGCCGTTTCCTCGACTTGAGCCCTGACATCTGCTGGGCATCGGCGCCACAGCTCATCTAGTGTGTTGCCAGGGATCATCAAGCACTCCACGGTAGTGATGGATCGCACAGTTGCAGTCCTTTCTCGCGAGAGACCCAAGCTTGATACCTCACCAAAGTATTGGCCCGCCTTGAGCCGGGGTCTCTTGGGAATACGGAAGCTCTTGAACAACGAGTCATTGGCAGAATGGTGGATGACTTCAGCTTCTCCTTGAACTATGAAGAAAATTTCGCTACCAGAGGTCCCCTGCTTGACAATATCGTTGAAGGGAGGGTAGATTTTAGGCTGAGCGCTGAGGCCGAGAAAATGGAGGATATCTGGTGGGAGATCTGCAAAAAGTGGTAGCTCGCGGAGGGTATGGCGAATATTGACATATCCACTGCCAATAGCGCTCCCAACGGCTGGGTCTTCGATAATACCCGGGCTCGGTGACTTTCGCTTCTTAGAGTTGACGACGGCGCCATCTTTGAGAGCGCCGCTATCGCCTCGCGAGACTTCGCCTGGTGCTGCGGTTCGGGATCCAATGTCGCCGGACGGTGATTTCAACAAGGAGTTCCCCTCTTGTCGCTTCTTCTTCAAGAGAGTCAGGCGTTCTTGTGCTTCTTCGCGAATGGCTTGTTCCATCTGTGGGAACTTGGGCATGATTGTCTGCAGATCCTCCTTCTTCAAGATTAAGAGGAGGCACTTTGTCCTAGCGACAATAGTCGCTGTTCTGGGCATATCCATCAAAACACCAATCTCTCCGAAGAAGGCGCCAGATTTAAGCTCGGCATACACTGCCTCGCCATCGCGAGATGTCACCGCGACAACTCCGCGAACGAGCCAATACATGGCCTTTGCATCGTCGCCTTCGTTGACAACATGGTCATTTGCGGCTTGCACCTGAGGTTTCAGGTGGTTGCCAATTTCGACAAGGAAATCTTCTGGGGCTGATTGAAAGAGTGGAAAGGAGCGTAGACGATCGACCAAGTCGAGTGGCATATCGCGAATGGTAGATGCCGTGAGGGGCGAAGGCCGTATTGGCCGAGCCGGATTGGTCTCGACATTGAAGGAGCGGATGAGGGAGACGGAATCTCCAGGGTTGCTGGGGGGCTGATTATGAGCCAGGGCTCGAAATGGCGAAGACGAACCGGACGAGCGATTTCGTCGCATTGTGGTTGGAGAGGTGCGATGCGACAAAGGGCCTGCAACCGGGTTCCTGCGCTAGAGCTTGGAAGCTCGGGTGAGCACAGTAGCACCTGGGGGCCGTTTGCTTGGGCAAGAGAGGACTCGTATGCAAGCCAGGAGTTGACAGATGCTGGTGACACCGTGGGTAGCTAAGGTATCTGTCGGAGCAACTAGAGCAGGTGAAAGTCCGGTCGTACCGGGTCACGCATGCTCTATCGATGTTTCGCTTCGTAGATGTAGTGTAGATTCGAAGGCGGGCGGCAAAAGGCGCGCTCGTGCTGGGGAGGCAATCTGTGACGGGGATCCAGAGAATAATAATATTATGTGCGACGGTTCGGGGCGAGACAGATCGCGCGACTCGTGGGCGGCGGGTAGGTGATACGGGTTAGATGAATCGCAGGAAAGGCGCGGATGCGATGGAGGTCATCGCTCTGCTAGACGCACGGCAAGACGAGAAACGTCGGGGAAGGATTATGGTTGGTGTGGGAAGTCGTCAAACGCAGGACGGGCGATGTGGTGTCGCGTGCGATTCGAGGCAAGGCTGTCGACTTGTAGGTAAGCCAGGGTTAGCTGCGGGTGCATGATGAGGGCGGGCAGAGGACGGGGTAGCTAACTTGGCACAGACAGATTGTGTGGCTTTCGCCGGGAGAGCTTCAGCGGTGGGTAGTCGCGCACGCTGGGTTCGCAGACAGGAACTGGACACGATCGGGAGTTTTGAGAGCTGGGGATGGGAGGGCGTGAGCGGCGAAAAAGAAAAAAAGTGTCGCAGAAACGGAAATGCAAGGCGTCGAGGCCGGGGAGCTGGAGGAGGGGACTTTGCGTCAGCGGCAATAATGGATGGCCCAAGGTGGCGGGTTGAGCAGCAAGCAAACAGAGAAGCAGGCCAATGCGAGCTGTCGGCCAGGGTAGACGAGCAACCTAGAGATTCGCTAGGAGGAGGTAGGCGCACTTACTTGGTAGTGAATGCCCTGGTAGTCAGAGGATAGGGAGGGAGGGAGGGTCGGACTTGGGTGATGGTGAGGCTGATTTGGGTTGGTGCGTGAGATGTGTGCCGGTTGCAGGCAAGCGACGTTGGGAGTGATGAGGGTGATTATCGTTTCGTTAGCATGATGGCTGGTGGTTACTGGGAAGAGCGAGGCAGCGTGACCCCAAAGTCTGTAGCTGCAGTTAGCGGCGTGGGGCAGAAGAGGAGCAATGGCGGCGGCAGGCGTTGGCGTCGGGACCGGGGTGGATTACCTAGCGGGCAAGGCGGATAACTACTGAAAATTGCAGAGTACGATTGACGATGAGAATGTTGGAGAATGGGTTTGGGGAGCAAGAGGCTAGGCTGGTTACCTGTTAGGAGTCCGTAGATGAGGAGCAGTGGGAGGATTGTAAAACTCTGGTGATGGGAAAGGGAATGGGGCCAGAGATTGTTTGCAAAGCATTGTGGGAGTGAGGAGGAGTGACAAGGGGTTGATGCATATCCGAGTACCTCCCTGGTACTGGGTAGGTCAGGAGAGGGCCGGTAGGTACCCGCAGGTACTGTTCCGACGTCCGCATGGAGAAGCCGTGGAAGTCTCACGTTGGCGGGGTGCAAACGGCGCAGGTCGCAGGTCGAGGGAGTGAAGGGAGGTGAGCATCGGTAACGATGAATTATTTTTTAATTTCGGCGATCTTATAATATGTTCAGGCACTTATTACACAACTGCAAACTTGGCCAAGATGATCTGAGATGACTCCAGGCGGCGCTGGCTGCTGGCCGCTGACAACTCGTGATGCATGGGGTGAGGCAAACAAGCTGTCGACCCACGACCCATATTGCGATGTTGATGGGGCGGGCTTCATGTACGGAGGTGCGTTGCAGCGACGAACTCAGGTACCAGATTAGAGGTAGGTGGCTGCTTGGAAATCTGCAAAGGAATGTACTTAAGTATTTGCCTGTGGTTGACTATGCATCAACTATATACATAGATGAAGTTTATGAATATTACCCGTACCTTGCATGTACACTAATTTTCAAGGCGGGGCATGGAAGGGTGCTTGGAAGTATCAGCTGCAGATATTGGCATAATTCATTTTGCATCCAGGCACGGATGATGCCGATGGATAAACGTTGAGCCCTTCATCTGTCCACTGCACTGTCAACACCAACGTGAGACACTGCTTCAACCGCCTTCCTGAAACTCGGGCTCGCGCTGTGCACACCCTCTTCGTACCTCCATGAATGGTCTCGGCGAGTCTGCGGCCGGCCTTATTTTAGATATGGCTATTCCGAGTCGGAGGCACCCCAAACCTTGGTGACAGGCTGACGAGACAGCCCCGAAGCCAGTAAACGAATCGCAGCCAGTCATGGCCGATGGACAATATATTACTCGTAAGTTATGCTTCCCTCCTCGTGCTACTCAGCCACCAAACACAAGACTCGCTATAAACGAGGTCTTCCCCAGCAAGCCAATACTACCTGAATACCGAGGACCTATGTATATACGAATATCCCGTCCACAAGCCGCCTCGTAGCGTTGCATCGCTCCCCTCCAGGCCTTCTGCCGAGGTAGACTAGCCTACCTCTACAACAGCAATTTTTTTAATCTTGCTGTTTCCCCCCAAGTTCCTCCCCCTGACCCCAGCTAGCCCTCCCGTTCACAAATAAAAGGACAGCACAGGCCGCAGCCTGGCCCACAGCAGCGAAAAAAATAAGGTACCCGGGGCTGGGCGCTGGGTCAGTCCTCCCTCCACCACATGCACATGTCCAAGCCGTTTCTATTTTCTCTATCGTGGCCAACTCTTGCAGACCAAGACCTGCGCCTTGATTCTTGCTGCCGAGAAAAAGAGAAAAGGAGGTTGGAGGGGAGGATTGGGCAGACGTCGGGCAAATGCAGAAAATTTCCCAACAATGCAGGGCATGGAACACATTGGCCTGCACTAATGGGTTCCTTCCCACCTACCACACCTTTTTTCAGCTGCGACGCAACGATGATCATAACAAACGCATCTGCCCGTCTCTTTTGCCTCGCCGCCTCGCCCAGCTTGTTCTTGTCTTTCATTCAAGCCCCCAATTCCCTCGGACCACACGTCCGAATCCAGCTCAGGAGTCCGCGACCACTCGACCTGCGGTTACCTGGCAAATTCACACGCACACCCCATCCCATGCAGACCGTGTACCAATCGGAATCACGGCTAGGAAGTCCCGGTGCCGCTTCACAACTTGGTCGAGAACATGGCCATGGCCATGCATAATTGATGCATTGACTATACGGCTTTGGTGTATACTGCGCATTCGAGCCCAGCCTGAGAGCGCCGCCGCCCTCGGTCCCGGTTTCCGGCTGTACTTGCCAAGGCCCGCCTCCAACGACGCGGCTTATCTACCACTAATAAGTTACATACGTGTAGATGCTCGTACATACGCTGCGGCCTTGCCGTTGCCGTTGGGGTACGTGATCGTCATTGTGAGACTGTCAGCCTCCGCGCTCCCAGACATGCATCGGCTGGGTTGGGGAGGAACTCTTATTGTACCCTGACTCACTCAATGTCCCAGCCCTGGCTTGTTGTACAAGCCAAACACATTTCAGATGGCTACCGAGAAGCAAGCGTAGCTCTGCCAAATCACGTGAAAAGTCTTGAAGTCATATAATATCCATTCTGCCACAGAAATGTAAAGGAAAAAGAAGGCCCATGGAAAGAGCCCGAAACTTTTCTCTGGCCCTGTTCCTCAGCAGCCGCGTCTAAATACCAGCGCAGGAGTCCATACCCAGTCCTATATATAGCATTGAAATAAAAACAAAAAGGAGAATTATCCACAAACGCCATGAAGATCTGTGCATGTCGTAAACGAGAGCGAGACAGGCAATGTTGAATCACGCAAACGGCCTCTACGTCCGCAGAAACATCCTGTACACCTCCGAGTCGCTGCAGTCCTGAAAGGGGTATCCGAGCTCGCGCAAAAAGTCGAGCAGCTCCGGCAGCTCGGCGTCCGGGCACTCGATGCCCGCCAGGATCTTGGCGACGTCGCCGCCGTAGTTGCGGTACTGGAAGAGGCTGATGTTGAACTTGGGCCGAACGGCGAGCAGGAAGCGCTCGAGTGCACCGGGCCGCTCAGGGAATGTGAACATGAAGAGCTTCTCGTCCGGGACGGCCGCGCGGCCGCCGACCAGGTACCGCAGGTGGCTCTTGGCGAGCTCGTCGGCGGAGAGGTCGGCCACGGTCATGGTGCCGTCGTCGCGGACGCGCGCGAGCAGCCGGCGCAGCTCGTCGGCGCGCTGCGCGACGGGCGCCGTCAGGGACAGGCCGAGCAGCACGTTGGCGGCGTCGCCACCGGCGCGCCGGTAGGAGAACTCGGTGACAGGCCGCGGCATCACCGCCTCGACGAGCCGCGCGAATGCGCCGGGCCGCTCGGGGATGGTGCACGCGAGCAGCACCTCCTTGCCCTCGCCGAGGGTGGCGCGCTCGGCGACGAACCGCAGGCGGTCAAAGTTCATGTTGGCGCCCGAGGTGACGGCGATGAGGGTGCGTGAGGGATCGCGCGAGGGATTGGCGGCGGCGTACTTCTTCAGCCCGGCGATGGGCAGCGCGCCGGCGGGCTCGAGCCCGGACCGCGTGTCGTCGTACATGTCCTTGATGGCGGCACAGATCTCGTCGGTGCTGACCTCGACGACGTCGTCGACGACCTCGCGCGCGAGCCGGAAGGGCTCCTCGCCGACCGACTTGACGGCGGCGCCGTCGGCGAAGAGGCCGACCTCGCGGAGCACGACGCGCTCGCCCTTGCGCAGCGACTGCGCCATGGCGTTGGCGTCGTGGGCCTCGACGCCGATGATCTTGACGTGCGGCGCCATGCGCTTGACGTAGACGCCGATGCCGGCGATGAGGCCGCCGCCGCCGACGCCGCAGAAGATGGCCTCGACCTTGGCCATGTTGACCTGGGCGAAGAGCTCGTTGCCGATGGTGCCCTGGCCGGCGATGACGTAGGGATCGTCAAAGGGCGGGATGTTGATGAGGCCGTCGTGGGCGGCGCGGCGCGCGGCCTCCTCCTTGGCGGCGTCAAAGTCGGCGCCGTGCAGGACAACGTGGCCGCCGAGGCGCGCGACGTTGGTGTGTTTGATGCTCGGAGTGCCTTCGGGCATGACGATGGTGGCGGGGATCTTGAGCTTGCGCGCCGAGTAGGCGACACCCTGCGCGTGGTTGCCAGCTGAGCAGCAGACGACGCCCTTCCACGACCGCGCGGGGTCCAGGTGCGCCATCTTGTTGTAGGCGCCGCGCAGCTTGAAGCTGAAGACGGGTTGCTCATCCTCGCGCTTGAATAGGACGTTGCACTCGAGCCGGTTGCTGAGATTGACGGCGTGGGTGAGGGGGGTGGCCTTGCAGGCCTCGTAGATGCGGGACGTGGCGGAGAGGATCATGCGAAGGTACTAGGAGGGAGGAGTTAGACACTGGCAAAAAGAATCAAGTTTTCTTTTTCAGTTTCAAGGTTCCAATTATGCCTTGAAATATTTTTTACATACATCTGGGTAGCCGTCCGGTAGCAGAAACTCGTCAGGAACAATCTGCTTGATGCGCGCCTGGGCCGTCTCCGATGGCGGCGAGGGGCACACGCTGTACTCGGTCAGGGCCATGGCGGATGTCGTGGGCGTCTTTGGTCGGCGGGCGAGGACGGAGGCGGTGGTGCCATTGTGGTCTTGTGCGTTGCCATTCGTCTCCTCCTCGTGGGAGGCGACGACGCCATTGAGCGAGGGCATATCGACGGCGATGTCGAGGGAGTGGGCGGAGGGTCGTCGATTGTGCTGTGGCGGTGTCGACAACGGCCAGCCGGGAGTCGACGTTAAGAGTTGAGAAAGCCAATCGCTAGAGTGGCGGATGAGTTGAGGCGGTGGCAACGGCTTCGACTTGATAGGAGGACCAGTATTTGTATCGTGATTCTTGTCAGAGAGATGATTAAGATTAGCTTCAAGCTCCTTGGCCAGCGGCTCGAGTTTTAGTTTTGCGTGGCCGGGCAGAATCGCTGCGGTGTCGCTCCATAGACCCATGGCTCTCCACCAGATAAGATAGAGACACCGAGTTACTGAGTCACGGCGACGGTTTCGGTTGATGTTGTTGCGGTAATGTTAAAGTTGTTGTCAACGGCTTTTATTTAGCTTGATTCTTTATTTTCGTTTTTTTTTCTACTTCATCAGTGTCTTACGTATAGATAGATGCCCAGCCCACCTGCCATCCCTTCCCCAACAACTTCTTCCGCCGCCGGTCCTTACTTCGGCCGATGTGGCACCCTATTTTCGGTCATTTGCATTTCCTTTTGTCATGACCAATTCATTCTCGGGTTCAGATATGGTTTAGCGAGTCAGATGAGTGCTATAGCACGGCAGCTAGGCTTCCTTGGGCGGGAGCTTGTGACTTGCCAGGCGGGTTCCGGTGCCGGCGGAGGGGCAAGACAAGGAAAAAAAATGGCTGCTTCTCAATAGCGGGGCATTTTCTCGTCCTTTTCACCTCCACGAACCATTCCATCAAGAACCAGACCGCAGTTATTAGTGCCCGATTTTGACCAAGAAACAGGCGACTTATCAGTCAGTGCCCGATGCTCTCCAAGAGTCCAAGACCGCCTCGGCAGCATCTGAAGTGGATGCTATAGCAAGGATCTCGGTAGGGTCAGGGCCTTGCCAAGCCACCGTCGTCGACTTCTGCCATGTCGTGAACCAACGAAAGTGCCATGGACACCGTTTTTCACCAATCGATCTAGACTTACGAATAGACGCCCCGTAATACCATCACCGCAATTTTTCCCACACCATCACCGACTGCCCTAGGGCCCAGATGCTCGCCCGATCCTTCCCGCGGCGCTACCCCACGAGTCCGCAACATCCCCTCGGCTGGCTCCCATTCCCTTGCAGACTTGAAATCTGCTCCATCAATTATTCCTCTTCAAGATATGCATATCCTGTAAGTCCCTCAACATCCCGTTCTCAAGCCAATCGGCGCGCAATCGCACCATGCACCACCACAGCCACCCGTCTTCCTGCAGCATGTGATGCAGCTTCTTTTGAAAGTTGCCGCGGGACGATCATGGGACGTGCGGGTTCAGATAATGGTCAAAATTACCCTTTGTATACCTCTCTCCGAAATTGCCAACTACGGACACAATCAGGTCACCCACACAGGCGCCGATAGTAAATACGGCATTCTCGACAAGATCCCTATGTATAGGTCTCCCCGCTATAGATTCAGTTCCGTAGCAGCAGACGTCCGTGTCGACTCGACGCGTATCTGACTCGTATTCACTGACGAGTAAGCGTAACTCAAGAGTAGAAAGTTCGTTTATTAATTAGTTCAATCGTGTATCTGAGCCTCTTCTTCCACACTTAACAACCAGAAGATTTTCGCAGCAATTCGTCCATCCCAATCCGTCCAGCCCGTCCGACCTCTACACCGCCAAGCCGGCTTACATCTTCTCCGGCGGCGGCGCCATCGAGCCCGGCACGTACGCGGGCGGCTCATCCGAGCCCTGCACCGGAATCTGAATCGCCTTGTCGCTCAGCCGCGGCGCAGCGTTGTAATCCATAGGCGCCTCTTCGTAGCTGTGCTTGACATCCATCCCTGGGGCCGGGGCCGGGAAGGACGCCGGGACCGACGTCCGCCAGCAGCCGTGGCGCCGCATGCGCTTCTCTTCCTTGTGGGCGTGCTTGGCGGCCTTGAGTGCCTGTTTGTGCTCGCGGCACAGCTGCTTCCACTCCGCCTTGGTCAGCGGCGCGCCGTTGTGCGCCTCGTACTCGTGCCGGAAAGCGTCGACGCGCTGGTGGCGCTTGTGGCAGCTGTGGCATATGGCCACGCCAGCAGCCAGGGCGACGAGGAGTCCGAGAACCATTGTGATGGTGTGTGTGTGTGTGTGTGTGTTGTTGATTGAGTTGTGGAGGGTTGGTTGTGTGCGGTTGCAAGTGCTGTTGTAAGTGGTATAGGGTAAGGCACTGTTTGTAAGTGAGGTAAGTGGTGTTGAAAAACAACCCACCCAGATCAAGGGGAAAATGCCTGGGAATATATACACTGAAAACTTCCAAATACTCGAACTGTAAGCTGCATCCTCCCATACGCAACGCCGCATACGCGCCGACGAATCAACTTACACCACTGCGCTGCGCCTACGCCTTGTCGTACGCAGTGATGACGCGGCTAGTCTACTGGCCACGCACCGGACCTCCGACATCTGCAACCTTTTCGCAGGAAACCGAAATCAACTAGTCAATTACACCAATGACGTTATTGCTTCTGCCTCGAGTCACTTCCATGTGGCTGAAAGGGTATCCGCCAAAAAGCAGCCTTACAAGGCTTGCCCTCGCGTGGTTCTCGTCCTTTTCTCGCCTTCTGCTCGCACTCGCGTCCTAGCGCTTCTCGTCAGCACACAGCCTCTCGGGACCGAGTCTGAGAAAAGACACGTAAAACACAAATAGCCTGGGCAACTAGCGCATCTTACGAAGATCTTGGTATTTACTAATTCTTCAATAGCACCTATTTACTGATCAAATACCATTCATCCCTGCTCTATCATGGCAACCAACATAGCCACAGCCACGTAAAGAAAAGACCCCGAGCTTATTCGTCCCAGCGCATACTCTATGAAGACTGAGAAATTTCCCAATAAGCTCGTAGCAGGGCCAAGCCACCGGCTTGTGTCTCGACCGTGCGACCGCGCCCGCGACTGTTAGGGTCACCTGAGCCTGCCGAGTACAACTGTACACCGGCATTTGCGGTGGCGTTGCCTCCGCCAGGGACAAACGCATCCGCAAGACCCCAAAGAGCATTGCGCGGGGTGCCTTCGTTCCGGTAATCTGTCTTGTTGGCAGCGAAGTGGTCGATGCCATCAGCGGAGCGCGGCACGTTCACGTTGAACACGTTGGCTCCCCACCACATGCCAAAGTGACCCTTGCTGTCTCGCGTCTGCAATGCTGCATCGGCGTTGTGCTTGATCCAGTCAATGTAGTCGCGGCATGATGCGGCGTGTGCCTGCCGCACTTGCATGAGAGCCTGCTCATTGACTTTGGAGTCACCATGTGTCAACTCGAGGGTCCTGCAGAATGCAGTCAAGTGGTGGAAGTATATGCCCTTGAAGGTCTGCGAATCTTGTGAGCATGTAGCAGACGCATCGCATTGATCTTCTAGCAACCCGTAGCGTCCAAGGCCACGCCAGGGGGGAAGTTTCCCTCCGCTCAGGCGGTCAACAGGCTTTCCGAGCTGCAAGTCCCAGCCAGTCGCAGCAATGACAGCTCTGATGAACTTGTGGCCGTCTTCGACATAGAAAGGGTCCCCAGTCACGCTGAAAAGACCACGATTTCCTGTCAATATAACGCCCTGATTATACGTGTAGACCATCTCATCGCGCTGGTCGCACTTTGTGTTGTTGGGGATGTTGTGGTTGATGTGAAAGCCATCCACGAATAGACCCTGAGTATTCGTCATGTTAACATTCATCAGCCATTCGTAGCCGTCCTTGGCCGCCTGGAGATGGCGCGGGTCTCGCGAGCCAGTGCCGTTGAGGCGGTCGCCTGGGAAGTGCTTGTACATGGCGATGGAGCCAGCAATGTACAGCTCATTGGTAATGGCATTCTTGTAGGTCTCCAAGCGTGGGTTCCACGTCATGCCGCCGTCGCAAAGCGCCGTGTTCCAGCCCTGGGATGAGAAGTCCCAAAAGTCATTGGCGCGGCTGGCAAAGGTGTCGACCCAGAACTGCCCGTGCCAGGGCATGGACCTCACAGCCTGGGTGATGTCAGTTGGAATGGCCCTGTCATTGAATCCTCCGTCGGGATAATGCAGATCTTGGTGAAGACGGCGGAATTTTACGGCTTCCACCCAGCCAAGGACGACCCAGAGCACATCATCGTAGGCCTGCAAGCACCGGTTATTAGTTGACTTCATAAAATTTAAACAATAATGAGAAAACAAGTAGAGTCAATACCTCAGTGAGGATCCTATCAGCCTCTTGACCAAAATAGGAACTGACAATTTGCTCATGTAGGAAGGAAAGGAGATTTTCCTTTTGCTTCCAGTCCTTGCCTGGCACGGCCGCGTCTATGGACTGGGTGAGAGTCGACATGGTGGCCGAGACAATAGTCTGGATGACAGCGGCAGTCCAATCAATGGCATCCGGCCAAGTGTTTCTAGTTTGCTTGAAATAGTCATTTTGCAAGTCGGCAAGAGCCTTGAAGGTATTTTGCAAAATGGTCGTGTCCGGGGTGGAGCGCGAAGAGGCAAACATGGAAGAAGCGCCTCGAACTTGGAGAAAATCATTCGGCAGCGAGCGACATTCAACCGTGGAACTGGCACTGGCGCTCTCAAGGACAGAACAGTAGGGGGCGTTGGCGTCAGCAAAGACGCTGGGCACGGTTGCAAAGCTGCAAAGAACAAGGGCAAGTAACGAAGCGGTCATGGTGTTGATATGGTCCAAAAGACGGAGCCCAAGCGCAAGATGAGGGCGACCGAGAGTCTCAAGAACGGTTCCATTAGAAGCAGCCAGAGGACAGGCGGACGCAATATTAATATAACTCAGCATCATGTCTCTGCGTAGTGCGCCCCCAGCAAGCAAGGTAGCATGCCAGGAAGCTGACGCGCCAATACAAGAAGCTCCGCAGGAATCAAGACACCCAAACAAACTGAGGGTGCATCTGCGGGTGTAGCATGGTGTCGAATAATTTCGGCCGATTACTTGATGGGAGGTCGGGTCAAAAGGTCAAAAGGTCAGGCGGACAGCGCTCGCAGTGTCAACGGCGCCGGGCGGGATGCGGAAGAGCACAAAGTATGACGGCTCAAGAATGACAAGTGAACAATGAAGGTTAGTTGCGCAGTTTAGAACTCATTACTACCTTGACTCGTATGTAGCTAGGGACGGGCTTGATACACTTGGCGCATGCGCCACCCCCTCCTTGGAGGCAGCTCGAAGAGTGTGAAGGAGCGAGCGCTGCCGGGAACCGCCAAAATTGGAAGGTTGAGCTTCACGGCCAGAGACTAATAAATTGTTAGTCTTGCTGTAGGGCAAAGAACCAAGGTTTCACTGCTTCTTTGATTAGGTTGATTTGATTTGTAGAGTCTTTAGCGTGACTGTAACGCGCCGATTAGCGGGAGAAGACTCGGGCCGATTCCCAATGTTCTTCTCCGCGGGCCACCGGCACAACGACATCTGTGATCATCACGATGAGGGGTAATACGCAAGAGAGGAGTGGTAGTTGTTGTTATTAGAGGTGGTGTGAAGCGGAAGTGGTATTGAAGAATCATGCAACTCGACGCCAAGCATCTCACTGCAGTCTGCAGCATGTGTGGTGGGCAACACTACAACTTTACATACAGCGCTGGCAGCGGCTTGCCTGCCAAGACACAACGCGGAGAGGATCTGGGTTTGCTGAAACTTGTTACAACGATCGGTTTGTTTTTTTATTTTTTTGGTAGAGTTGGAATGGTGGTCCAGCGGGATATTTGACTTTGTGTCACTCGTAGTTTTGGACAGTGAGAATGGATTCGCAGGATACGTGTTGCACAATTTGTACTCTGTATTGAGTACATAGTCTGGTTATTCATGCAACGAGAAGAACTGAGTACGGGTCGGCTTGCAGAGGACTAATGAGCCGTGATGGAAGAGGCAATACAGCCAACAGAGAAGCCAGAAAAATGTTGCAAGAAAGGTCTGAGTGTTGCCTAAATTTTACAGAATTAAATTTGTAGTTCTCAGTGATTTGCTTCCGTTGACAGATCACCAGGCGAAACTGAGCGTCTCGCCTGTCCACGGTTACATCTCTTTAATTTGAGCCCACATGGGAAAAGGCAAATTGAGAAATAAATCGCAAAAATATCTACAAAATCGCCAAATTTAGCCAATATTTCAAAGACCTGAAAGCATCTTCCGCTGACTGTCTGCAGCTAAATTTGTCTTGTCGCCTATTACACCTACAGTAAGTGCGGTAAGTGGAACATGTAATTTGTCCCCTGTTAGATATCTCACCTCTCTTAGGCATCTCAGGTATTTCACATGTCTTAGGTATTTTATACATCTTTAGTATTCCCTATTCCCTATATCTTAGGTATCTTCGCTAACCACTTTATTTGTCTGTCCGTCCACAAGTCAGCTCAGGCGCGCCCACAAAAAAAACTACCGCGTATTCGCACAGCAGGTTTGTTTACTTTCCGCCCAAAACGGAAGCACAAGCAAGGCCCCCACACCAACTTCAGGTACCTCGAAATCCAACATCCCAGTCAGCAAACCAAATCTCCCCATCTTCATTCTCCATCCGTCTTCTTTAGCCCATAACCACGCGTTTCTTCCCTGCTTTTCTTCCCGCCTCGTCTCTAAAGCATTTACCAATATCTCGCCGAATTGACCAGCTTCATGCAATAGCCTTGCTCGCGCCCTCATAAACACCCGACGTCACCGTTGCGTTCCTTCCTTGGCCATCTCGGCACCGCGCCGCACGCGTCCCAGAAGCCATGGAAACGGACCGTGATCAACGATATCGCTCTCGCGTCCTTCGCGAGATGCATGCAAACCGCGAGAACCCCTTCAACTCGCCGCCTTCCTCGACCGGTTCCCACGGCACCGTCAGCCCGACCATGACCTCTGTCTTCTCCGACCCCGAAGGCGAATCGACCCGCAGACTGAACGAGGATATTGCCCGCATCACCGGCGGCGCTAGGAAGCTACCCGTCAACTGGGAAGCCGCCCATCGCAAGTGGCCTGAGTACTTTTCCAAGCCCAAGAACTCTCTCGGCAACAAGGAGACCAAGCCCAACAAGGAGAGCCACATCGTGCCCTCGTTCAAGTTCCTCCAAGAAGACTCGACGCGAGACATCTGGGAAGGCTCTAAGCGCAAGCGCGCCGACATGCAGCCCCGCGCCGACGACGAGTGCGACCTCTCCGTTCTTCTCTCGAAATCCCCCGCGCCCGTCCTCTCCCGCAACAATCGCCACCTCGGTCCCCTCTCGCGCGCCCACAACCGCGCGCCATCAGAGCCTATGCCGCTCCTGCAAAGACGACCATCAATTTCAGCAGCCCTCGAACAGTTACGCAAGGCCTCCGGAAGCCCCAAGCACATGTCAGGAGCTAACGGCTCGTCACCCAATGGGTCCTCTGCCAAATCTAGCTTTACCGCAGTGCCTCCCTCCCCCAACTCCATCGCCAGTCCCAACAATGGCGCAAACGCGCGTTCATTCTTCATGCCCGATGTGTCTCATCTTGGCGACTTTGTGACCGGCACCCTTCGATTCAGCGGATCCATGAAGAATGGTGTTCCAATTTTCGTCAAGCAGGGCCGGGTCCACGACAGGCAGGCAAGCCCTGCTGCTGCTGCTCACATCCCTGTCGACTCGATCAAGGTCCCACAAGAAGAGGAAAAAATCTTCGTCTCGATGGATATGATCCGCGACGAAATTGTTTCTCTTCAGGAGCACCATGAAAAGGTTCAAGAATATGCCTTGGGCTTGCAACAGCAAGTTGAACGGCTAGAGGCCCAGTCAAGAGAGAAGGGCCACAACCTGGACAAAGGGCACCGTCACGACCAAGTCACGCAAGACAATGCCCGTACGTATCTGCTAATCAAGTAAAAAGGGTTTTGTACTGACATGTCATAGGGCTTCGATCCGAGATTGTCTCTTTGCAGGCGCGTCTAGACCAAGCTACGCGCAAGCTCAGCACCAGCGAAATCGCCAACGATTCCATTTCACATGAAAAGGATCGTGTACTCACCAGGCTGCAAGAGGCGTGCGATGACATAAACAAGCTAACCCGGAAACTCACGGTCAAAGAAAAGGCACTGGAGACATCTCAGAAGCAGCTGGACTCATCTGAGCAAGTTCGTCAGGATAACGATACTCTGCGCCGCGATCTTGTTGCCATTACCCACAGCCGCGATGCTCTTGAGCTGGAGAACTCGTCTTTACGCGACGATAACCGCAAGCTCGAAAGTGAGCTACAGTCACTGCGGTCGCAGATGGATAGAACGCGTTCCGAAAATGACCGCTTGCGTCAGCAGCAGCAGTCTTTGCTCGCGGAGAACAAGTCTCTCCGTGCCAGCAAATCTCAATTTGAGCAGAGTGAGGTTCTCAATGAAGATCTCGACGAGGTGCAGCACGAGCTTGATGCTGCTCGCGAAGAGCTTGAAGCACTTCGCAAGCAAAATGAGGAGCTCGCTTCTCTGCGAGAGGATAACCAGAGCCTTGTGCGACACAATGAAAAATACTTCAACGATAATAAGATGCTCAGGCGCGAGAACTCTGGGTTTGAGCGCAGTATTCATGACCTGCACGAAGAGAATATCAAGCTCAAGGAGGAAGTTACTTTCCTCAAGGAGCAGATTGATCACTACCGTCCAGCTCCCAAAGCAAACATTGAGACCGAGGGCACTACCGCTGGTCTCTTCCTACCTGAGATGACGGTTGATACCAACATATCTGGTCCTGAAGCTCCCACTGAGACCAAGGAACTGCTTGATATGCCCCTGGAGATGACTGGTCAGAGCCAGAACGTTACGGATGGCGAATATACTGAATCTGTACTGAACACCAACCAGAACGTGGAGGCGTCTCAGAAGAAGGGTCAAGCCACCAATGAGCAGGCACAAAAGGTAGCCTTTTCCATCCCGGCTAAGCCTGGGGTGTTGAAGACTGCTGCCAACCAAGGCAGCAAGCGTCGATCTGCCTCGCGCCAGGCACCGAAGGCTCACTTCGAGAACTATAGCGACTACGAAGAGACTACAGGGCCTCTGTCCTTGGATCTGGGCGCTACTCAGGACCAGGCGATTGAGCTGAGCGTTCCTGTGCAGGGAATCTTCAAGCCTATTGGCAACCGCGACCAGACCCCTCATCCTCGCAAAACCAAAAATGTTCAGCGCACCATGGAGACAGACATCACGACCGAAACGACCAAGAGCATCCATCAAAGCATCGGCCATGCCCTGTCTCGTGACGCGAGGCGTGTGCTTGACGGCCTTTGTGAGCACAGCTGCAGCAATTGCATTGTTTGCACCCGAATCACCTCGCACCGCAGCTCATCTACGGAGCTCGCCACCGGCAAGAAGCGCGTCACTGTACCTCGCCCCGTCCCCGTAACGGACCGCAACCTCTCCGTCGAAGACCCGACAATGCGTCCGGCGCAGTTCCCTGGCCATGCCCTCGCCCTCGTCATAAAGGGCCTGGAAGACGAGTCTCGTCATCTACAGTTTGAGCTCTCGAGGCTGCAAA
Organism: Cordyceps fumosorosea ARSEF 2679; assembly: GCF_001636725.1. Taxonomy (NCBI): domain Eukaryota; kingdom Fungi; phylum Ascomycota; class Sordariomycetes; order Hypocreales; family Cordycipitaceae; genus Cordyceps; species Cordyceps fumosorosea. Next base: position 335,598 of record NW_017387312.1, read on the forward strand.
CCAAGTACCACAATCATGACAAGGCTATTGGTAAACGGGACCGCGTGGCACTTGCCGAGGACATTCGGGCCCTGCTCAAGAGCCTCGAGGTGAAGAATGACCAGATTTACAGTCTGTATGACGTCCTTGAGGGCCAAAAGGCGGCTGGCCAGGCCATGTCAGAGGAGGAACTCGAGATGACCGTTCTCAACATCACCGGCATGTCTATCCGCGACGCCACTGACCAACTCACCTGGGAAGGCATTCATTAATGCTGCCCAATGTATCAAAAATGAGAAGCGGCGCTCCTGTACTTGTGGCATCATGAATAGCGAACATTATTGGCGTTTATCTTAACGACTTGCATTTGGAGACTGAAAGGCCGATCGGATTGGAGGGGAGATTTTTGTTTTCAAATGGATTTGGAGTTGGGGAGGCTTAATATGGCGTTTTCCTGATTTTTTGCATTTTTGGATGTTTTTGGCTGCTTCGTTGGAAATTCGCTTCCCACCCATCATCGGGCATTCATTACTGGAAGCTGGCGTTTTTCGTGTATCTTTTATCATTTGGTCTTCTTTCGGAACCCCAGGACGGGTCCTGGACGGCTGATTTGGTAGCAGGAGGACTTTTCTGTAGCATGCATTGTTGTATATAATATTCCTCATTAGCCGCGCCATGACTAGACCTTGTCTAAGCTGTCAATAAGAGTGTTTTAGTCTTGTTGTCAAAGCTGAAATGTTGGTATTCGCTTCTTCTGTGCCTTTTTGAACAATGTCGAGTTCAGTGATGAAGAAAAAAGTCAAGGTATCCTTTTGATGTATATACAGCCTAACTCCGGTTTACATGGCGTTTTGTTGTCGCAATATTGCACCACACACTACTCGTCGTCATCCTCTTCCTCATCTTCCTGCTCCCCCTCCCCCTCATCGTCCTCATCCACGTCAAACTCATCATCCTCGTCGTCAACCTCCATGTCCTCGTCCGAGTCCATCACGTCACCCTCCTCCTCCAGGGCGGCGCGCTCGTCCTCCCTCCGCTTCTTGTCGTCCTCCTTGCGGGCCTCCTCCATCACTTTTGCGCGCTCGGCGCGGGCCTTGCGCTGGCCGACGACGTACGCGCCGAGCGGCGTCTTGGCGACGTCGAAGTCGCGCAGGAAGGCGTCGACCTGGGCGCGGTCCTTGGGCGCGAAGTCGACCGCCGCGCGGCGGCCCTCGACAAACTTGGCGTTGGCCTCGAGCTTCTGCACCAGCAGGGCGACCTGGGTGGCGAGCTTGGCGTTCTTGTTGCCGCGGCCGCCGGCGCTGCGCGCCTGCTTGAGCCAGCGCTTGAGCTGGATGACAATGGGCAGGGCAAGCTCGGGGAAGGCGACGGAGCGCGCCCACAGGAGGGCGAACTCGCCGAGGAGCTCGACGACCTGCTCGCCGACGCCGTCCTGGAAGACGCGCGTGCGCAGGTACGCCTTGGGCGCTTTGTAGGCGACGGCGAAGTCGAGCGCGCGCAGGGTGGCGGCGCGCGGCGCGCGGCGCATCTCGGCGGCCGCGAGCACCTCGAGCAGCGGCGAGGCGAGCGGGATGTACGTGTCTGTGGCGCGGGAGACGCGCAGCAGCGCGCGGACGAGGTGGAAGCGCAGCGGGAAGTAGAGCGCGGTGGGGATAAGGCGCATAGCGCCGAGGGTAACCTGCACGAGCGGGTAGACGAGCAGCTTGAGAGGGCTCTCGCGGCCGGCCTCGGCGGCCTTGGCGGGAGTGCAGTGGTGCGCGAGCACGCAGGACCAGAAGTCGAGCGAGTGCGTGAACTGCCAGTTGTAGACCATGCGGAACGCGTCGTTCTTGTTGTGCACGATGCTGTTGCGCAGGTGGATGGCGAGCTGCCGGATGAAGCCGAACGCGGTCGCGTAACCGACCGAGGCGTCGATTCCCCAGAGCTCGGCGGCCGAGTTCTTCATCAGGTTGATGCCGGCCAGCGTGTTGTGGTTGGTGATGCGGCAGCCCTGCACGAGGCCTTGGTAGACGGCCTTGAGGACGGACTCGCGGATGCCCTTGTCGCCGATGACGACGAGCCGCCGAAGCACAAGGAAGGCCGTGACGCGCGTCGACTCGGAACTCGCGGGCTGCGCCCAGAAGCTGACGACGGCCTTGGCCAGCGCCTTGACGAGCTTCTTGAACGACAACAGGTACGGCAGGATCGGCGTGATGGCAGACAGCGTCAGCTTGAGCGTGCGGTCGTCAGACAGCGTGCCGAGGAGGTGCATAATGGCCGACGTATACGTCTTGAGTAGCAGCGAGAGCGCGGAAAACTTTTTGCTGTCCGTCTGCACGTACACGCGGCCCGAGGCCGACTCCTTGACGGGCAGGTGGTGGTTGATGACGGGAGGGATCTCGCGCAGGGCGAGCACGAGGATGTCGTTGAACACTTCGGGGCTGTTAATGGTCCATTTTTGGTCCGCGTTTTCGTCAATGTCGTCCTCGTTGAGGTGGGCGGCGCAGCGAAAGGCGAGAACAACTTGTCTCGTCGCGCGCAGAGACTGCTTCTCCTTCATGGACTTGCGCCAACCAGCTACAATAGCCGTAGTAAGCTCCTTGCTGTCTGCTTCAGCCGCGTCTGCTTCTCCCTCAGCCTTCTTGGCCTTCTTTTGCTTCTTCTTCTTAGGCTGCTGCTCCTCCTCCTCCTCTTCTTCCGAGTCTTCGCCAGCGCTTAGCTCATCAACCTCGGCCAGATCGGCATTGTCATCAAAGTCGAGCGCATCGGGGTCGTTTTCTTTTAGAAACTTGTAGAATTCGGGGTCCTTTTCGGCAAGCCCGTCCATGGTCTCCTGGTTCATGCCGGCGTCATCGTCATCGTCGTCGCCGTCCTCGCTGTCGCTGGCGACTGGCTGCGGTTGCATGGCATCCGAGTCGCTTCCATCCTCCTCGGCATTTGCCTTGGGCTCGTCACGTTTTCTCTTGCCTAGCTTGGCTTTCTCGGACTTGTCGTCAATGATATCTTCGAAGCCGCCCTGGAAGAAGTCGTCAACGCTCATGTCATTGACCTTTCTATCCTTGGGGCCGCTTGGCCGCGGCTTGCCATCCTTGCCAAAGAATTCGGCATCCTTGGCCTTGCGCTGTTTTTGCTTGTCCTTGATCTGTTGCTTCTGCTTGATCTTGGCCGTCACCTTTCTCCGGTCCAGAACACCCTGCAAATGATTCTTTTCGAACTTTTTGGTAGCCTTGAGGTTCTTCTTAGATGGTGCCATGGTGGGCAGTTTATTTGCGACTCGCAAGCGGGCGAGTTGGACTGACCCTGGCTATGGGAGAGACTGCGGTTGAATTTGCAATTGTCCGCCGACAGCGTTCTGAGCGAAACAATAAAGCGTCCCAAAAATTTTCTAGAGTTGGCTTATCGATAACCCTGTTACCCTGATATTCAGGGCGGTGAGGCTTTTCTGCCGTTGACCCCATTGAGATTCCAGTTCCCCGCTAAACAGTTGCCTGTAGCCTTACCTGCTATCGCGCCCAGTGGCGCTGAAGAGCTGCCCATCAGTGATTACAGGCGACATCATCCGCCTGGAGATTTCCCCCTGTGCCAATGCCTTGACCCATCCACGATAACATCACAATGCTTCCGCGGCAGGGTTATGCGCCTACGCCACACAGTTATGTTCCCAATACAGCGCTGTCCGCGTCAATAAATCTAGACGAGGTATGCCCAGATATCATGTCGCTACTTGACCACCCCCAGAACCACTTGGCTCACCAGATACGTCATCGCCCCAGGAAGTCACATTGACAAGCACGCGAGCCGAACGCGACCTTCAAGACTCCCTCGCCGAACTCTTCAGCATCATAGTGACTCTGGACGAGCTAGAGAAGGCCTTCATCAAAGACGCCGTATCTGAGGCGGAATACACAGAGATCTGCGAGCGGTCGCTACGGCAGTACAATGCGTTGCTCGCCGACGAGACCATTGCCAGAGAGTTTGGCGGCCTGGAAGAGTTCCAGGCGAAGTGGGATGTGAGCAGCCCCTCCCCTCCCGCAGAAACTTGTCGCGATGGCCGCGCGCGCGCTAACTCGACGACTAGATTGAAGCGCCCCGCGCGACGAAGCGACTCCAGGCCGGCATGCCCTCCACCATCACGACCCCCTCCTCCTCGGCCGCCGTCGGTGGTGGCGGCGGCGGCGGCGGCGGCGGCGCGTCCGACCGGGGCGGCAACACCAGCGGCGTGCTGATCCTTGAGGCGACGCAGGACTTCATCACGTTCCTCGACGCCGTCAAGCTCGGCCTACTATCCAAGGACCAGCTGCACCCGCTACTATCCGACGTCATCCAGTCGGTCAACAAGGTGACGGACAAGGACTTTGAGAACCGCGGCAAGATCGTGCAGTGGCTCATCACGCTCAACCAGATGAAGGCGAGCGAGGAGCTCAGCGAGCAGCAGGCGCGGGAGCTGGACATGGACATCCAGCAGGCATACCAGGGGTTTCGGCGGACGTTGACGTGACCGGGGGCGCGCGTTCAGAGCAAATCTTTTCTCATATGAATATAGGAAAGCTTCAAATACCCCAGTAGGGCCTCGTATATAATAACAAACAAAAAGGCAATTCCATTCGCGTTTGTGTTTGCTCTGTTCATGTACATCCTGTGGTTACCTATATCATTACACCAAAAACGTCCAGAAGCTCGGGTATACAAACTCCTCCTCGAATATCCTGCGCACCTGCTCCAGGACAAACTTTTCCACCTTTCCCACGTTCTTGAGGCTCTGCTTGCCGCCCTCCCGCCCTCCAATCTCGCTCTCGACGCGAATCTCCTGCAGCAGGCCGCCGAAGCGCGTACTCCCGCCGCCACCACCACCACCGCCCCGACCGGCACCGCCCTCCGCTTCCATTTCCGCTGCCGCACCACTCCTCATGGAGCCCGGCCGACTACCGCCGCCGCCGTCTTCGGGCCCTCCCACGGCCGTCAGCGCGTCGTCTGGGCTCAGGAAGCAAAAGTGCACGCGCTTCCGTATGTGCGCCAGCACGCCGACACCGTCAAACGACAGGCCCGTGATGTTGAGCTTGAGCGGGATGCCCACGAAGCTCGGCATCGGGTAGTCGAGCAGGATCTCGGCCGTCAGGTTCAGCCGGACGTCGCCCGCGTACCGGATGCGGAAGACGGCCTGCACATCCTCCACGCGCGGCTCGCGTCGCCGCGGCGGCAGCGGCGCCGTCCGGGCAGCATCATCGTCGTCGGCTCTACCACCGCCGCCGTCGTTGGCGTCGTCATAGTCCGAGTCGATGATGGCCGAGTCTGCGTGCGCGTCCCGCGTCGGCGGGCGCGACGTGCCGATCGAGGTCGGGGCCAGCGTCGAGACGCTCGACTTTTCCCGGAGCCCGCGGCTTGAAAGAGCCTGCAACGCTGCTGGCTGCGGCGGTGGCAGAAAGCCCAAGTTGTCCACGGAGAGGATGCTGCTCTGGGAGGGGTTCCGGCTGTGGCTCGGCTCCGGCATGCGAACACCAGCCGCCTCCGCTGCTGTGGCCTCTGCCGCCGACGCGGAGTCGTAGCCGTGCCCGAGCCAGCTGCTCCCGAGGTGCGCACCCGCGACGGCGGCCAGCGGCGTCTGCGTGCCCGTGCCGAGGTGGCCGTGGAGGTGGTAGCTCAGCCCCGGGCCGCCGAGCAAGCCCGGCGTGGACGTGCCCATGAACGGGCTTGTCAAGTCGTGGTGGTGATGCGAGAACTCGTTGCGGATGGCCGTCTTCAGGTCCGAAGGTCGATTGCTCCTTCCCGGCGGCGCCTGCCCCCGAGAGGCTGCATGGTGATGGTGGGGGTAGGGGTGGTGCTGGTGCAGCTGCTCGTCCGCCTCTTCCTCCTCCTCCTCGTCTTCATCGCTCTCGTCATCCTCCAGCGGTTGCTCGTAAAAGTCGGGCAGCGGGTCGGCAATGTCCTTGAGCTCCAGCTCCGGCGCGATGCTGCCAAAGTCGAAGCCGTGCACCGTCACCGACTTGATGAAGCGCGGCAGAGGCACGCTCTGGAACTTGTCGTGGATGAAGCCGCGGATGCTCTCTGCCAGCGCCTCTCCGTCCGGGCCGCTTGTGAGCGTTTCCCAGTTGAGTTCTATCGACATGGAAGGCGGACGTGTCGCTACGAATAAATCATGGTATGTTGAATGAGAGGTTGTTGTTTGTGAGGCGCTGTGATTCGTCCAGACCCGCTTTATGAAGGTCGGCTCAACGACGCTTGCTTAGGTGGACGATAACTCCAGTAGCTAAGCTGTTCGATGGCTATTGAACAGATAGAGCTATGCGCGGCGGCGGTCGTCTTCATAGCATTAGTTAGTGTATTAGAACAGTTGTTACTGGTTTCATTATTATGCATATCCTCATAAACTCGCTCTAATGCCTGTATGAATAGCTATATGCCCGTGTTTTCGTAAATGAATCCCAAATCTTTCAACGCCGTACATATCCATCCTCCCAAAACAAGGTAAACATTCAACATTTCCCCCCCCCCCAAAAAAAAATTTCGGCGCATCGTTCACTTTCACTTTTGTAGCTCAGGCTGGTCCTCAAATCTAGCACGTCCACTATAGTACACTGGGTACTGGGTGTTATTGAACAAATGCCAGCAATTTGGAGCCTGGAGGATATATCTGAAACATCGTGTTAGTGGCGCTCGCTTCACCATCGCAGTGTTACGGTCCATACCTTGCCATGGCCTCTCGGAAACGAGACTTGTACTCTTTGGGACTTGTAACTGTTGGTCGATTACGACCACCACCAGCAAACCCACGGTCCTTGATCCAACTTTCAAGCTTCTTGTCCCAGGTGTACGTTCTGATGCAGTCGATGATGCCCACCACGAGCTCTTTTCTGGCCTCATCAACAGCAATCATCAAGGAGTAGTCCATGACATCCTGTCGAGCGAGGAACAGCGTGTCATTCCACACCGATGCTCGCAGTAATTTCTTGGAGTGCTCGCGCGCGAACAGCGGAGACTCGTAAATGTACTCCACCATGTTCTCATCCAAGAGAACCTCATTTTGTTCGCCAGTCGACTGGATCTTACGGTTTCTCATAGAGCCCTTCAAGTCGAAAATCCTGGTTGGTGATCTGTCGTAAAATAGGTTCTCCATCAAGACGAGATCAAGCTTCACATCTGTGCCTGTAATCGGATTCTTGATGATGACTTGGAAGAAGCCCAACATCTTGGCAATAACAGATGGCAAGTCGTGGAACAATGCTTCCGCCATGATGGTGAAATAGCCCGGAGCAAAGTTTAAGAAGGCCGATGTCTCGATGGGAGACAAGGACTAGTCGCAGTTAGCTTTTTTGACCATGTGTTTTCTTGCTGCTTGCCGCTTGACTCACCTTCAACACCAATCTGTCGTCTAGGGTCTTTAAAAAGACAGACCTGGTCTTGCCACCACGTGAATCCCACTTCATGCAGCGTGAAAGAGACTCAACTATGCGCCCAGCGATGCCACATTTCCTTCTCAGAGCGTCAAACTGCTCAGCATAGAAAATTTTGCACGTCATAACTGCCGCGCCTTCCTTGAACTGGTACTTCAAATGCGTTCCCGTGATGCACAACAAACTCTTCTCCAGGTCACTGGCATCCGAATGACGGCCCAGATGCTCCGACGCAGGCGTTGACTTGGCCTGTGCTGTTCCGTCGGATACTTCATCCTGGGGCATCTCTTGCGCCTCGCGACGGATGACCTCGAGCTTGTTTTTATAGTCTTCGCTATTAAGGGCCAACGCAATCACAGAGCTCGGCTCGTCCTCGCGCACAATAACATTAGAGTCAACAAAGATGTGATCCGTCGGGTTGATGGGATAATCCAATGCAGACCAGCCACTGGCGGACCGTTCTGCCCAAAACTTTGTGAGGTACTTCATGAGCGTATTCCTTTGATGCTTAGGAAGTTCAAGTGGAATCTCCTGCGTAGAATCGGCAATCTCTTTGATATCGGGGAGAAATTCATCCGAAACACTGGGTTCAGTGTCACTTGCACGCTCTTCGTCATCCGAGTCTTGCTGGTTTTCTTTCCCAGTCGCGGTGTCATCCGTCTCGGCTACAGATATCTGATCCGGTGCCTTTGGTGCAGGGTCCAGCAGGGGAGGGGACTCCGCCAACTGGTCACTCTTGGCAGCATCTGTATTGCCTGTGGGCAAGGCCGGAGTACTGACTTGTTCGGGTCTTCGCTCCCCAGCCGCGTCGTTCATTAGGGCGGGTTCCTCGACCGCTGCGTTGAAGTCGTCGTAAACCTGAATAGTGACTTTTGTGGAAGTTCTTGGGAGCAACGCGCGCGGATGCCGAAGACTAGCAGCCCGCTTCTTCTTGTCACGTATGCGCTCTTTCTCAAACTCGCGGCTGATTTGCTCAAAGTGTCTTGTTAGAGTGGAAACTTTCGACTCCTTCTTCTTGGTAACCAGACGAGGAATACCGGATGTGGCAGATTTCCCACGTTGTTTCAGAGCAGACAAGCCAAGTCTCTCCGATAAGCGCTTATCGACTTTGATTGACCCCTCGCCCTGCGGCTCTGGAGCAGGTTCGACTTGATCTCCAACGTTCGAGGGATTGCCCACAGTTGTCATGGCCCGTGGGATGCGTTGGGGTTGCGAGGTGGCCCGTATTATGGGAGGTGAGGAGCGCGGTATACCTCTCTCGTCTTGCTTGTTATTTGACGCGTCTTCACCGGCTTTCCGGGCTTGCTCACGCCGCATACGGTCTACCTTTTCTGTAAGCGATTGGCCATCACCCACAACGACCGATGCGCTGTCTCTGGTGACAGGTGGCGATGCTGTTTTCGAGGAATCAACCGATTCGGCACTTTCAGCTTGGGAACTCTCAGCAGGTTTTTTTTCAGGCGCTTGGCTGGATCCAGACACAACCGGGCCAGAGCCTGCCAAATCAAGTGCTTCGACACGCTCAGTGGTATCCTCTGTCGGGACCTCGGCCTTTTCGTTGTCTTCTCCATCCGGGTTCCGTAGAAGACTTCCACGTAGAATGCTTCCATCCATGTCGGTACATTCTGTTGGTTGCGTGCTCTTTTCGTCAATCTCAGAGAAACCCTGTGATGGCCGACTGTCGCTATCAGTGGCCGAAACCATTGTCTCTTCCGGATTGGTCATTGTTTCCTTGGACTCGTCGGTGAACATCTTCTTCAATTGCATCATCGTCAGCTGCCGCATATCTTTGTCTCCTAAGAAGTCCGCCTCGAACTTGGCGAAAGCTTGGTCCCACTCGCCCGCAACTTCCAGCATTTCACGTACGAGACCATTAAAGGGGACGATTTCGTAGTACTTTGAGTTGACATAGACATCCTCTAACTTGCGTAGCATGATTGGGAGTTGCCCCTGCATCTTCTTCGTGAGAACCTCAACTTCTGCTTTGCAGAGCTCGGCCTTTTCTGGCAAGACGCTGTCGATACGAATGCTCTGGAGCCTTGCTTTGACAGATGACATGAACTTGCGCCAGCGCTCCTCCATTCTGGTGAAAATCTCGTTCTTCAGTTTGAGATCGTTTTGAACCTTCCAAGTGATTCTGGCCCTAGGTACCACAATCTCTAGGAGGTCGATAGGGTCCCAATGAATGCGAACGCGAGCATCATTGAAGCCGAAATACCGGACGTGATCTCGAGAGTGGTCATGAGGACAATCGATGCCGTGTTTAATACGAAGGCCGCGGCCCCAGTAGAGTAGCTCGAGATATTTCCCGAAGGAATATTTGTACGTAGCATCGGACATTGGAACTTCTTGCGAGTCCTTCTTGCAGATTTTGCAGTATGTCCACATGGTGATACCATCCCCAAGACTTGAATGCCTAGTCACTCCCGGTGGTGCATCCTCCACGAAAACCGTGATTCGATATTGGTCGTGAACATACGTACGATGATGTTCAATCAGTTTCCTCTCGCAGCCACTCGAGTCGCAGATTCCGTCCTTGGTCTCTGCCAGATCCTGAATGTACTGGCCAAGTGTACAGTCGGGATCCATGCCAGTATACACATGCTGCTCATCGTAAAAGTTAATTGCGATGAGGCTGGGCTCTGTGCATGGAATTTTGGTTTCGGTGCAAATTTCGGAATACAAAACGACAATGTTTTGGTGTGAATAAGGGTCAAATAGATCCAAGTTACCTTGGATATATGCTTCCCATTGTCGAGTTCCCGTTTGGTAGTTGAAGAACGCTTTGTCGTATTCCGCATCATGCATGGCATGTAAAATCTCCATAATTTGCCTCGGGGCCTTCTGGCCAATCTTCTCAACCATCTCGGGTTTAATCAGCTGGAACTTTGCACGACCAGCACTCGCTTCATCCTGCTCGTCAATGACTGTTTGATCTCGCAAACGTCGAAGGTAGAGAAGTCGGCGTTCCTGTTCTCGCGCTCTCATCAAAACATGAGGCTGAGTGAACTTGACGTAGGGTGAAGCCGATAGAATCTTGGTCTCATACTTGGCAACCATGTCGCTGTAAAACGTGGGCATGGGTACATCGTCTGGCACCGGCGGATCTCCCACACCACTGTCATGAGAATCATGTAATGACGGAAGCTTTGGTCGTTCCTCATTTGACTGCCCAGCATCGGCCGCTCCATCCAGATCAGCCTTCTCTGTAGCTTGAGGCTGTTGTTCATTCTCGTTTGAACTGTGCTGTGATGCGACGCGAGCCGCTTGTTTTCCGTCTTCGGTCGAGCTCGAGGTCTTGAAGCTCTCGTTCATGACATAGGAGTTGGAAAGTGAGGTTTCGCCTTCGTCGGGCTCAATGGACTCGTCGCGCAGCAGGCTAGACTCTAAGCGAAGGTTGTACACAACATACGACATGAATTCAACAATGTACTTGACTTTTGACAGAGTGGCGCTGTCAGCTCCTCGCAAGGATATCGTACAGCCCAAGTCCGGGCGGCAGCCTCCAAGAAATATGTATGACTTCTTGCCGCGAAGAAAGTTGTTGTTGACAAAGGTCTTGACCTCGAAGCTCGAGCAGCGTCCCGTGGAGACGGGCAGTGCCAGTCTATCTAGGGAGCTCAAGATGTCTGCTTCGGCGCAGCGGGCAACTGCTTCAATTACAGTATGCTTGACGTTGTACGCGACAGAGATGTTGAGCTCTGCAAAATACTGTAATGCAATGCCAGACACGCCCTTCTCAACCAGAACAAGATGCGGCGAAAGCTTTGCTAGCCTTTGAACCACGATGCGAAGATATTCCCTCTCGCCTTCAATGACCGGCTGCAAGCTCATAAAATGCTGCTGGTGACGTTGATATTCGATGGGGAAAGTTACCAACAAGATGCGCGGGTTTGCGATCCTGCGTGGCATGCTTTTCAAAGCCAAATTCTTTGTGAAAACAACACCCGAAACATAAGAAGTATCTCGTGGCCGGCCTCCGGGAATCTTTTTTAGCTTGACATAGTGGCGAATATCCATATCCTCCCCTTTTGCAACGTTTGGAGAGACATCATCGGTACACCGAAGCAAGATTGGCACAAGAGATTTGATCCAAGCTTCAGGTTCGAGAACATCAGCATCTTCTAGAAGTTGATGCAGCAGCTTGTCGATATGCTTCAAACTCGAACTGTTCAGGTCTGTGTTTGACGGTATGTTGAATGGTACAGAATCTCTGCGGGAAGATCTCATGTGCAGGTGATCGCCGTTGTCCGTTGGAACAAGAGCTTCTGTCGAGCCCGTTGGAATTTTGTATATAGACGACTTTGGCCTTGGAGATGCCAAGTGATGTGCAGCTCCACTGACGTTACTCATATTACGTCTTCTATTGCTTCGTCGGTGATTCAGCACACTTGTTGGCGCGCTCGTATCATCCGCAGCCCCGCGGCTGTAGTGGCTCATGCCACTAATGCTCTTCTCTCCGGGTCGATGTCGATGTTTTCTCCCCGCATTCATGAAGGGCGACAAATTTGACTTTTCTTGTTCGAATCCTGCAGTGTGCATGTCGGCTGAGTTCATGGTTGCAAAAATGCTGACTTGCTCGTCTCCGCTAGAGTCGTCTGACATGAAATCGGCAAGCTCGGGGTCGATAATATTATCGTCGTGAAAAGCGGGAAATTTGGACCTTTTGGACGTATCGTCATCGACACCCCTTCTAAATGGAGCGCGTTCCTCCGCGGCACCTTTAAGGCGCCCGAGAAAGCCATGTTTCGAGTGATGCCGTTTGTGCCCGGCTGATGATTGCGGTCGTGCATTTGTGAGAGACTTCAGAGACCGGGACGATCCAGGCCGGCTAAGTTGTGGTAATCCAATCTCCAGCACAGCAGAGTTGCGGTTCGATTCATTTACCCGACGGGTGGCAGGAATTGCCATCATAGGAGTGACAATGGGACGTTGTCCGTTCGAGGATTCCGGTGCAGCTGTTACAGGATCCCCGTCGCGCTTTGGCTGTGATGGTGAGCCTTGGCCGGGCTTTTGACTTGGACCGAAGATTCTGGGCATAAATGACTGCTCGTCGCCGGAATCATCTGATGCACTGCCTTCCTGGCGGCGATTGATTGCCTCCAAACAACGCTTGCAAACACGCAGAGTGCCCTGCACGCCAAGTTTGTCGCCCGCCACTAGTTTTGTACACTTTGAATCAAAAATGCAGCCACAAGCTCTGCAGTGATGTTTTCTCCGGAATGCAGAGAATGGCGCCTGGCAGAGGTAACACTCTTTGACTGTGTCGTCCTTCATCCAGAACTCTTTGCCCAGCACCTGCCGCCGCCCCATCCTATCCAGTTGGGCACTCATATGGTCAGAAGCACCTTCATGGGAAGTTGTTGAGCTGGGATCGCGTGCATCTCCAGAAATGAAACGTGCATGCCCGCCATGACGGGAGAGCGCCTCGTGAGAGTTCACCTCAGAAGCGGCCATTTCGACTGGGCTGTGCGGGGCTCCACCCCGGTCGAGTGAAGAATCGCGAGAGACAGAATACACCGTTGATCTAGAGCGACTTATTCGGTCAATCACGGCAGGCTTCCGTCTCAAGTGATCCGGGCTTAACATGGAGGAGCTTGCAGAGGGGCTTCGTGTATGATTTGCAGGAGCGGACGTCATTTGTAAATGAGGCGACATGGTTGGTGCGTCCATACTTCCATCGTAGCTAGATGCGTCGTCCGTGTTCGAGATAGGAAGTAATCTACCGTCGGTAGCGTCAAACGTAGCTATGTCTAATATCGGAAGGCTGTGGTGCGTATCGCTTCGGCCAAGACTTCGACGTGATTCCTGTCCACCGCTGCCATCTGTTCGGATCGTGCTCCTGCTGGCATCTCTTTGAGGGTTTGGGGGGTTTGGAGCAGAGGCCGTAACGGGGTCGATGGTAGAAGAGCTTTTTGGCTTGCTTCCAAGAAGTGGGCGCCCAGATGACGAAGATGGCTTTGAGCCAGTGATAAGAGGCACGCTGCCTCTAGACGATGGCGGTTGTTGAAGACCGCGGCTCTCCTCGGAGATGCTGGCGCTCCTAGAAGATAGGTCTTTTGATGGGACAGTTTGCAATGATTCTGGCACGGTAGTGATGGCACCGTCGCTGCGGTTGAGGGACGAGACCGAGTTTTTGGAGATGTGGCTGCCTGAGAGCGATGTCCGTTTCGAAGCTGTTTCTATCGTGGTGTCGTCATCTCGACTCGTCGCTTTCGTCGGGCTCACTGCACCTACAGCCTCTCGAAACCTGGTGTAAAGGCCACTGAGACCGTGGTGGACAAGATCACCGGTTGACGCTTTGCCCTCGGCGGCAGGCGAGGCTCGGGGCGGGGGTGCAAAGTCGTTGAAGGTCGTGAGAGCCCCGGACTGGCTTGCCGAGTTGTGTATTTTGTCGAGGGTGCTTGACATCTGCTCCTTGTCTATCAGGGAGCTGGCGGAAATGGAGTTGACAGAGTCGCGTCGAGTTCTTCGACTGAACGGTGAGCCACGAGTGGACGCCGGCGAGCCGGGCGGCTTGGCCGTGGTACTGCTCGCCATAGCGCACACAGCTCAAGAGCCAAAGAGTCGATAGCACGCGCTCTAGCAGCTGACAAGTGTGTCTACGCCAGTGTCGTATGCAGCCGTCATGGTCTGTTGTGCGGGGTTTGAGGAGTGCGCTTCTGTGTAGGATACGGCTGCGTTTCGAGACGTGGTAGGCAATAAGCAGCGAATGACTGGAGGGAGTCGTGGACGGGGTCGCGCAGGCACAATCAAGGCGTGACCAGGCAAACGATGATGCCTATGAAAGAGTGCGGTGTGATGCGCAGGTCGAGTATGGGGTATCCTTGGCGATGATGCTGAGCGGCAGAGATGTTTCAAAGAATAGGTATGTTGGGGTGGCTGCCTTGCAATGCGGGAGCTTGCGTCCGTTTGGTTCCATGGCAGCCACGAGCTAAGGTACATACACACTGTCGGTGCAGATGCCAGTGGATTTAGCAGGTTTATTATTATTTAGCAGGGTTTATTAGCAGCAAGCAGCAAGCAGGTATGTACAGTAGCTCCAGCTCCAAGAGGCTCAAGAGGCTCCACCAGGTGACGCCACTTGCCACTTCTCCAACGCGTTAAAACGATGACGCTTCGCGTTGTGCTAGTTGCACGGGTAGATTGCCCAAACTATTGAAAACGACGAAAAAATCCACGTCTCTGCTCCTGCTGTTCTGAAAAGCCATCGCAGCCTGTCTGGCTCTACTAAGGCTATGCAGTGAAGCAATACAACCCGATTTAGAACGGACTCTGTACGGTGGTGCATCTGCGGCGCACCCAGCAACCCGTGCACCAATGTCCTACAGCGCATCACAGTTCGAGGACATCACTGACGCGATACACGGCAAAAATGGCAAGAAGATCCCCAAGGACCAGGAGGAGTTGTTGGCAAAGGATGAATCATGGATACACCGTTTGAAGAAGACATCCCATGGCCCGGCCAACGTGCCCGACCACGTGCTGCGGACAGTATTGGCAGCTCATGAAGCACGTGTCAAAAAGACGACCAGTAATGCAGTGCCGCCTGTCAAAGATGCACAACTAGAGGTCGCAAAGTCTTCACAGGCCTGCGGTGCGACTGCATCTTCTCCGGAGCGCGTCGCTTCTGATTGGTCGGAATCGCCTCCTGAATCTCGCCCGCGGCGAGATGCGATGCCTGAATCATCACTCGTCCAAGAGACGCCTCATCCACAGCTCGCTCGAGCAGCCTGTCGAAGAGCGCCAGTCGATTGGAAGCGGTACCCCAATTTGGCGCTTGCGTCAAGCCAGCAGGAAGAGGAGGAGATGGAAGTACAGCTGCCAGACGCAGAGGATGGCAAAGAGGATGCGGCTGAGGATCACTATGAGCACCCTCGCGTATGCCCCAGTCAACGGGTACAGGAACTTCCAGTGCAGGTGGCAAACACGCCACCATGCGCACAACCATATCATGAGATCATTCCAGCAACTGTTGCTGCTGGGACACCGAAACGAGCCGGGGATGAAAAGCGGCAGCGACCCTTCAAGAGGCATAAGCTTATAAAATTCAGCCCAATTCATACCAAGGGAGACGGTGCAAGTATGACCAGCAGTCACATGCGGTCTCTAAAGCCTCTGACGGTTACAGAGACACAAGAGACAGTTGTGTCCAGCTCCATCGTGCCTGCGACTCTGACACAGACACAAACTCAAAATGCCACAAACCTAGTCGACGAGACCAATGAAAATACGTCAGCAGAGACGAGCGACGTCGAAAGCTCAGCTCCAATTGCTGAAGGGGCGCAACCATTGTTATCAGGGCCTCCAAACACACTACCGCAGGTTTCTGATGGTGAAGATGATGACGACGCTGAAGACGTTCAGGACTCTATGCCGACGCCTCTCACAGAATTCAGCGCTGCTTACCCTGATTATTGCAAGTCGCATAATGGAACGCTCATGAACTTCATCAAAGCCTGCCTCTGTCTGGAATACCTACGAGGCGAGCGCGCCCTACGAGATTATTTATACGACGACTTCATACGCCTCTTCTCATGCAAATACCTTGACTACGTTCATGGCGCAGGACCAGAGCAAGAGCCACTCTCGGCCATCGAATGGTTTAACATGCAAAGCGGTCAGCCTCTGTATAATCGGCACATCATCAAGAACGATAATATTGACCGTGTGTTGGCGTTCTATGAGCGGGAGGTTACGTCAATTCGCAATCTGATAGAGCAGGATGAGCCACACGAGGAGCCGCAGGATGAGCCGGCAGAAGACGTGCTTGCGCCACAATCGATAGAACCAGAGGCAGCGTCGTCCACGCCGCTACCAGAGGAGTTACAGGGGTCAATGGAAGTCGATGTTCAGGATGGGGGAGTTCTGCAAAGTGCTGGGATGAATAAACAAGCGGCAGCACCAGGGATGGTTCAAGAAGAACGGTCCATCTCACGGCTGGCTGCTCCCAGCTATGCACTTATAAAAAGAAAAGTGATTGCGCCGCCGCCAAAACCAGTCACGCCTCCGGCAATTTTGGTTCCGAGCTCACGGGCAGCCTCGCCACAATTAGGCAGTAGGGCATTTTCGGACGCTCCGCCGCCGTCTTCAATGCGATCCAACACGCCTGTGGGCACACAATACATGCAGCAGCTCGTGACGAGGCAGGCGTCAACCAGCGAGGAAGCGGCGAGGAAGAGGAGGGAGCGGATGCGTGCAGCCATACAGAAGAGAGCCTCGGCCAGCGCCCGTAGTTCGAGCAGCAAGGCCGGTTCTGTTTTCTAGCCGGGAGTTGGTGTATGTGATGGGCGTCTTGTGACAGCAGTTTGAACGTCCAAAGTTACGAATATTAGATAAAAGAAAGTCATGGCATGGCACAAGCTAGCTTTTTTTGACTCATTTTTTGGCTAAATTGTACATTCAATTCGTAATTGGCTATTCATATCGTGATGGGCGTGTGCAGAGTATCTAGAAGTCGCCGTATCGAACGGGTAGACCAGACAGTATAATGTTGAGAAGATAAAAGAACAAAGAAAAAAACTTGGGGAGCCTGGTATCCCTATTTTTTGTGTTTTTTCTTGTTTCTCCTTGGGGAGTTGTAATGATCCGTCTAAATCAATCTCGGCCAGCTGCCTCTCTTTCTTGAAAGTTGCGAAAAAGGAAAAGGAAAATCTCAGGCATGAGGAGGATTCGAGGCGCGGGAACGCACAAACCGGGGCAGCATAAGAAGTGTTGTCGGCTTTACGCATTCTCGTTGGTGACGGGTTCGACCTCCTTGGTGGTGGTGGTGGTGGCAGCCGCCTCGTCGTCCTTCTTCTTCTGCTGCTGCTGCTGATGTCTGGCCTCCTCCTCCGGGGTCAGGGTGCGCAGCTGCAGGGCGTGGATGCCGCCTTCCTGGGCCATCTCATCGCGCAGCAGGGCGTAGATCATCCTGTGGCGGGCGGGCTGCATCTTGGACTTGAATGCGTCTGATGTGATGACGAGGCTGGATGACGGTTGGGAAGCGGTCAGTCCGATGTTTTTTGATGCCGAAGCCGGAGCTCTTCTCCGATTGTATTATTTTAATCTTGAAGAGCAAAAAAAAACATACCGAAAGTGAGTCTCCTTGGAAGTACTGCCCTGCATGGCCTTGTGATGAGAATGGAGGTGAGAGTCATTGTAAATCTCCAACGTGAGAGGGTTGAGAGCGGCAGTGATCTATCTACTGAGTCAGCAGGAAGGCGGGAAGAAACGCGGTCAAGGCCACCAGAGAGGCATTCCGGTACTGACCTTGGCGCGGATGGCGTCCTCGACGGGTGTTGTCGATCCCATGGTTGAGAATTGCCTTCCGACGGAGGAGAAGCCGAGGGCGTATCTGCGCAACATCCGGGGCGGTTGGTCTTTTGTGCTGGCGAAACGTTTTTTTTCCTGTCCCGTTGGGCCGGCGGTGGCGCGAGTGTGCGTGTGGATGGATGGATGGGATGGGATGAACAGATCTAGCCGCAGCAGGCGTCCCGGATAGATAGTTTCGGCCAATTGATTGATGTCAGGATTGATATCTGTGATGGAATTGGGATTGGCGAGATGAGGTAAAGACTTGAAGCCGGTCAAGTTTTTCTCTCGATAAGAAGCAAGTGAGGCAAAGAGCGGCGGCCAGTGGCGGACAAGGTTCAAGCCAAGTCTGTCAAGCGAGGGCGGCGAGGTACGTGGGGAACAGAGAGTCAGTCAGTCAGTGAGGAAAGAGTCGACGTTGGCAGGTAGATAAAGATGAAGAAGGACAATAAATACTCGAAAGATCGGGGTATATATAACGTCAAGGAGTGCAATATTTTTATTTCTACTGGTACACTGATGTATCCGCATATTTATTTTCTTGTTTTTCATGTCAATCAATCCGCGTCCCGTCCCCGATGGATAGTGGCATGTGCCTGTGTGCCTGTGCCTGTCGCGATTGATGAGGGTGGTACCTCAGTACATCCCACCCACAGCAGTAACAAGGTGCGCCACAAGCCTTAGTCGGTGAGAACCCCCAACAGACAAGGACAGCGTCAAGAACGACAAGGGCTTGGTTCTCGGTACCCAAGTGCAGATGACCCTTTTTTTTTTTCCCAAGAAAAAAAAATATCAATCTTACTATTTTTTTTCTATCCCCTTGCCCTTGTATCAGCCGATGCAAACGACAGGCAAGCACATTCAGAATGCCTGCTCGTCCGGGACCAACTTACGAGGGGGACCTCCAAGACGTGGCGGGCTTGCAGGGAAGCCACTCTTTTCTCCTACAAAGAGCTGTGAGGCGGTGACGAACTCAACTTGCTGAAGCCCTCCAGAGTTGCATTCAGCTCGCCGGTAGAACATTCCAGGATTGGCTTGCGCCGCTGCATAAAAAAGCAATTCTGGCTCTAGCGAGCATCCAACTTGATACGGCACTGGACTTGCTCTTGCCGTCTGCTTGTAATACCAGCGAGAACGGAGCGCAAAGTCTGTAGATGAGGCGAGGCGGCTGCCATTGGTTGAGAGCATCCCTACCGCTCTACCGCTGTTGTCTACCGCATCATGTATATGCATCGGTAGGTTACTGCAGGTATCTGCCTATCCATGTGCGTATACATACTTGCGCATAACTACAAGGCTGGGATGTGGTATTTGGCATCATGCCAGTCAATACCAATATCAGAGACAAAGTGGCGGTGGTATCAGCCAGGATACCTGCAGCTATCACGCGTTTGCAGAGCAAGAAATCGCAACAAGAATGTCACAGTTTTCTCTATTAAAAACAAATTTTTATCTTTCTTTTCTTTCCTATATTTTGAGCTGGAATTTCAGCCCGTTCCGTCCCTACATGTTGCATTGTTTCCGAAGCGCACCGCATGTATAGCACGACCTACTGTGCACGATTATGCAGCAAGCCGTACATCCTGTATCCCGAGGGAACGGAACAAGCAAAATGTCCGGCCTGGGTGACAACTCGAGTCATCCTTGCGAGCATGGCTAGCGACGGATAGCCGCCGAGAGACAATTCGAGAATAACAAAGCAAATACACGTTGTCCGCCGTTCTTGTGAATACTGACAGCCAGTAACAGTGGCGGTGTGCCCAAGGTTGGCCGAGAGAAAAACTGCCGACACGCACCGCCCACCACCAGAAGACTTCTCACTAACGACAAGGGCAGCCTGTCGATTTTTCCTCACTTGAACTTCTTATTTTTTTTATAGGCTTTTTTTTTTCAGTTAGTTCCTTTTCCTCCATCTTCGACCGCTGCATCCGTGAAAATCACCTGCCGCTTGATTGGATAGCAAGGTACCACAGTATGCAGATCCTCTGCTTCTAGGCTCCGTCCTCGCTGCTCCGGGGATCCAGGCTTTGCCGTGCCACACGAGGTGGTGGAGCTAGAATGCTCGATGAGATGCGATGCAACATTCACGATGCCATCCTTCCGTAGATGGGGAGACTGGTGAATTCATCATGTCTGCAGTGAACCTCATTCATGTGAGGGTGCAACCCAATCTGAGACCTTGAGGCAATTGTGACCCGTGAATGTGGTAAGATGAAGGAACCATCCATAACAAGGTATCAGAGAACGGGAAAGAGAACATTTACTCGCTCAATCAACATGAGCAAAAATCCCCCAATTTTACACCACAAGTTCATCCCCAAGCAGTCCCTCCATTGTTACCCCAACTCCACGCGGTCTGTCCGATCTATAAAGCTGTAGTGTCTCGTCAATTGCTAGCCATTTACAACCAGCGTCAGATACATTAAAAATCACCAGAAAACAAGCAAGCAGTAGATAGTTCGAAACTCTAACATTATCAATTGGCGGCACCTACCTGCTCTGCTGCAAATTCAAATGTAGCGGCAACTTGCCCAGCCAAATCTGCTCTGCTGCATGCATCGCAACACCAAAAACTCCACATCGCGGCCCCCCGGACATTTCGCCCACTCCAACGTTCCTCTTTGCTCTTCGCTCTTTGCTGCTGACACCTCCATTGTCACCCTCAGACTCCACCGCCATCGAATCTGCAGCTTATCCCCCCCTCTCCTCGCCGACTAGCTTCCTTTCCCTTCTCGATAAGGCATTCCCATCACACCGAGGTTCCAGGCCCATCCCCCCTCCCCTCCCCTTCCCCCGCGGTCGTGCGTCCCGGCGCCGCCGCCGTCTTATGCCTCACCCATGATTGCGCCATCAGCCCTGTCGCTGGCCAACCGGCGACTGACCACGTTCCCCGGCGCCCTTGCTGCTGCCGCTGCCGCTTCTTCCATCGTCGTCACCGCCGCCGCCGCCGCCAGGAACGAGACACGCGTCCACCCAGCCAAGCTACTGCTGCAGTCGCATCGCTGCCGCGCCAGGATGCTCTCCACCAAGGCCGGGACTACGCTCCTCCCGCGCCTCCCCATCCTCGAGGCCGTCGCCGCGCACGACCCCAAGTCCACCGTCGTCGTCCACTCCCTGTCCGGTCGCCGCTTCACATACGGCGAGCTCCTCGGTGATGTCGCCCGCGCGCGGGAGCGCCTGCGCGAGGCCGTCGGCGGGAAGCCTCTGACTGGCGAGCGCGTCGCCTTTTTGATAGAAAACAGCTACGACTATGTCGGTACGTCCGCCAACATGTTCCCCAAATAACCCCAATACCATGCAATCCTTGCTTTCAAAGAGAAAATTATGCTGAAGTAAATCGCACAAGTCATGTTCCTGGCCATCATGGCTGCCCGCGCCATAGCAGTGCCCCTCTCCCCACCGTTTCCCGCTCCGGAGCTGCAGTACATCCTCGACCAGAGCGCCGCCTCCGTCCTCATCTCCTCGCCCAAGTTCGCCGCCAAGGCCAGGGAGGTGCTCGCCACGGACCTTCAGCAAAGGCCGGTGTACTTTGAGCTCCCCAAGCACACCGGTAGCGGCAGCGGCAACACCAACGAGGCCGTGTCGTTGGCCGACCAAGACTTCTCTGGTGCCGGCCTAATGCTATACACCTCGGGCACAACCAATCGACCAGTAAGACTCGCTGTGAACCTCTTTCGCAATTCTCCAACTCACAATTTGATATAGAAAGGGGTATTACTCCCGGAACACGTCCTCACGGCTCAGTGTCGCTCTCTCCATCAGGCATGGGAGTACTCGCCTGCCGACCACCTCCTCCACGTCCTTCCCCTCCACCACATTCACGGCACCGTCAATGCCGTTCTCACACCCCTCTTCGCCGGCTCGTCCATCGAGTTCATGTTTCCCTTCAATGCCGACGCCGTCTGGAAGCGCTTCGCAGCGCCCTTCCTCCCCACCGACGGCACCACTCACACCCTCAACGGCACAACCACTACTACCACCACAACACCACCGCCTCCCGTCACCTTCTTCACCGTCGTTCCCACCGTCTACAGCCGCCTCCTCTCTAGCCACAAGTCCCTGCCGCCCGCCGTGCAGGCCGCTGCCCGCGAGGCCATCGCCCCGCGCCACCTGCGTGTCAACATCTCCGGCTCCGCCGCGCTACCGACCCCCGTCAAAGCCGCCTGGGCCGACCTCAGCGGCGGCAACGTGCTCCTTGAGCGCTACGGCATGACCGAGGTCGGCATGGCCCTTAGCTGCGGCCTCTCCTTCGCCGACCGCGTCGACGCTAGTGTCGGCTGGCCCCTGCCCTCCGTCGAGGTCCGCCTCGTCGACACCGACACCGGCGCCGTCATCCCCCAGCCCAACAACGACAACAACGACAACCAGCTCGACGCCCGCGGCCGCGAACGCGCCGGCGAGATCCAACTCCGCGGTCCCACCATCTTCCGCGAGTACTGGCGCAACCCCGACGCCACCGCCCGCGAGTTCGTCGACGACGCCGGCGACGGCCGCGGCCCGTGGTTCAAGACCGGCGACGTCGCCGTGCGCCGCCCCGCCCCCGACGCCGCGGGTCTCAGCAAGGACGCCCGCCAGGCGTGGGCCCGCGGCCCCATGTACTTCATCCTCGGCCGCAAGTCGGCCGACATCATCAAGACGGGCGGCGAAAAGGTCAGCGCCCTCGAGGTGGAGCGCGAGCTGCTGGCGCTGCCAGAGGTCGCCGAGGCGGCCGTCGTGGCGGTGCCGAGCGGCAACTGGGGCCACAAGGTCGGAGCCGTTGTCATCCTCGACCCGGAGCGCGCGCAGGCCGGCTGGACCCCGCTCGAGATGCGCCGCGCGCTCAAGAGCAGGCTCGCCGCCTACAAGATCCCGCAGGTCATGAGGGTCGTCGATCACATCCCGCGCAACGCCATGGGCAAGATCAACAAAAAAGAGCTCGTCAAGGCCATCTTTGCTGAGGATATGAGTGGCGACGAAAAGTAAATGTACCAGCATCTTAGTCGAACGTATATACCATGATAGAAAACACAACACTTGCTAGTGATCCCAGCTCCCTGCGAGATGGCATGTATTACCACCGCTTTGAATGAATTTTTATTTTTGAGATAGCATCACTGGAACCAGAAATAACGGTCATAATATTAGAAATCTATTTTCGTAGCCACGCATGGCGGCTGACAACTTCAGATGGCCCTAATGCGATCATATCAAAGTTCCCTAGCAACGCCCGCCCTAATACTTATATATGGGAAAAGCAAATTTTGTTTCCCAATGGTGTTGTGGCATAGGTAGCCCCAGCCATCATGATTTCACTCATGCAGTAGCTTGCAATTCTGCGTACCGGTGTGCAGCCTGGCTCTAGCTGCCTTCCAGATATGGTTCTCAACTGCAGCACAAGTTTCGTGCTACAGCTGTCGACTCTCCCAAAGAAAAGCATTGCCCATTTAATTTAAACAACGTGCTTCGCCTTGGCTCTCGTGCTACCAGCGTGGGCGCTGTCCGTGTGTCCAGAGAATTCGACCTGCTCGCTGTTGGGCAGTTCAAGAATCTCTTTGAAGCGGCGACCAATGCTGAGAAGAATCTCGCGGCCCTTTTCGTTGGATCGACCCTTTCCACCAGAGACATCACCATCTCCACGGCCAGGAATGCTCTTGCCAGTAGTGCGAGTCCAGACACCAATGCGATAGAAGGCCTTGCGGACATTGACAACGACACCCATGACCTCACCATCTTCTTCCTCCTCAAGAGTTTCGCCAATAGCGGCCATGACAACTTGCAGCCAGAGACGGTCGACGTCAACGTTTCGCTTGTCCTTGTACTGGTAGGACCACTTGCCACCGTGCTTATTCTGGGGGTCTTCCCACTCGGGTCGCACGCCGGCCTTGAAGAGGTGATAATCAGACTTGAGGGCTAGCTCCGAAACGGCAGCAACGTTGTTCTATCATTTTGTTAGATGATTAATGAGCACCGGTGAGGCGAATACACATACGTAGACACCCCAGAACTCCTCAACAGAGTCAAATGTGATCACCTCCTTGAGGAGGTCGTTCCAGTTGTCACCCTGCCCAATCAAGTTAGAGATGATACCATTGAGGCGCGCGAATCTTCCGTGTGGTTATGTACCTTGCCGCTAGGGGGCTTCGTGAACCACAAGGTCCATTTGTTCTGGAGCGGGTGCTTGACGTTGAAGTTGTCCTTGTCGTGGAACACGGTGACGGGTTTGCCAGAGTCCACAGCACTGGACTCTTCCTTTCCATTTGGGGAGATAGGAATCGTAGACAAATCGACCTGGTGGTCGGCAAAGGTAGGTTCCGCAGCGACGGCGGCCATGATTGCGGTGCGATTGTGTGGAGGGAGAAAACAGATTCGGAGGGCGGGTCGGGTCGCAAGACGGAGGTGTATGAAATTCGACGAGAGATTCGAGGAAGGAAACAAGTGGGTGCCTTTCTTTCCTTCGGCAGTGGGTTTTCGCGGCTCTGCACCAGGCAAAGCAGTCGCTGTGAGTGTGTTTTGGTGGGGGGTTCAAGAGATGCGAGTTTCTTGGAGAAGGTGCGGATGAGGCGAGGCCCTCCTGGCGGCGAGGAAGGAAAAAACTAAAAAGTGTCACATGCGCCACAATGATGTGGCTGGTAGCGCCACACTACATGCAGGAACCAAGAATGGTGAAACATGAGCAACAGCGATTTTCCATTGCAAATGTTAAACATAGGAGAAGTGATGCAAAATGACTCGTGGGCAAATCTCAAGGTCAATCACTTTTCTTGTGAAACGCTTATGACAGCTGCGTGTCACTTGCAGGGAGCATGCAACCTATAACTAGACCTTGCTCGCGCAACCTCACTACTCCTTACCCTGAATGAAAGCGGTATCGAATGCTCAATGCTTCGAGACGGATATTTCAGTCGCGTTAAGGGAGGTGGTGGGATTTTGCCTTTCTGTCGGTTTTTCCTCTGCCTAAATCAATCCTACGGTAAAGAAAGTACAACTCGGAAGCGTGTGCAGTTTAATCTTGAGGTCCGCGTTTTCCATTGGCTAATATGCAATCACCTAGGTTTGAGGTGCAGCACCAATACTTCCACGATAAGTCCCGATGGCATGAGCCATGGTGTATGGCTGTAATGCTGAAAGAAAAAAAAAAATGCAAATTAGGAAGACCAAATCACAAGACAAAACTTGCTCACACCCAGTAACTAACTAGTTCTTGATCATAATAAAAAAAGACGACAGTTGAATGAGGCCAGTAGTCTGTAGTTAAACTGGAGCAAAAAAGAAATCGTTGGTCCACACAGGGATTGAACCTGTGACCTTCGCATTACCATACATTGGTGTTTGAAAACCGATATTAGTACGACGCTCTAACCGACTGAGCTAGTAGACCCACGTGATTTGATGTTCATGTCTTCCTTAATTACACATATACGGCTTCCGAGACAAGTGAGATGTCCGTCCCATTTGTATTTTCTTCGTGTTTGTTGTCTTGACCGGTCCGCTCCGTCGCCTCTTCCCCTAATATGATAGAGCTCGATTGATGGTGTTGTTTGTTCTACATTCTGTCTAACTATCCAGGGATGCATCTACTAATCTGCCCAAACATTGTAATAGCCGGCCCAGGTAGCACCTCGGTTCGCACAAGTTGGGGTCTGAATAATTTTCCAATGTTTGTGTCCGCATCCGCACGGATTACTCAGACAGATTGTCTTGGTGTCGCTTCTTGCTTCCCCGTATTTCGACCCATCATAGCCCCACTGGGAATGTTCTTTGTTTCCTGAAATACTTGAATACTCCTGTCTGGTCGATTACTAAAAGCATTTATTATGTGTTGTCCGGCTCCGAAGCACAAAGTTGTTTGCAGGTGGAGCTTATTATCCAGACGCTTCCCAGTCTAATAAAGATCTCCTCGCCCGCTGCGGGCCGTAAAGTTAGCTGTAAATCCACTAACGGCCATTGTTACAAAGGTCCAGCCACCGCTTATGAGCCACGTGAAAAAAGTCTTGTTCACTCTGCGAAGGAGATGAATGACGTCCTTGTCTTCGAATTTACTCTTACATATTCATCATCGGAGAAAGTTGCTTACATATCAAGAACATTGGAGTAGCCGTACACCCGTCGTTGTACTCACCATAACCTGTACTCCGCACATCCCGTACTTGCTCGTCCTGCAGGCTGCACCTCAGACGAGATCCATGTAATTAATCCTTGCGCTCCAGCCACCTCTTTTCTCTTCTGCACCTCGACCAGCCCCCTCGAGCTTCCACCAAATAATGCTGATGCCCGACCGCTCCTTCCGTCTGCGTTCGACGCCTGCGGCTTCTGCGAGTCATTGACCAACTACCGCCGCCTCGGCCATCCACATTGCTCCTGTGTTTGCTTGTGGTGTAAGTATGCGCCAGCCAGTTGTTCAGTCTGGCCTCGATCATCTGCATGCCCCCAAGTGGATCGTTGGCAGCTAACCAACCTTCGGCAGTCCTTTCAGCAATCCGAATAGCTTCTTGTTTGCCTTGCTTCAGCCTCTCGATTAGTATCCCTGAGCCTTCATTGTGCTAATCTTAGCCACCTTCCGCCTTGCCGAAGCTCCGCCTCTCCCACCTCAGGTATCCGCGCGACATTGCTGCCGTCTCAGACGCAGAGACCGGGGGTGCATCAAGTAACAGCGCACGGCTGCAACTTTATGTGCGGATACGCAGCCCACCCGACTTGTACATAATTTTCTGCATTGCATTATTTCCACATCGTCCTCACCGGCCCTTGAGGTTCGACTGACGCGACCGACATGTCGGCCCAAAACTGGGGCGACCTGCCCAAGCACAATAGAGGCGGTCACCAGCGCCAGTCTAGCGAGAACGAACTTCCCCCGACTGAACCCAGACAATCCCTAGACAGTCAGCCTCCCCGACGAACGAACCGTACATCTATACAAACGGCCTATACAGAAGCCCCTTCCGAATCAATCTTTGCTCCCGGTTCGCCAACAGCCTCCAGCGTTACTCCCCACGGTTTGGCTCCACGACCTCCATCCTACCAGAAACCCGGCCTCGCCGATTTCGCCCCGGACAGTTCTGATCGAAAGCCACGTCGGATGCCGTACGAGGAGGGCGAGTACTTCCTACAAGCCTCGCCGTCTCTACCGGAAGCACCCGACATTCCTCGCGGTCCTCCAGTAAGCTATCGAGAACCATACATGGCGGCTGTACCGCCTCCCCAGGCTCCGGCCACAAGGCACGAACCAACGTTGCGCTACCAGCCTCAGACAGGTATTGTGGACGATCAATCGTATTCTGCGTATCGTCATATGCCTCCGGCCACAATCCAAGCCCCAATGGCTGCGGCGACATCGACCAGGGATGCTGGGCAACCTCGACGGGTTTCTACAAGCGCAACGTCTGATAGACGGAAAAAGTTGGCCACCAATACCAATCGATCGCCGCTACAAAATCTGGAGCTGACACTGGACAGCATGACCAAAGAAGAAAAACGAGCCCGTGTGGAAGCTGCGGAACAACGAGCTAGGCAGCGGGCAGCCCAAAACACCCAGGCTCTGGCTGGCTCGCTCCCAATAAATGACCTGCTTCCATCTCCTGATGCCGGGATTAGACGTCCAACGCAGCAATCTATACCAAAGCCAGCCGTTTCCACGAATGATGCTGGTGCCAGGCCGCGCACTGAAGCCCATCGCGACTGGACTCAGCAACTGCAGCCAGGCACTGTGACTTCAGCCGCGATTGAACCTCAGTGGTCGGACAGCCATGACCAGCCCCGGGTTCAGACTTCTTCAAATATTCCCCAGCGCAACCTAAGCTACAGGGATCGCACTGCCAGGTCTCCTGTTGCTCCTCGTGGTACTGAATTTCCGGAGTCAGTGCAACAAAGGGCATCACCTCTCGCAGCCCCCCATCCTGTGAATCGCGCAGGGAGTAACCGAGTTGGACAGGACCAGCCTGAAAGATTCCTACAGAATCACCGCATTGGCTCCGAAGCGGTTCCTCGCAACTACTCCCCGTTGGTCCCTGTACCTGGCACTGCTCTTCCTCGTTCCGGCAAGAACAAGGACCTCCCTCCGATTCCATTATCCGAATATGATAACTCCAGTCATCATATGATGAACATGCAACAACAGCAACAACCTCATACAACGAATGGCGTATATCCTCCAAGTATTCATCGTCGGGCTACAGAGCCAGCCTACCTTCAGCCTGGGACGGACGAGAGATACCAAGCAGCCCGAGTTCCGGAGGGATTTACGGGGGCAGTTTCATGCAAGGAACCGCAGCCGGAGGATGGCGTTGCCGTCGCTCGGAAGCGGCTTGAGGGAGGCGATAGCGATGAAGGGACGCCAAAAGAGAGCCAGCATACCCTTGGCAATATGCGTTTTTCCAATACAGATGCCCTGCAGCCTGGACAAGGCTTGTACCAGTCGCCAAAATGGTTGAACGAGTGGGAAAAGGCAGCTATCGGGACATTGTCTGGGCCGTTACTGGATGTCCACGCCGAGAACTTTTCACCAGATTTCTACAAGGCATGGTGGGAGCAAGGGCAGGGCCGTGGCGGTAACGTTACAGCTCGCCTTCGAAAAGCAGAAGCTTTTGACGGAGAGTACGATGATACAGTTGAGCCAACGCGATTTAAACCCCAACTTTACCTCAGATGTGGGCCATTGCTAAGATACTGTGGTATTCGCAAGGAAGCAATTCCTTCCAGGACCCAACGAGGCCAGACTGTATCGGAACGGGAAATGTGGCGCGGCAGTATCATGATTGTTACGAAGGATTCAGACTCTTCTTATGAAATCGCACCGATGCTTCGCCTTTTCGTTCAGGACATTAGCATTTTGCCAGCAGCGCCGCACCATGTTAAAGGAGAGTTGTCACCCGAGTATGTTGATCCCATAGCTGGCCATCCGAAACTCGGCCGCCGCGGAGAAACGCTCTACGTTCGTCCCGTAGAGCACCTAGAGGAAGGCAAAGACCTTTCCATGGACGAAACGGATAATGGGCTCTTTGAGATGACGCGAAGCCCTCCAGATGTTCCGCCTCCGGATGGTGCGCCTGATTACCCTGGCTCATTTACTAGCCGTAAGAGTCGGGCAGGTGTTGACGGGGAGAAAGTGCAGAAGTACAAGGATGTGCGCGGCTTTCAACTCCATACAGAGAGAGGCTACACTTTCTGGCGCTTTAATGTTGAGATTGAGCTTCGAGAAAAGCAGCAGCGCATTGCTTATCGCATCAATCGCGGACCATGCATGGCCTTCTGGGTGCCACCAAGGGGCGAGACAATGAACATCATGTTTCACAGTTGCAATGGCTTCAGCTTGAGCGCGAAGCCAGACAACTTCAGCGGACCAGATCCTATGTGGCGCGACGTCCTTAATACTCACCAAGCGAAGCCATTCCACGTCATGGTTGGCGGCGGAGGCCAAATCTACAACGACTGTGTGGGGGATGAGTGCGAGCTATTTGGCGATTGGCTTGACAAGGGAAACCCCTTCGACAAGCATCATACGCAGTTCACCCCAGAGATGCAGAACCAGCTGGAAGATTTCTATCTTGAAAGGTATTGCACGTGGTTCTCACAGGGTCTCTTTGGACTGGCCGCATCTCAAATCCCCATGGTTAACATGTACGGCAATCATGACGTCTTTGAAGGCTGCGGCTCCTACCCTGATCGCGACATGAGCTCGCCGGTATTTTCTGGCCTTGGCGCGGTTGCATTTAAATACTACATGCTCTTTCAGCATCAGAGTATTATCCCAGAAACGGAGACGTCGGAGCCCAGTTGGATACTCGGTGACAACCCTGGATCGTATATCCAGGAGTTGAGCCGCAGTGTTTACGTCTCCATGGGAGGCAAAACGGCTTTGCTTGCCGTTGATACTCGTACAGAGAGAACGGAACGTGAACTTGTGGACGAGAAAACGTGGGAAAAGATTACAAGCAGGCTGTATCTCGAAGTTCGCAAGGGACAGATCGAACATCTTCTGGTTCTGCTTGGCGTGCCAATCGCATACCCACGAATGGTTTGGCTCGAAAACATCCTGACGTCGAGACTTATGGATCCTGTCAAGGCTTTGGGAAGGACTGGAGTTTTCGGGAAGATGCTCAACAACATTGACGGCGGTGTGGAGGTGCTGGACGACTTGAACGACCACTGGACTGCCAAGTGCCACAAAAAAGAGCGAACCATAGTGGTGGAAGACCTGCAAGACCTCGCCATGGACAAGTCGGTACGAGTTACGATTCTCAGTGGCGATGCGCATCTGGCCGCTGTGGGCCAATTCTTCTCCAATCCACAGCTTGGACTTGCGAAACACAAGGACCCGCGATACATGCCCAATATTATTTCGTCAGCAATTGTGAACACGCCACCCCCGGATATCCTTGCTGATGTCCTGAACAAGAGGCACAAGGTTCACCATTTCGATAAGAACACTGATGAAAGCATGATCCCGATATTTCAGCATGGTCCAGACGGAAGGCCTCGGAACAACAAGCGTCTTTTGCCGCACAGAAACTGGTGCTCGATTCGCCAGTGGTCTCCGGGGGTGACACCGCCACCAACACCGCCTGAATCCGATGACGATGGCAGTCAAAGTCTTCCACGGTCGACAGGAGGTGGTGGACTTCTCAGGCGGTTTTCGCTTAGCAAGCGCTCGGGACCGAAGCCGTTCGACGGATCTCGCGAGTCTGTTCGCGGACCGCGGCCTCCGATCTCTGGTGGCTTACTTCGAGGTCTGACGAGTAGGAATTCCGAAAAGGGCTCCTCGCCACCGACTAAACTCGCGAGAAGCATGTCTCTTGGTAGCACTGATCGGCCCAAAACGGGACTCTTTGGCTTTTTGCGGAGAGGCAGCCAGAGTAAGGTGGTGGAGTACGATGACGATGAGGATCCTACGCGCCGTTGGGATGCACCGGCACAAGGGCGATACCCTAGCCCTTACGGCCAGGCCCACGAGGAACCACCGCTTGGCCTCCGCGGTGGCGCTGTCACAAACGACGAATACTCCGATGGGGATGATGCGTACTTTACCCCGCGTCCTCCTCAGCGGGCGAAAACTGGAGGCAGTCAACCGGCGAGCGAGCCGTACGACGATCCAAGAATCAAACCGTTCCACAGGGCTCCCACCGGGCTTACAACTAAGCAAATGAAGAATGCGTCAAACTTTGCCGTGGATCTTGAGGGCGGGTTGGACATCTGCCTGAACGTCGAGGTGAACCCAAGAGACCCAACAGGAATCACGGTGCCATACAGAATATTGGTGCCCCGGCTGCATTTTGAATACAAAGCAGAAGAGGACTCGTTGGTAGAGGCCCAGACTCAGCCGCAGCCACAAGCACAGCCTACTGGATTCAAGAGACTCTTGAGCTTCCGCAAGAGGCCAGATCCTCCAGTTTCAAGACCCGAGGAGCCTAGTTCAATTGACACACCGGAGCAGGACTACGAAGATGATTCAACGGAAGCAGGAACGGTTAGGCGCCAATATTGAAAGGCGGATTGAACATTACTCGGTGCATGGCGTTTTGGGTTCTAAGCATAGACGACTGGATGGTATGAAACGCATGAACTTTGGAAAACAGAGTTTGGACAGTAAATTCCTATGAAGTATTCATAAGACGTAAACATTGTACAAATATTATTCTTTTACGTGGTCGCTTCTTGTGTTGCTGATTTGGCGCGACCCCTGATCTAAGCCAAAGTGGCGTTGGTGGAAGGAAGGGGTCAAGAGAAGAGGATGTGGGCAGGGGAAAATATCTTGGAAGAGAAGAGATGAAACTTGATTTGGAATAAAATCGGATATGCCGTAGCGTTTGTCGAAAGATGAATCAAACATAAAATTTTATTAGAGCAAGGTGAAGGATGCGAGTTTGCTTTCCAATTGGTGGCGTCTTGCGCCAGAAGAAACCCAGCATCCAATGCAAGCAAGGTGGGGACGCCTCATCAGACGGACCTCCACGTCGCGCAACAAGCCATCTCCAGACGACGCTTCTCAACCCCCCCTTTCCTCTAAACATCTTCCATCTGTTCGCCAATCTAGTGTTTTTGTGTCTTGTATATCTCACGAGGGCAGAGAGCAACCAGTGCCGACTAGAGTCACTCGTTCATAGCTGATGGCTTAACCCACCTCCTACCTCTCCGAAAGCCGCGCCGAAACCCCTTAGCGGACGAGCCGACAGGCCGCAGTTTTGAATCCCGGACAGCAGCCACCCGACGCAGAAGCCTGCCTGGTGGCGGCTTGATATATACTACGGCATGGCGAGAGGATTCGATCCTGACAGTGCCTTTGATGTAGCAAAGCTACAAGCGCAGAGGGCATTGTCTTGGCTGCAAGGGCCGGGACTGAGGGCCGCCACAGCCGTCACCCTGGCTGCCGTGCACCAGGTGCGCAGAAATTTGGTCTCAAGGAGGCTCCTCAGCTTGCCGCATGCGCTGGTGGCTATTTGGATCGTCATTCTGCTATGGGGTGAGCGGTGGGTGTTTGACAGCAAGGTCGAGAACTGCAGTTGGGACCATTGGGAAGCATGGGTAAGTACTCTCTTGCGCGACGCCATGCGGCGCACCAACTTCGGGAGGCTGACGAGAGCAACGCATCACAGCCCAAGGGAACACACCCGCACCGCCTGGTCCTCATCGCGGACCCCCAAATCACCGATCCGCACTCGTACCCGGGCCGTCCGTGGCCGCTCTCGACGCTGACGGTCACCATCACCGACAACTACCTCCGACGAGGCTACAAGGCGCTCCAGAGCCATCTGCAGCCCGACAGCGTCTTCTTCTTGGGGGACCTGTTTGATGGCGGCCGCGAGTGGAAGACGCGGGAGGAGGGCTTCGTCGATCCCAAATGGGGCCGGGAGCGATCGGGCGACGAGAAGAAATGGGTCAACACGTGGCACCGCAAGTACGGCGAGGACTATTGGGTGCGTGAATACAAGCGCTTCGGCGACATCTTCTTCGACCACTTCAACCTGGGAGGTGACGTCCCAGGTCCGTATCAGCGGGGGCGCCGGCTGGTCGCCAGCTTGCCGGGGAACCACGACCTCGGCTTCGGCGCGCAGGTGCAGGTGCCGGTACGCAACCGCTTCGGCGCCTTCTTTGGCGACGTAAACCGCGTAGACGTCGTCGGGAATCACAGCATCGTCTCTGTCGACACGGTGTCGCTCAGCGCCGACACTTCGGACTACAGGTACTCGCACGATCTCGAGCCCATTTACGGCCCCGTCAACGAGTTTTTGGAGGAAGTGCAGTCGACGAAACGCAGGCTTGCCATGGAGGAACTCCAGGTCTGGCACTCCCTTGACCGTGATTTCCGCTTCAAGCACGAAGTCGTGGATCTCGAGTCATCGGATACGACCCGTTCACCAAGAGACCCAGGTGCTGGCCATGCCGAATTCCCCACGATTCTGCTCACACATGTCCCTTTGTATCGGGCCCCGGGAACACCCTGCGGTCCCATGCGCGAACACTGGCCGCCGGCAAAACGGCCCAAAGGCCAAAGCGAACCGGTCAACCCGGACGAGCGCAACGCCATTCCAGTCGCTGCTGGATATCAGTACCAGAACGTTCTCAGCGAAGAAGATTCCGTCAAATTGATCAAGAGCGTGGGCAATGTCGTGCATGTGTTTTCTGGCGACGACCACGACTACTGCGAGCTTGTCCATTCCGAAGCCAAAGGCAGCGTGCGAGAAATCACCGTCAAGAGCATGAGTATGGCCATGGGAGTCAGCAATCCGGGCTTCCTCATGCTTAGCATGTACAACCCCGTCGACGCCGACGGCAGGCCCATGCCCGGCACACCGAAAACCACGATCCAGACGCACTCGTGTCTGCTCCCGAACCAGCTGCACACGTACATGCGATACATCCTGTTCGTCGTCTTGTCTCTCGGCGTGCTTGCCGTCCGCGCGTTCCTCGTGCCGGTCCTCAACCTGACGCCGTTCGCCCTGGAACCCGAGCAGGGCGGCCCTTCGCTCCTGCCCGTGTTCAAGGACAAGGCGGAGCCTCCGGAGCCGTCGCGCGCGCACGGCGGCGCCGCCTCGCACGGCACGTCGTCCACTGGCAGGCTATCGGGCGGCGGCGGAGCAGCGTCGACCGTCTCGCGCGGCAGCATGTCCAACGGCTCGGCGGCGCGCTGGCCGGCCAAGAAGAGCGGCGGCAAGAGCGGCGGCGGCGGCGGTCGACGCTGGGGCTGGGGTGACGATTATGGTGCCCGCGGGCGCGGGCCGCGCATCACGCTCGACGCGGACTTTTACGGCGACGACAAGCAGTGGAAGGCTGGTCGCAGCAAGCAGGTCGTCAAGGTCATTACGAGAGAGTTTTGGACGACGGCTTGGCGCTTGACGTGGATGACGGTGCTCGTTTGGGTGCAGCTCACCCGGCTGGGATGAAGAAGCCTTGCCGACTCAAGACGGTCGCTGGAACATGCACCAGAAAAGGTTGTATCATATACTTGACTTTGGTCTTTTCTCCCCTTCTTGTTTTCGGTGCAGGGATATTGCAATGCCTGTTGTTTCTACTTGCATTGTATAGTTGGATTTGAACTGGCTCTTTCTTTGTTTTTTTGGAGTACAGGATTTCGGATTGGTATTGGGGTGAAAAATGGAACAGGGTCGGCGGAGAGAAGTTTGAAAGGAGCACACAAAATACACATCAAACGTACACATACATACCTAATACCACCAGCGGGACGCTGGATGCGCTTGGGGAGGCCAAGTCCTTGTTGACTAACAAGGAACGCAAAGGCTCTGCACACACGCTTAGACGAAGCTTTATTCCCTTTAGAATATGCTTATACTTTTAGCTACAGATTACAATGATATGATAATGCGTCCTAGTTCGCTCCGTTGTAATGTGTTGTTCACCGATCCCGCTCACCGCTTGCTTTGGGACCAACGCTTTCTTTGTGTCGGGGCGACGGATGCTTTTTTTTTTCTCTTTCGGCTTTATAAGAGAAAATGAAGCAGCTGTAAACAAAGAAGCTTGCCGATCTCCGGACGCCACCCCGGCCCGTAGGTAAGGCTTTTGCGGCTCCACGGATGGTTGCTGCTGGCCACGATTCTTTGTCTCTCGTCTGACTGACAGCATCGGTGATGACTAGTGAAGCCGTAGAAGCACGCCTTGCGCGGGCGTACGGCTCGACGAGGTTGTGTTGCTACAGCGACGTTCTAAATAAAAATATTGCCCTGCTTGCCGTTCGGTTTTTGAGGCCAAGCCGTGGCGGAAGCGTCGCTTTATTAATACTTCACCGTATGTTGATCGGCCTTTGCCTTGCCATCCCGGAGGCTCCCGAGATTCTTCGCCAATGATACACCTAGCCGAACTATAACTGAGTACTATACAAGAAAGCAAGGACGTAAGGATGTTCAGAGTATGAGTTTTGTCCGCACCTGCGCTCGCAGAATATGACTCGGGGATGATGAACGGAAATTCTTGGCCCCCTTTGCCATTTTCAGCTAGCAAGTCTACGAAAATATTCTTTTGGAGTTGGTAGGCGGTACCATGTCCGTCACGGCGACCAAGGGTGGTAAGCGGACCAGGCTGGCCGCAGCCGGGTCCAAGCTGTCTAGGTCTGTAGACGTCCAATCACCAACATCCCGTTGCTCGGCGAGCCCGAGCACTGTCGTGAGACCGTGTAATCATGAGGAATAGGCAGCTCTCTCATAGATGATTCGAGGGTCCCTGGGAGCCGGCGGCTGCCTGGCGCACGCCTTCGTGTTCAGCCCAGCTGAAATGCTTCCCGGGTGGGAAGAGGTTGTGCGAGAGCGCCTAAACTCCGCTGCTGAAACTGGAGTTGCTGCTTCCAGAACGACCAATAGGATATTGTGCCTTGAAAAAGAACTGCCCACGGAGGTCGCGAAGAAATGAGGTGTGCAAGTACACATGTCAACGTCATGGAGATTAAACTACCTTTATGCATACGTGCTCTATTGCTCACCAGCCCCCCCTCAAAACAGCCTCGTAATAAAATATCCGGTAGACCTGAGACCGAGGGCTGAGCGCCTTGATTTTGTCTCGGGACCAACGATCGGCCTCTCATCGTGGCCCACAGACAAACAGACACACGGATCGTTTTGTGTTATAATCGCGACGATGCAGTCCGTGAGATGGGGCCGTGCGATGAGTCCTGCCCATCGAATAAGCTTTCTTTTCCCGCGAGGTGAGACACTCGTTGCTTCCTTCTCCAAATGATCCGTACTCCGTATAGCGATGGGACTAGATGAATCATTGTCTCCTTCAATTTCTCTGTTGCGTGTAGTCGCGTGCTGAATGGGCTGAGCCGCGTCCATTCTTCTCATGGTGCATCTTGTGCGTGGAAACTTTTGTCAAAAGTACTTCTCCATTCAAGTCAAAAGATCATGGCAAGCAGAGAAGAAAACAAGAAACAGGTTTTCTGGTAATTGGATGGGGGCTGCGCCGAAAGTATCGCAGCGCGTGTGCCGCTTGGGCCCGATGGTCGGGAGAGGCTGGACGGCTGCAGCAGAAAAGGCACCGCCCTACCCTTGCAAGGCTGAGGGAGCTGAGCGACATGGTAAAAACTGTAAATTGCGCTTTGATGACCCGACGAAAATAGAACCACCGTCTGCGCAGCCTCTCCGGAAGGCTTGTCTTGTCGCTTGCATCATCGACCCATCAACCAATCCCCTCGCCCGTGCACACCCCTTTCATCGTCCGCCTGCTCGTCTCCCCAGGCCGATGCGCTCGTCGCGCGCCCTCCTGCCCGCCGAGGGGCTCGCGCCAGCACCCGGCACCGCGGCGGTCTCGGCACCTCGGCCCTGGCCTGCTGCGCGGCGGCGAGGGCCTCGTTGGAGCGACGGTCCTCATACGCGGAGACGTCCTCGGTGGTAATGGAGAGCGTGGTGGGAGGTCGGCGAAGCATAGTGATTTGGGCGTTTCGTTTTGTTTCTGGCACTTTGGTTGAGACGCGGGGGTTTGCCTTGTGCTGGGGTTGGATAGGAACTTGGGGCTATTTGATGGCTTCTTCTATATCGTTTCTCGTGTGTTGCTTTAAGAAGGGTAAAGGCGTGAGTGACTAAGCTTCGGCAGTTATAGGAAGGGCTTTGCAATGAAGTTGGATGTTGGAGTTGAAAAGGGAAGGAATCAGCTAAGCTCGCGTTTGCTTTGATGGCGGGGTTTAGGAAGAGCGGCCAGTGGTGGAGTTTCACCACTAGAGCGCGGCAGCTTCGAAATGTCACAACAAACGGGTCAAACTTGGGCAAAATGTTAAACAATAATACGCAAGTAAAATTGTAGAGAAAAATGGATTGAGATATCTAGAAACGTGTATACTATCTCTAGTGAAAAAAAAAAACATGGCAAATTGCCTCTGTCCGAAAGAATGAATACAGCTCGCTCGCTTGTCCCATTCCAATAACTTGTAGAAAGAAATTCCTGATAATATAATATCCCTTGTATAAACTTTGGAAAAGCGTTCGAGAGAAGGACGGTGGGGGTATCTAATGTCAAACCAACAAAAAAAGCCAAAAAAGGACAAAGAAAAAGATATCCAAATCATTGATCGTCCTCTTCGAGGTCGTGAAAGGCCGTCGGGTTCCAGGCCAGGAACTGACCCAGATCATCGCTCAAGTTGCAGCTCATTCTCGGGCCGCGACTCGGGCCGCCCAGCTTCGACGCCCGCGCCGCCTCGCCTTGCCCGCCGCCCTGCGGGAGGCCGTACGTGTTGAGCCCGAGGCCTCTCGGACTCGTCTGCTCCTCGACGGCGACGGGGATCGGGTCCGACGCGTGCGGGTCGGCACCGCGGGCGTAGCGGCGCGCGTGGTCGTGCCGCTCGGCCTGGGCAAACGACCAGCCCTGCATCTTGGCGAGCGAGGGTGAGCGGTCCGGGCTGGCGGGCATGGGCAGCTCGGCGTCGGAGATGGTCGACGCGCTGCTGCGGGACGACGCCGTGCTTCGCGCGGCCGCGGCCCGACTGGCACCGTTGCCCTCCTCCTTGTAGCCGGAGGAGGCGCCAGCGGGAACGACGCAGCTGCCGCGGATCAGCGTGCCGTGCGACTCGAAGCCGAACTCGTCGAACCAGTCGCCCAGCTCGTCGGCCATGGCGTCGGCCTCGTCCTGGGCGAAGCCGGCCTCAAGGTCGTCGGCATCGCAGAGCACCGACGAGTGAAACGCGGGCCAGTCCAGGTGCTGGCCGTCTCCCACCACCTCCTCGCACTCCTCATCTCCCGCTGCCTTGACCTTGCCCTTGTGCTGAAACTCAATGTGCCCGTGCCGAAACAGAGGGCTCGTCTGGGAGTAGGCTGTGCCGACGAGGTACAGGGAGTCGCGAGTGGTGGCGACGGATCTGTTGGCGCCGCCGCTGCCGCCGCCGCTGCCGCGTTTCGACTTGGGTGAGATCTTGACGCTGCTCTTGCGCCGCCGGCGCTGGCCCTCGGCGGGCGGCGTGGCGACGAGCATCTCGGGTATGGGGGAGAGGTGGGACGTGCGCGCGCGGGCCCCGAACCGCGCAGGGTTCTTGGGTGGAGGAGGAGGAGGCGGAAGCGGAGGCAGGGAGGAACCGCCGCCCTCGACGGAGAGCGAGCGCGCCCCCGCTGCATGATTATTCTCCGCTGAGGAGGTAGGGGGAGGAGGTGGCTGGATGGGGAGGTTAGGTGAGGTGACCAAAAAGTCGTACTCATTGGTGGCGGATTCATGGCCCGGCGCTTGGTCGTCAGCGGCGTCGTCCTCGTCGGCAAGGGCCGAGTCCGTGCCCATCCAGGCCGCGACCGAGTTGGGGAGCATCTCCCGGTGGTACATCTGCGAGGCGGTCAGGGTCCCCTCGTCGTCGGTCGCGCACAGCGCGAAACTGGTGCCTCGGCGATGCTGCCGCCTGGCGGCCGTGATGGAGCTGTTGCGTTTGTGGGAGGGCTGGTCGTTGTCCTCCTCGGTGTAGTCTGAGTAGGTGGAGGAGAGGCTGCCGGCCGACCTCCGCTTGGCCGCAGCGGCGGCGGTGGAGGTGC
Organism: Cordyceps fumosorosea ARSEF 2679; assembly: GCF_001636725.1. Classification (NCBI taxonomy): domain Eukaryota; kingdom Fungi; phylum Ascomycota; class Sordariomycetes; order Hypocreales; family Cordycipitaceae; genus Cordyceps; species Cordyceps fumosorosea. The sequence continues at coordinate 374,155 of NW_017387312.1, forward strand.
GGTTTGCCAGCAGCTCGTTTACGCTCTGGGTGATGGTGGTGAGGCGCAGCTTGCGCGGCAGCATGACGTTGCGCTTGCCCATCTTCTTGGTCTTTGTCGTCGCGGACGGCTGGGGACGCGCAGCGCCGTGGCCGTTGTTCGACGACGTGCTGTGAGATGACTGCAGCGAGTTCCTGCGGACGGGTCTGCTGGCGAGGGGACCACCTGGCCCTCTTCGCAGCGGCGCCGGCGACTGCGTGGTGGTCGTGGTCGGTGATGCGAGGAAGCCCAGGCCTTTCTGGGGGAGTAGCACCGATCGGCTGCGCATCACAGTCGGCAGCGCAGCAGCCTGTGTGACCATGTGCGTGCTGTAGGCTGCATCGGCCAGCGCCAAGCCAACGGCCGCAAAGGCTTGATCGGATTTGAGCATCAGGCCTTGCATCATGGGGTCGTCGTCTTCTACGCCCGGCGGCGACGCGTCCGGCTCATCCTCAAACAGCCCGCATGGCGGTCGCGGCGGCCGCTGGGGCGGCGTGGAAGCAGCAGACGTGAGTGGCGACGATTTTTGAGGGGCGGGAATATCGATGGAGCTGCTGGAGCCGTGTAGCGAGGTGCTCCAGCTGGAGGAGATGGAGGAGGACGAGATGCTGCTGCTGGTTTTGTGGCTTCTCTTCGCGCTGCTGGCGGCGCGGCGCAGGCTGCTGAGCGGGTTCGTCGGCAGGCTCAAGGCCGCCTTGTAGCTGCTGGGAAACTCGTGGTTCTTTTCCTTTGACGTGCTCCAGGACTTGGAGCGGGAGTGCTGCGGAACGGAGGGCGGCTTTAGTAGTAGCGGTGATGTCGTTGTCGTCGCGTCCTCTGAGGGCAGCAGGTATCGGGTGCCGTTGCTCGTCACCGCAATGAGTGGCAGTGCGGCGTCGCTGCCAGGTGCTGAGATGTCGCTGGAGCGCGCTCGACGATGGGAGGAGAAGCGGCCCCAGGCGAGCCCGAGCGACGAGCTGTCCATTCCTGTCTTCGCGGCTTGCTTGCGTGGTGGTTGTCAATTTGGGGCGGGGGAGAGCAGCTCAGGTTCTGTAGACCATGTCTACAGATTACTCTGTCTGGATTTATATGGAAACCCCGATTCCACACTTTTCGTTGTTGTTGTCGTGGCTGCCTTCTCTATCTGGCCTGGCTGTGTGCGTTTGTGTCTCGGTTGATGTGGCGTTGGTGATGGTGATGGTGATGGTAATTGATGGTGGGGGGCACACCGCTAATGTCTTATACGTCGGGAGCTTGTTCTTTGGCGCTAATACGGACGGGAAGCCAAAGGTCGACAATGATGGATGGCGCACAGGCGAATTTGTCAATGCTGGCCGTGTGTCGAATGTGGACGACAAAAGTCTTTATGAGTGAGAAAGAAGGCGGTTGTGTGTGGTCGTCTTGTGGCGGGGGGACAAGGGATTGATATCGGATTTGCTGGGGTAAGCGGCATGAGACATGGCACAGACGGGACAGAGCCTTGGGGTTGGAAGGAAACCGTTTGTTCTCTCGTGTGTGTTCTGTATCCGTATTATTTATTATGCATGTCTCTTGTCTTTATTCTCTGAGAAGGGAAAAAAAGGGATGGATGGATGTATATTTTATCAAATTGTTACAGAAGGGGGCAGCCAAGGGCGGTGATAATGCGCTTCCTTTTATTTATAAAGTCTTGATCTAATGCAACATCCATATCCCACTTGCATCCTCGGCAGCCCATCCTTGCGCCGGAATACCCAAGGCTCCCTCCTATCCCATCCCGCCCCATCCCATGGCTCACTCACTGCTCACTGATCAACCACATCGGGGTTGGTTGGGTTTGCCGGCATCAGCGCGCGCGACTCATGATTACGGGAAGGGAGACGGCGGTAAGAACAAGGCAACTGGCTCCGGGAAGCAATCAATACAGCTACCACCGGGCACCTACGGGTACAACGTACTAACTACTTTCACTAGGTAACAACAAGAGGAAGCAGCCCTTCTCGGTATAGGACCGGGGTGGCCTGTACAAGGTGGTGTGAGCCAAGAATTTTGCGCGATGCCCAGTATGGCATGTCGCATCGACTCGGCTGCCAATGGCCAATTGGCCTAGCTGACCCGATGGGCAGGGACCAACTTGTCTTCAGCAAAAAAAAAAAAAAAAAAAAAAAAAAAAAAAAAAAAAAAAAAAAGGAAAAGGGAAGGCTTATTCGTACAGAATACAAGGGTGGGCGGTGGGCGAACGCCACTATTATGCATTACTTAGTACACACTAACTATGTATGTACTAACGTTAACACTTGCCTGGTGCGCTGATGAGGGCTCATTCAGAAGGCCGGGCCTGGCTGTCTGGCATTGATGAGAGAGCGAAAACGGGTGGCACAACAGTCAGACAGACAGGCCGACGCTGGCCCTCTACCTACCTACCTACCTACCTACCTACCTACCTACATATGTACCTACATACATACATACCTACCTATGTACCTATCTACCTACAGAGTACTAACTATCAGCAGTACTAATGAAATAATGCCAAACGTTGGAACACGGCCAGGGAGGGATCGGCGGCCAAGTCCACTGCCAGGTCATCACGAGCCTTCTTTTCCCGCACTTATGCTACCACTAACCAATTCATTAGTTATGGTACTTTTACCTGCTATGCTAATTCAACTAAAACTTCACTTTCCGCTTCGAGGGAACGGGCCGGCGCTTTCGCGTCCCATCCAAGGTACTTTTCCCTCTCTTTTTCTGTTGATCGCTCGCCCGCCGTTTCGCTTCCCAAATAAGCTTCAATCCCCTTCGTCATGTTGCTTGCCTCGCGAGAGAGAGACACGCAGCTTTCCCCCCCCGCCCTCCGGTGAGCATTCTTGGGGTGTGACTGACGACCAATTGCGCCGACACAAACTCGCCACAAATGCATTCGCAGCCCATCCCCAGCCAGCAGCCAGGCCCCAGCCCAGCCGGCTCAGCCTTTGGGCGAGGCGCATGACTCCAACAGTACTTTCTCTGTACCACCAGAATTTTACAGTAGTTGACTCTTCCTTACTCTGTAGCCATAATTATGCGCCCAACAAATTGTTTGCTTGTGTGCTGCAACGAAGCCCATCTTTCTTCCCTCTTCAACCTGGTAGTCCCTGCCAGCTGGGTTGGCTCGAGCCCTCGAGCACATGTGAGACCCTTGACGCCCGCGTCACCTCGAACAGCCTTCTCTTTTCCCGCTTCCCTTTCTCCTCCTTCTTACTCTGTGAAAAGTGCAACTCAACAACGTGAAGCCGAGGTAACAAGCAGCTGTCCTACGATTCCTCCTCATGAAAGCCCGTCTATCTTGTCGCTCTTGTCGCTCTTGTCGCTCCCGTTTCTCTTACCAATCGCTTGATTTTGCGACGGCACCACCGATCTAACTACCAGTGCAATGCCGCGAAGAAGCCAGGCTGGGATGTCTCAAACGGCGCCAGGGCTGTTGACTCGCACTTTTGGCCTTTTCCAACTACTCTCTCCATTGCAGAGATTGTGGTGGCCAATTAATAGCATTCGCTGGGTCCTTGCACTAACAACATCACGTAACTATTTTAACTAGTAGGTCGACGAACCTGACCTTCCCGATCAAGCCACTGTAATGCAGTCGCTACATGTAATGACCGGAGCAGACGCAACGTGGCCAGTGCCAGCCAAGCAAAGGGACGCCCGCCATCTCAAAGAAACAGGTAACCTGCCCGGAGAACTCGTACTAGTGGAAATGTCGTCCCTCCAGCTGTCGGTGAGGCTACGTGACACCAACTCCCAGCCTGTATCAAAGGGTTAGCTAGGCGCCCACAGATCGGATCCTTTCTTCCCTCGCCAAGCGGCGCGCTCCTTCTCCTCTTCGCCTTTTCAATCCATAATACCACCCTCCCGCACTCATCCCTCTTGTCCGATGAAGCCCTGCCATTGCCTCTGAGCGGCCCGGAAAATTGCATTCAAGGCTGACAGCCAGCAGCCACAATGCCTCGGCGTTTCCTTGCAAGGGGGCGGAGGGGGTTGGGAGGGAGGGAAGGGCTGCATCAAAAGCTGACTCAGGCTGTCCCAGCGAACATCATCATCAACCGTTGGTGTGGTAAGAAAAAAATGTCCTCAGCTCAGAAGAGCCGCAAGCTCGCTCTGCCACCTATTGGAAAAAAGCCAATCCGGTCGGTTGCTTTCTTGCCTCGTGCCTATGCTATTTGCCGCGCCGACTCGTCATGATTGGCTCGCCTGATGATTCGACTCGCTTCCTCCCGCAGCAAGGCGGACGATCCACCAATAATCCTATTCATCCTGCCGAGAGCAAAGGCTTTGTAAAATCCCTTTCATAAATCCACCGTTTGCTGACACACGGGTTGCATCGGCCCAGATCGCCCACCCATCGTCCATTAAGGTAGCCTTGCTGGCTGACAGATGGTTGCTGCCACCTGTGTCCCAACGTCATATGAGGCGCCAGCGGCATAATCGTTGGGGCTCACTTCTACTGCCATGCCTATTATTTGCCATAAATGGTAAATTCCGAGATCAGGTCATTGCCCACCCGGTAGAGCTTGTCATTTTATAACGACATTGACATCTGCCTTGTTGCCGAAACTGTCCAGTATATGATGACCTTGTCGCCGGCTTACGCTCGTCACGCAGGGCGTCCAAGGCATCCCGGTCCTGCCCAAAGGCTGACAAGCTCCGTGATCGTAGCCCATCTCAAACCCGGGGAACCACCCTCCTCTATCGGGATTGCGTGGATGCCAGGCCGTAATCCGAGGTTTGCTATGCCCAACGTAGTAAGTTTTGTGTTCCTGTCCTCGAGATGCCCCGGAGATTGCGTGCCTCACGTAGACTACACACCACGATGGCCCAAACGCTCAACTCTGTGTTGCTAGTGTGGTCCTAGCTGTATCTACACAAAGGCCATGCTTGAATTGTTAGAAAATCTTGTTGCGATGTGCGTTGTTACATCCGTCATTCCGCCGGACGGGACCTTGCACGGCGCGCGACAAGACGCCAGCCACATCGGCGCCACAACACAGCTCACCGTGACTTGGGACGGCATCACGAGGGACGAGGAAGTCGATATAAAGTATTAGTCTCCTGGGTCTTGTGGCTTTTTTATGTTGCCTGTTTGGGGCGGGGCATGTATTCTGCAACAACTGTTTGCTTTAGCAGGGCGCACGACAGTTGCCGAGGGGTTCCCCGGCATAGAGATCGAGAGCCTCTTCCTACGTCTGCGAAATAAAAGCGACATGTTTGCTGGGACTCAATATTTAATTAATTTTGCTAGTATGTCATGAAGCTACTGGGCCTGTGGATGCTGGGTTGCGCACATACATGCAGTAACTAGCCGCCCTTGGCTGGGTAGTACTCTCGAGGTGTCGTGACACAACGTTGCCCGAATACATACATACACATACACACACAAAGTTTCAACTTCTTAAAGCTTGGACTTGCTCGCCCTAGAACTGAATGCGGGCTTTGTTCACAGAACAGACGGGCGGCGTCGACCAACTTGCTGGCTCTTCCCTAGTGCCATCGCGTCTACATCCGCAGACGCTTGAGAAGCTTTGTGGAAGCAAATCGTGATATCCAACTTATTGCAGAATGTATGAATGAATATACAATACATTTCACTTCGCACTGCCTTGAAAGGCATGTAACAGCCTCAGCCAACCGTGCTTCGGCATCTCGCCAGTCTAGCACATACTCACTTGAGGGTAGTCTCTTGCGATCATGAGCTCAATTTCCTTGCCATGAACTGGGCTATATGGGACGTGTACGAGTATCTGGAGCTCTCATGGCTTGTTAGGAGTTCAAGGCAACGGGTTAATGATCACGGCACATGGGAGGAGCAATGATTTGACCAATACAATCGAGGCTATGACGTGTATCTCACTGGCGCTCGTGATATACGGCCAATTCGTGTAACGACGGGGGATTGTGTTGCTTCAGGCCCTGCTTCTCTACCTTTTGACTTGGAATTTGCTTGCTTAGCATTTGACCGGGCTTTGATCTGCCGGGAGGAGGCTGAGGGTGAAGAAAATCCCTTGGCAGCGCGAACCTTGGTCGGCCGACTTGTCTCGACATCGACGTTGATGTCTAGATGAGAAGCCTTTCGCTTGCGCGTTGTATTTACTGTTTGCTTTGACATGCTGGGAATCGTGCTGTTCTTGTCTCCTGCCGGTTGCCCCTTTAGCCGCTGGACTTGAGCACAGGCAGTTCGCCTAGGCGCAGAATTTGCCGTTTTCTCTGGAGCCGTTATCTTTGGAGCTGTTTTCTTTGGAGCTGTTATCTTTGGAGCTGTTTTCTTTGGAGCTGTTTTCTTTGGAGCGGCTGTCTTCGGCCCTTTTTTCTTTGGCGTAATAGGCAGATTGTTATTCTCGCCACCTGTCGGCTGTCTATTCGGCTGCTGCGCTCGAGCAGAGGCCCGCCGCGTGCGTGGCACATCTGGCTGGTCGCGCTCTGTCAGACCTGGGCTTAGCGTAGGCAATTTTTCCGCAATCCATTTTCGCAAAATAGCATGTGCCTCGATCTTGTTCTGTATACTCTCAAGGTTGAGCATGGCAGCAGAATTAGGAACCGTGTCAGACCCCGGGGTTGTCGGAGATGAGCCGTCGTGTGCGCTGCCGACCTTCTCTTGCAAGTCATCCCGCTTTTTTTCCATCCTCTCTAGGCGCCGTAATTGATAATGCTGGAACTCTATCCAGGTATCTCGCGGGGCCTGATCCTTGGGATCTAGGCTTAGGGTGAATTGTTCGTTTACCCCGTGGGATTTTAGATACGCACGCACGTTGGCTGTGAATTGGTCAAAACACTTGGCAAAAAATTGCCGATCTCGTGCCTAGATTCGTCGAAACTTATTCCAACCCTCCAGCTGTGCGTAGAGAATAACATCGTCTGTTCCAAAAAAAAAAATGCCTTCCAGTACTCGACTATTTGTCGATATTTCGTTGGTGGTTCTTTGGATATATCCATCTCCGTTGGGTAGCATGGAGGGCATCCGTCGGCTTCTAGTGCCACACGCGATTCTGCTTCGATTTCTAGTGTTTCTTGTAGTTCTTTCTGATCGTCTAGCAGCGGTGTCATTTTCCTGCATTGTCTCAATCAGAACACATCAATAGCCATAAGGCGTCGTTTTTAGCTCACGTACGTCAGTCTCTTCAACAAGGCGTCATCGATAGCCATTGCTAGGTCTTGGAACTGGAGCGCGGCCATGTTGATTGAGCGGGCTTGCTGGCGGCTCGGGACGGAAAGGCGGCGAGAGTGTCGCGCAGCATAGACTGCAATGCAAGCGGTTGAGGCGAGTTGAGCTGGAGCGGCCAGAAGGTATTAAAGAAACGCGGCGCGAGTGTGCGTTTCCTTACTGGTAGTAAGGTGGCTGTGAGAGACGAGACAGCGGCTAACTAGGAGCTGATGGGTGAAGGGTGATGGGGAGGAAACGGGACCAGCCGATCGAAATTCAAACTAAAAGCAAAGCGCGACCCACTGCGGTGCCCCTGGAACAACTGCCAGCAAGGTATTTTGTACTTGGTATGCACAGTTGTTTCTAACAGTTTGCGTGCAAGTGATCGCGGGAGTGGGTCACATTTTAAAAGTACCCAGTACTTGATCGGTAAGCTTGATCTTCAGGGACCGTTGACAGATAGTTAAACTACCTAATGTACCTAGTCCTAATGTGTCGAGGTTCCGGTACTACAGAGCTCTCAGGCATGCGTCCCAAGATGGATCTTATGGGCAGCTGTGTTAGGTAGTTATTATTAATAGTTGAATGACAGATCAAAATATGGTTCTCAACGGTAAGAATCAGCGAGATACTTGCAATAGCAAAGCAGCTAAAATTGACAGTCTCAGCTGCAATCAAGCCCAACCAATCAATACCCAGACACAGGTTGCAGCCGTGTACCTATGAATGGTCTCTCTTGACTGAGCCCCTCCTTCCCCCCGCAAACCGGCAACCCTGACAAACCAATTCTTTGTTAGCTCCCATGGAGGACCCAAATGTTTTTACAGTTCTTACCGCCTCTCATGGAAGGAACAAAAGCTTGCGCAGCAATTCGCCGGCAAGAAAACAAGAAGTGGTTTCGACCTGCCCGTCTGCAACCAGCCAGGAGGAGTCGGGGGCCCTCGCGAGGCAGCGTCTCCTATGGCTATGACTCCGGTTCCGACTCCGACGAGGGAGTTGATCGCCTAGTTTTCGTTTCGACGAAGTTCTTCATAGTGCCCAGACAGGCCTGCAGTTTGGTACGGATCCGACCCTCTCAGCTGTCGTTATTGGGGATCCTGGGGCCGGGGGCATCAGCCGAAGGCAGTACATAATCACCGCGGACAGCCAGCTCCGAATCTTGCTACATGATCCTGGATCTATGCACGGGACTGCAGTCTCTTGTGTTTGGAGCACTAAAATACGGAACGAAAATGCCTTCAAGGCAGCGGATACGTGGATCATGGCCTTTGCAGCTGGCGCGAAGAAAGCCCGTTTTGATGAAGTACGCATTCGTTCTGGTAGTACGCAGTTCCGGATCAAGTTTCCGAATCATCATCCAAGGGCGCAGAGACGCTACCTGGCAAACCTCCTGGAATTCGCCAAGAGATGCGAGCGCCCTCTTCGACCTATAATGCCTGGCTTCCAGGCCATCGGTTTCAAAGTGTTCCCATGACCCAAAACCCGACTGTGCACCATACACCTCGGGAATCGTTGGTCTACATCCGTCTCGGAAAGCTCGGGGCGGGTAGTTTCGGGACGGTGCATGAGGCCATCAGAGCACGGGACGGAGAAACTGTCGCAGTCAAGACATTCGAGCCCCCATCGTCACTCAGTAAGCGCAGCCAGGATGAGGTTGAGGCCGAATGGATATCAGATATCAATCGTGAATTCAGCCTCGCAAGAGATCACCGTCATGTGAGTGTTGCGCTATCAAACCCACCTCCCGGCGTACGATCTTATCTAATAAACATCAGCCAAACGTACTTGAAATTCTGGACTTTGTGGAGAAGCCAAAACCGGTTATGGTCATGTGCCACTATCCCGCCGGTAACCTAAAGAGCTGCGAAGATTCTGGCCTTCTGACTTGTGAGCACGCGGTCAATGCATTTGGGCAGACTCTCGATGGCCTGCGTTTCCTGCACCGCTCAAACCTACCTCATCGGGATCTCAAGCCCGAGAATATCCTGGTTACAATGGAACCACTCTTCAAAGTTGTCATCGCCGACTTTGGATTCGCAAAAGTGATAGAAAATGACACACTGCTACAGAGCTCGCGCGGCACACTGCGGTACATGGCACCAGAGCTGTACTCTCACGATGGCTACGGACTAGAGGTTGATATTTGGTCGCTGGGTGTCTTGGGGCTCGAAATAATTTACCAACTCCCCAAGAGCCCAAAAGACGCGTCAGCGAGCAGGCAGCTAATTCGGCCGGGGCCTGACCGGTCCAAGATGTTCGAGGCTGCCGCCCTCGATAAGAATCAGAAGAATCGGCAGAATGACGCGCCCATCATCATCATTGCCAACATGCTTAAGTGGAAAGGGAAGGACCGTTGGTCGGCAGTCCAATGCCTTGAACGCGGTCTTGGCAGACGAGTCTTTGCGAGGAGATCAGATCGTTGCATTGGCGCCCACCCGGGCTTGGAGACGTCAACCTTTCGAGAGTAAGTTGAAGGCCACAAGGGATAGGAGATGAAGACGCGGAAAAGAGGCCCGTTGCCTCACTGCTTTATCGTCACCCACCAGCGCGCACAATCAGCTACGTTGGGGCGCCGCAGAACCTCGCAAGTTGGAAGAGAACTTGATAAAAGTATAAAATTAGCTGAAAAACTAACTCAAACTATTATCGTATCTCGCAGTCTTTTTAATCTTCTGATTAAGCTTTGACACAATTTCTGCTTCCTGATTAGCCGTGTTATGGCCCCCAAACCAAGTGCGCAAGAGTCTACTCACCCTAGAATGCCTCCGAGAAGTGGTTTCGCCTTGTCCCTCACACACTTTCCACCGCCAGACTAGTAAATAGATGGATGATATTAGTACAGGTTCTATACCTCGCCAACTTGTGCATCTCATCGCTCCATCGCCCCCGATCGACGCATCTCCGAGACAGCTCTTGGCTGGCATCACTTACAAAAAGGCAGTCCATGTCATCAAAGCATATCGCGCCGCCGCCGCCGCCAAGCTGAGGGGCAGGCGCAGCGATAGCGGAAGAGGCGAACAGGGCCAAGATGGCACAAGCGACGAGCATCGTGAAATGGGGCGGGGGGTATGTACTTGTACAGCGCGGCAAGCCCTTTAAATATGCCTGCATTCTCGAAGCACACAAGTGCCATGTGCAATTTTATTATTTTACCGAGGTCTTCAAGAGTTTCGAATATATTGACGCTGAGCATTCCTGGGCTACACATATGCTGCGCGTGTCGACTCGCTGTGACGGGGATAGGGCGAGCGAGGCGCGACCGAGACGCCAGGGTCTGTTGTTTCCCTAGCTGCGGGGAGACTGTGACCACACTTGCCAATAGGGGCTGTTTCTGCTTCATTAATTAATTGTATGACGGCACGTGGGAGGCAACAGGTCGTCCTTGCAACCCCAGGTACATACGGCATACAAGGGCGGGGTTGGTCGCAGCAAGTACATATGTGTAGATGCTCTGAGACATGAGTGTTGAACAGACGATCATCTTGGAAGCGAACAATCCGGGTTGTGCCACTAGCGTCTCCTAGGAATATTCAATCAAGCAAATAGTTTAGAGGTGTCTATGCAAGATGTCGTTCAACTGCTGAAAGGTGCCAGTACGCCCACTCTATGCATATAGTGCCTACCATCCCCTACCCTCCCCTAGTTAGGTGGAATTCTTGCATGGACAATTCACAATTCTCATTTACTAGCCAGGTAGAGCCGTCCAGCTGCCTACCTAATAAGGGAACTGACTTCGGCCAACTCAATCCCGCCTGTCCCGTCTTCTGCTGCAGCAGGTTCTGGCCTTTGCGCATCAGCTGGTCTCTGTGGCACCTTTGCACGAAGACTCATGCCCGTCTTCTTGATAACCTCCCTCGTGCGAGTAGAAGCTTCAAGTGTGGAGCCAAAGACCGTGAAGCGCAGATCCTGTCCTACCTCTCCCCAGTACCCCCGATCCTGCATCGCGGAGCTCCTCCGCTCCGACAATGGCACGAGTCCAAGGGCCGGCCCCAAGAACGGAGCGAGAACGCACCTCCATCCCCTGATGCAAAAGAAAAGGTCCATCCAACGGACCATCGGGGACTCGCCGTCTCTGTCCATCGTCACGGTGTTCCGTCGAGCGTCCACGCTCCGGCCATCGTACGGCAGGGTGAGCATGTGCGACTGGAGCCTCAGAAGCATGTTTGCGGCGTCCCTAGCATTGGCAAGGTGGCTAAGACTCGCAGCCAGGGCTGCTGTGCCGGTTCCCAAGGCTAACAACAGCGCGTAGGAGCCGAGCTGGGCCGCCGTCGAGTCGCCGGACCGCACCGTGGTGAGCGGTGCAAGACCCGTGGATAGGCAGACGCCCAGCATCACGGCGACGTTGACAATCGTCTTTTCCAAGGCTGACTCGGCAGATTTTTCGAAAGACTTGACCTCGCCATCAATGAATGTCTTGACAGTTTTTTCCGCCTCTTGCGCTGACGCCATGAGCGTCTTGTCTTCCTCAACCAGGTATTGGCCGGCTGCTAAGCCGGCATCGATACTCTCTTGACTCGTTCGCTCATTGGCGTTGGCTGCCTCTTCCTTCGGCCGCCTCCTGTTGGGGATTGACTTGTACATGGTTTCGATGCTTGTGTAGCCAAGAAGCTGACAGGTGAACTGCTTCAGAACGTGTAGCTTGTTGCCAGTGCCCTGCTCATGAATAGCCCCAGCGCGGTCTATAAAAATCCAGATTCGCGAGATGAGGCTCCAACAAGCCTGATTCCCTATTGAATCGAGGATTTGTTTAAAACATCGCAGTGCCAGGCACGCGTGAAGAACATTGAATGTTGCATACGCCATGACCAAGCCAAGTCGAAACCAAGCGTCAGGTCCAGGCTCATGGTAAATGAACCCGTTGTAGGTGACAGTCAAAGCGACCATCGAGGCAGTCACCCAGAGGATCCAAACTTGCCATATTGCGGTTTGAGTTATATTTTTCATGACGTATGAGGCGGGAGCAAACCGGACGTGGATGTCATCGCGACCTCGCTTGTGCAAGGGTTCCTCCGGTTCTTCAACCGCCATATCTTGATGCCCGACAAGACAGAATCGAGACGCAGTTGTTGAAGCTCCCTGTACAGAATCTTTGCAGAGATATGCAACGTAGATCTGTGGACTACCATCGATCAGGATTGGCTCCAGCACAAGTTTCAAGCCGACGTGAAAGATCCAGAATGTGGCGAGAAGTGTCGAGATGCGCCTTTCAATGCTCGAACGGGGCAGAGCAAAGGCTTCCAGCAGTCTCTCGCTGCTGCTGATGAGAAAGGCATACGTGGCAATGGTACAGGCAGCGATAGCAGCAGAAAGAGCAGGGTTAAAACTCTTGACGAATGGCGTGTTTGAATGAGCAAATGAGGTCTGATTGGATGACGACGAAGCCTGCCTCTGAGCGACTGACAGAGGGGGCAGAGGGCCGACCGCCGCCTCACGGGGATGGAGATGGGAAAGCAGAGCGCCGCCACAGGCGACAATAAAAGCAGCAAAGCATAAATGACGCAAGAGGAAAAGCATGATCGACGTTGTCTCGCAGGGGAAAAGTCCGCTAGCAGTCCACGAGTTCTCTGGTCGAGGAAACAGCGACCGAGCCCTATTTTATCGAGAGAGTGAGCTGACCTACCTCGTGCTGTCTGCAAACCTTGGCCTTGAGCAAACACTTAGCTTTGTATGATGATCTAGACTTGATCTCCGAGACACGGGAGAGGCTGAACCTTCAGCAGCTGCAGCCTAACTACCAGTCCGTTCGCGGGGTCGTCAGTATGCATGCGCCCTACAAATTTATTTTATCACGTTAACTTTGGCAAGCAGCAACGGAAAGTCCATGGAGGGAACAATACATGTCTTGAATTGAGGCGCAATGAAATGAAGGCCTGGCCAGCTCCGAGATCGCGGCTTACACGATAAAATATCCCCCCCTCCCCCCTTCCTCTTCTTATCTAAAGCGCGACACAGATGAATGCATCATATCTTATCTGACAGGAATCTCGACATAAATCTCTTGAAATTTTGACTTGGATAGACTCGCCAAATCCTCCTTCACAATGTCATCTCCCTCTCTGACATGAAGGAATCCGGCTCTGGCTCGATTCGCCGCAACATGCCTCCGCTCTACCAAGTACAAAGCGCCACCATCACAAACGAAATGCTTGTACAGCTCTGCCTCAGTACCGCAAGCCGTGTCAAGGGCAGGGCGACCTCCGACAGACGGTTGGTTGTCGGGGGTGTTGGCCAGGTTCTTGTGCAGAGAAATGAAGACACCGCCGCCCAGTGCATTCTGCTCGACAACTCTGTTTCGCTAGTGACTCCATCACCGAAGGCCGTGTCTCAATAAATGGTTGTCATTTTTGGCTGCCGTCTAATACTATGTCGGGCGACCTCGCGGAAGTGTCACTTCAAGTGTCGTATGGTGTTCGAGTAGGCGGCGTATTAAATGCGGCTCGCATCATATTGTTGCATGTTGTGCAAGGCTAGATCTGTTGTGTTGTGCAAGGTTGCAACAGCGCCATCGTTCACAGAATATGATTTGCTTCTCGAATGGCACGAGAAGTACCGGTCTGTAGGAAAGAAGAAGCTGCATGCTGCGGCACATGCTGTGGAATCCTCGGTTTCGGTCTCTGAGCCGGCCGGGCCTTTTCCTCCTGCAAGGCCAAGCTCGTGTCATCCGACATTGACGAGTGCTTGGCGTGAGGCCGTGCCGGCTTTCGGCTTCCGATGCACGTCGTGAACCACATGGATACACCAGAAAGCATGTATTCCAACCATGAAACAAGCGCGGACGGGTGATGTTGTGTAAAGTCGGTTGCAGCTCTCTGTAACACGACGCTCAGAGAAGAGTCCATCTTTTTTGCTTCCAGCTATATCGTGCCGGAAAAGGAAATATTGACAGCTGATGCGAAGGCTTGGGTCCCGACTTCTGGGGCTTGGCGGATGGCTTGGTTTTCTCTTGGCTCGAGAATCAATATTCCGCTTTGAGCTGAAAAGCCACGCTTGGTGATTGATCGTCCACCAATCGAAAATCCCGAGTTGCAAAGAAAAAACGAGAGTAGGTGATAAGAGAGAGTTCACAAACGCTCGCTAGCCCGTATTACAGAAGAAATAAAAAGACGAGATAATTTACGACTCAAAAGCAGGTAATCATGCATAATATAAAGAAAGCATTCGGACCGCGCGGCGCTGCGATTTAGACTTTCTGGTGGTGGTCCTCTCTCCCTTGAGGTGGATAAACAACATCAATAGAATGGCGCCACAACACCCTTCTCCGTCTATAGTCGACGCCGTCATTCCTGCCGATATACTATCCAGGCCTAACTTATGCCAAAATCGATACGAGTCTGTGGCGACACAAAGCGGTACGAGTCTACTGGTACGTGCGATATTGACCTGTCGAAATCGATTTCGCCGCCGTAAGCGATGTGATATATGATAGGCCGGTCGCCAATTCATCAACTAAAAACGCGTAACAAAATCATCAGAGTCTCGGTTCTATTTTTTTTTCTGCCAAATTTCTTGTCCCAATCTGTTCCACATATTGTTCTAGCGCCCATAATTGCTTCCCTTGTTCTTCTTACAACTCCTGCTCATCCCCCATGTCATGGTCTTCTTCTTCTTCATCCTCCTCTTCGTCAAGGGTAGCAAACGGAACAAACCGAAAGTCCAAAAAGCTTCGCTTTCCTCCTTCGATATCGACAAGGAATTGTAAACTGAGAACTCCCTGCCCATCACCTCGCAAGCTAACCTTGTTCGCAATCCGCATCGCCTCAGTCGAGTTCTTGACAAAGTCAAACTTGTATGATTGCGTCCATTTGTCCCTAATACTGAACGTCTCCAGTAGTTCCCTGCCCCGCGCAAAGTCGACATCCGAGCTACCCAAGTCACCTTTGCCACTAAAGGACAGGTACGGGGTTGTCTTTGATGCTGTAATCGACAACTTCATTGGCGCGGTAGGTGAAATTTCGGCTAGAGAATCCAGCAGTGAGCGGGATTGCATAATGATCTTGAAGCATATGTCGTCCCGATCTAGAGGTATGTCGTCTGTAATCTCAGGCAAATATGTTGTGAGACCAGCCGTGGTTTGGACGCCTGACTCCTCTATCATCACTTTGAATGGGTCGCCTTCTTCACCGTATAGTAGAGTGCAGGTTCCCGATATTCCCAGTGTCTGGTTGCTGAACGCGTCTGGTCGATAATTCCTCAAATTGCTTCGATATGGGTCTTGCTCAGCCTTTTGGGCTCGCGCGGCAACATCAACAGCGCCGAAAATCTGGAGGATCTCGAGAAAAGATGAGAGGGGTATTTGAAAATTCGGAAGTTCCGGTGGTTCATCACCCTCTGCAGGTGGTAGATTGACAGAGTATGATGAGAAAAGTGACTTGTTGAGAAACGCGACTCCTGGAAGGTCATCAGTAAACTGTTTCCACGCAACCACCGTGGTGCTTACCTTGCATTACTTTCGCATGATCTGCTGCGAAACGGATGCCTTCTTCAGTAATTTGAACATGAACTTTCGAGGAAAAGTTGATACACCGCAGGAGCTGGTAGAGAGGGCGTGTTGACGTCGCCACGGCGCGGAGGATTGGTTGCTTATCCGCCATGATGCGAGCGAGTTGCTGCGTGTTGTCGAGGTGTTTCTATGGCGACTGAAGTAAGAAAAGAAATGAAGAAATTAAACCATAAAAATCAGATATATGTGGCGCTCAGTGGCCCTTTGTTCTCGTGTTGCAGCTAAGATACAGTATTATCGCTCCGACTTGTACGAGAGCGAGGGGTATCTCAGACGTAGACTCCGACAGCACAGAACATGTACACAACACCATATCTAGAGATAGTTAGCTCATGTATTGTCTGAAGACCAATTGAATGCTTAGCGACTCACGCCAGTGCCAGAGATGCTGGGATGCCTACTGCGAAAACGTTGACCAGTGAACGATCTAGGATTGTCAGCGACAGCGCACACCTGGGATCGCGAATACTTCGACTCACTCAATGCAAAGACACCAGTAGCGGAAACTCCTAGAAGTAGTAGAACGAAGCCGACCAGGAATTGGCTGTCTTTGCCGACGGCGGGGAGGAATGGACTACCAGCAGCAGCTAGCCAGACCTCATGTAGCGATGAATCCATGTAGTATATGTTTGTGATGGACGAACTCGAATTTCAGACGAGAGCTCTTGTTAAATACTGCCGCACGCCTTCGTCGTTTGATAAGAGGGGTCAAAGCTTCGATTCGTAACGTTGTCGCAGGAAGAAGACTACTGGAAGCTCCCGACTTGACGATGTGAATGCGTGTCCCGTTGGCGCCAATTAGGACTAGCGTGTCACTTGTTCCTGTTCCTGGGAAGCGTCATAACGTAAGCAGGGACCCACCAAGCTGTCGCGGAGGCTGGCTCCGCAGATGCGGCGCAACAAGGTTGAGTTCCACCATCGACAACTTCATCAACGGCGGGTTTGAATCATTCCATATTACTGGATGCCTCATGTCTGAAAATAAAGAAGAAAGTATGTTTTTTTAACTTTCAATTCAATGCGCGTTGCTAAGACGCATGTTCTCAGTGAAGCGCAAAGCGGACGAGGACCTCCCATCCCCTGCAGCTCCAAAGCGCGTTAGGCATAGTGATTCCGAAGAACCGCAGGACGAGACGCTAGACGACAAGGACAACGAGCAAATAGATGCGCGCGCGCGCGCCGCGATTGGGGGGGACGCAGGCGGTGATGATGACGGTGACGATGCCGGAGCCGGCGATGGCGCAGACGACGATAAGGACGATGGTAGAGACGAAGACGACGACGACGAACATAAAGACGAAGCGAAAGACGAGGATCAAAACGTCAAGACGGAAGACGGCGTGGATTCAAAGACTGAGGGCCAGTCGGCTCCTGCACTGAAGCGCATTCCATTTCCTGACAAGGTAAGCTTCTCACTCACACTGCTTTGTTACTTATTTCCTCTCATTAACGGGTCTTTCCGACATAGCCGGGAGTTATCGAAGAGCGAAATGGCGAAATCGAACTCCGGGTGGTTAACAACGACGGAGAGCGCGAATCTCTCATCGTTCTGACCGGCCTTAAATGCCTGTTTCAGAAGCAGCTACCAAAGATGCCCAAGGATTACATCGCACGACTAGTCTACGACCGAACACACTTGTCGATAGCAATCGTCAAAAAGCCGCTCGAGGTGGTCGGTGGTGTCACGTTCCGCCCGTTCAAGGGCCGTCGATTTGCCGAGATCGTATTCTTTGCCATCAGCACCGACCAACAGGTCAAGGGATATGGCGCGCATCTCATGTGCCACTTGAAGGACTATGTCAAGGCAACCAGCGATGTCATGTACTTCCTCACCTATGCCGACAACTACGCCATTGGCTACTTTAAAAAGCAGGGCTTCACAAAGGAGATTACACTAGACCGAAGTGTTTGGATGGGGTACATTAAGGACTATGAAGGCGGAACCATAATGCAGTGCTCCATGCTTCCGCGGGTTCGCTATTTAGAAGTCGGGCGCCTCCTTCTCAAGCAGAAGGAGTGCGTCCAGGCCAAGATCCGCGCCTATTCAAAGTCACACAACGTGCACTCGCCACCAAAAGAGTGGAAGAACGGCGTCAAAGAAATCAACCCCCTGGACATACCCGCCATCCGCGCTTCCGGCTGGTCGCCGGACATGGACGAGCTCGCGCGCCAGCCGCGGCACGGCCCCAACTACAACCAGCTGCTACACCTACTCAACGACCTGCAGAACCACAACTCGGCTTGGCCGTTCCTGGTGCCCGTCAACCGCGACGACGTGGCCGACTACTACGACGTCATCAAGGAGCCCATGGACCTCAGCACCATGGAGAACAAGCTCGAGGCGGACCAGTACCCGACGCCCGAGGACTTCATCCGCGACGCGACGCTCATCTTCGACAACTGCCGCAAGTACAACAACGAGAGCACGCCCTACGCCAAGTCGGCGACCAAGCTGGAGAAGTTCATGTGGCAGCAGCTCAGGGCGGTGCCCGAATGGTCACACCTGGAGCCGGAAAAGTAGCGCTCAGAACCCCACGTTGCCCTCGTGTCCGGCCTCCCGAGCAGCCTCTAGCGATCGACTCCGCTCCCGTGCCTTACTTTTAACCGCACCCTCCTCTTTTTTCTTGGCGTTGATCCCTTTTCGTTGTCTTTTTCAATATTTACTTTGGAAAGCCAGGTTGGTCAGAGTGTCTTCCTGTATTGGACTTTTTTCTTGTGGCGATGTTTTCTACACGGCGTTTTGGAGACTCATTGCAGGGGAGCCGGCCACCGCTTCCTTGTCGGTTTTTTTGGAAAGGCGCCTGGCAACGCGACACTAACCCGGTTACTACCAGGATTGTTAAACTTTTTTTTTTGTATTGATGGGTTGATGGATCTGGGGCGGTGTACAGCAAGTTGTTCATCTTTCCTGGTTGACATGTTTTTAGCGGGCGTTATTTCTTGGGAAGGGCATTGGATGAATGAGGTGGTAGTTTGAACCTTTAAGAACGATACGCTAGACGATGAACAATGATTTTGTTTGATTGCTGAGTCTTGAGCTGTCGTAGTATGACCTGTGTTTACAAATAATGACTTGAGTGTCGCTTGAGTGCTGATCAAGCATAGATAAAAGGGTGCTTACAGCTGGGTGTGCGGATACAGAGTCGTCCGTCAGCTTATGTCACGTCAGAGCCAGACACGATTTTGTAACTATCCAAAGAAAATTGTGTATTCATTCCAGATGAATCGGTCAAGAAGATAACTAAAGCTTAAGAAACTATAGACGAGGAATGGGTCGACCTAATTGTCCAACCACAAAACACTTAAGCCGTCAGCCCATCTTGGCGTTTAAAAGGGTGACCATCCTTTTGCAGTCGTGGCTTCTAGGATGTAAGCAAGGCTCAAGATAGAAAAAAAAACGAATAAAATCGCTGTGTAACAAAACAACGCTGTGTGCAGTGTATCCCGATAACTCCGAAACAATCCATAAAAAGCCCCGAGTGAATGCGCGCTCCACTGGCATGAGCTTGATCCCGCGTTGCATCACGATCAGAGCTTAGTGTGTATGGTCGTGTGTCCTGACGTATATAGATGGTACTTTTATGACGACTTCCCCCAGTTCCATTCCAAATGCTTAAACATTGGTCGTGGTTGAGGATGGGGGGTCTTGCGGCAAGTCAAAGTAGCCCACTGCAAAGCGCGGCGTGGCGGCGGTGAGCTGGCGGCTGAGAGCACCGGGTGTATCGGCGGCCGGGCGAGCCGGGTCGTTGCGGGAGGAGAGCCCGGTCGGGGCTTGCTCGCCGCGGACGACCTCGCGGAGCATGGGCTGGAGGAACTCGGGGATGTCGATCCACTGGCCGGCGCGGGCGAGGTCGAGCATACCGGTGGGAACGAGGGCGGCCGGAAGGGCCGAGGGGGATGAGGCGCGACGCGGCGCCGACTCGGTCATCTGCTCGGTGACGACGGCGAGCTCGCCTGACTCAATGGCCGTTTTAAGCCACTCCTCCCAGGCCTCGTCCAAGACGGCGTCTCTATCGCCGGCGTTGCGGCGGGCAGCTTGTGTGCGGAGGCGCGCGTTGAGCTCGACACCGACGCTCTCGAGCTCGTCCTCGCTCTCCTCATCCTCGTCCTCCTCATCTTCATCGGCGGGCTGGAAGGGCGGCGTGGACATGCCGCTGCTAATGGGGCTGGGGCTGGGGCTGGGGCTGGGGCTATCTAGCGGGCTCGGGCTTGGGCTACGAGAGGCCGCAGCAGCAGCAGCAGCAGCGGCAGCAACGGCAGCAACGGCAGCGGCCGGACGCTCCCAGTCAGCGGCCTCCTGCCAGGTCGGGAAGCCCTCGTCGGTGGTGTCGCTGATGGTGAAGCCGTGCTCCCGCTCAAACTTCTCCTTGGCCCACTTGGTGCCCTCCCACTTGGTCAGGCCGAGAATCTCGAAGTGGGTGAGGCCGAGGGCGTCAAAGGCGCGGAAGAGGCGGCGGTGCCAGGGCCAGCGGGACAGGCGCATGCGATGTGTCGGGTGCTCGTAGTCGAGGCCCGGGTACTTGGCCTCTTGGGTGTCGATGTGGCCGTAGAAGGCGTGCGTCTCTTGGCGGACCTCGGGGATGAGGGAGCGCTGGAGGAAGGACTGGAAGTTTTGGGGGTCCGATGACTTGGGGCGAGGGAAGAGTTGGTCGTAAACGACCTCTTCGATCGGGCGGCCCATCATCTTGGCGGTATTGTTATCACGATTGTCTCGACGTGTGTGGTTGTTGAACTGCGGTGAAAGAGTCGGTGTGTCCGTCTTTGCAAGGGGGGGAGTCGGAGTCGAGCGGCGTGATGCAGAGGTGTAGAATGAGGGTTGTAGTATCGCTGTTGTTGTTGTTGCTGTTGTTGTATGTTATTCCTGATGTCGATGTTTAGCGTGATGAGATGATGGAGTATAACAAGGAGAGTAAATAGACAAGGCTGGGGAGGGATGGGGAGGTCGATGTATAATATACACGGGGGAGAGAAAAAGGCAAAATAACTTTGGGCGGGCAAGTCCGGGGTTATGAAGGCGGCGTGGGATGGGATAGACTTGCTTGCCTTGCTGTGCTGACTGGGGAGTGAGTTACTGGTAGGACGGAAGGGGGGGGGGGGGGGCCAGGATATCTTACTGGACACGTTAATTACCTGTACTAGGTAGGCAGGCAGCTCGGCAGGGACATGCGAGGTTGCCACAGGTAGATTTGAGCACAACATATGAAAATCAAGCCTGGCTATTATTATACCTTGCCAATATCTAGCTCTTTAATTATCATTATCGCTATCATCATTGCCGCCATCATTACTGTTGCCACTGTCACGGAACCCATCAGCAACAGGCAACAGGGCCCCTAATAATTGCTCTCGCAGTCCGCGCGGGACATGCAACCATCAAGAATAGCCTAACTAATGTTAGTGTAGCCCCAGTCTTGAAGGATACACATGGGCTCGATCTCGTTGGACAAATGGCTCCTGTTTTCTCATGACAGCTGATTTTGTCCGTCTGCACTTGACGCTTCTGCCGACGGTACCCTACCCGACGCTGATCGGTGATGGGCTATCCTCCTGCTACCTTGGGCTCGTCAAGATGCAAAATACAGGCAGAAGACGCTATTGATTTTCGCCCTCAGGTTCGAGAACCTTGTTCACCTTTGTTTAGGTTTCGGCGATCGTGCCTGGCGTGGCTGGCCAATGTTGTTTGACTCGCCAAATTGAGTCTGGGCAGGGGTGCCTTCCCCCCTCCCCTCCCCCTCGGGCCGTGTCTCCTTGACGCCATGTGCAGCACACAGGCGAGGTTGCTCTGGGCATGGGCCAAAAAAAAAAAAAGAGGCAAATGAGTCGAGCCAGAAAAGAAGAAGAAGAAGAGGGGGGGGGGAGATAGATTGCTACTACAACATCCAGGACACCGAATGCATACATACAACACCCACGCCCCAAACTGACTGTGCACTAATTTGTTAGCGCGAGGCGACTTGATGCGGGTTTGCTCAGCGAAGAGTAGGTACGAGGGAGCACGAGTGACACTGATTGGACTGTCGCCAACTTTCATGGCAGCCTCTTTACTAATATTTATGATGGTTTAAACGGCGATGGCGACGGTGTCAGTAACAGCGCGCAAAAGTAAGAAAGAAATACACGCAAGATCAAATGGCACGAATTAGCGCCAGGCCGATATGATTGCCTCCCCTCGGGCCTCGAGGGTGCGTGCGTGCGGCCACCCGGTGGTTTGGGCGCTGTCCTGTCCCTGTCCGCTGAGATGAGTACTCAAGGGCGTGTTTTGTTTTTGTCTTGTTCGTGGCTGGACTGGCACACTTTTCCAGCTTCCACCCATTGGTACATGCCAACGAGGGCCGACTAGCAAGACTGGCATGGTAATAAGCTGACATGCGTGCCGTCTGTGACTGCGACTCCAACTGCAAGTGAGTTTGTTAGTTACTACGAAGTAGTTACATGCTTCGTACTATCCTGTCACAATTTGCCCAGTGCTATTTTCAGCATCAGTTGCGCACGTACAAAATTCAAAATTACAAAGCTCTCCCCTGCAGCTCGCCTCAACACCAGGACAAGATCTCGACAAAGGCAAAGCAAACAAGCACAGATCTCAGACATGCACAAGCTCTGCCCAGGATAAGATTGGCGTCGGGTACGGATGGATTTCAGGTCGTCATTTGCCTTCCGTCAATGACCTGGAAAACTGGGGGGGGGGGGGGGGTCATCTCCTGCAGCTGGGTTGTCCTCATGGCCTCCACGTACCCGCAGCCAAACCCAAACGCCCCCCCTTTCTTCTTCCTCGCTCTCATTGACTCCATTTTCCCGTCCCGCGCGGATCCCCTCCCCCATCATTCGTGACCAATACGGACCCGGGGCGGCGATGCTACCGTGCTCCGGAGTAAGCCTTCACTTTTTCGCTCCCCACGAGCCAAGTCCAAGATTCGTCCTTGGCTCTTGCCTAGTCGGAGAAAAGAACGAGAGTAGTGACATGTTAAACACAGGAATAGCGTGCAAAGTCTTGAACAGGGGGGAGGCGTATTCCATTGTTCAAGGGTCGCAGACGCTGTATGGAAGCAAAGGGCCCGTCTCGAGTAAGCACTGCCCGGCATGGTGTCGCCGGGACGGCTTCTCCCCAAAGCTGATGATTTGACAAGGGCCATGATGGTTTTATTTGACCAGCTGAGATTCATGGGAGTCGAGATGTTCGTCCCAGAGAGCCAGGAACAGAAAATGGGACGAGCACAATTCTCGCCGGTTCCCAAGCCAGAGGCCGTTCCATGTTGGTTGCTTCTCCCCTCTCCACACATCGAAGAACAGACTTCTTCCGGTCCTTCCATCACATGCACGGCCCTATGCCCTATGATTCCCCAAGGTAACCCGGGGCATTTTAGAGTGCCCTGTACGTTGTGAGTGCTGTCTCACGTTGCGGCAACTTACAGCGTCGTACCGGTGCCACGTTTAACCTCAGCGCATGTTCGACGACTTGCGCCCTATACCCTTTTGTCTATACGGCATCTGCATGAGAAAGCAAGCAAAAAGTACTTTCCATTCTTAATTAACCCCAAGTAGACAAGGTTTCGGGTCTCGCCACAAGGGAAAAGAGTACCATATGGGCTAACACGAGTTTGGCCCCGGGTGACCGTTCCCTTTCCCAATTAGGTTACCAGATCGCCGCACGGGAAACCCTCTCTACAATCGGCCGATTCTTGGCGATGTGGTGGCTTTCTCAAGCACTTTCTTGGTCCGCTAACGACTTGCCCGTATTGGTTTTTGTAAAATCCTAGCACAAGTAAAAAATGTATTCCATTGCTCCTCCTGGGCAAGAAGCAAGCTCATCATGAGCCTGCATAGCCAAGTACACAGCACCTTCTTACCTCATACAAGACAAGCACCTCACACATCCCCAACATTCTGCTACATGCACTTCGCATGTTCCATATTCCCTTCTCCGTGCTCTTATCCCGAATAATCATGGACTGCCCAGGTCCCCTTGCTCACTTCGAGGAACCTTCCTCACTCCCGGTTGCTGATGAGCGCCACCCACTCTCCGCGGCGCTCCCTACCAGGGTGACAGCGCAGGACGAACCACGAGCGCCCGATTATCCCCATGGCCCTTCTTTCCTTGCCTCTTCATCTCTCCTGCTGACTGGCGCTGTCCATCACTGTCGGCGACCCCGAAGGTGCCACATGTTCAAGGGGCCCCGTCGTGGAACTCTTGCGTGCCTGCCGGGATGAGGCTTCTGCCCCTCTCTGCCCCTCTGCAGCCCTCCATGCGGTTCATCCTGGAGAATGGGCATCTTCTCCTGCAAGGGCAAAAAGCTCCATCATGGTAAAATCTGGTCCCGGTAAGCTTAGATGGGTCTTGGTGTGGATGTCCCGTCGGATCTTCCATGAGGTCCGGGCTCGAAGTCCCCATCTCTAGGCAGCTGTCATCGCGGCCTATGTGGCCTGAAATTGTGAATCATTTGTTATACGGGCTTCCTATATCCCGAACCTTTTTCCATCTGCTTATTGCGAATGCAATAGTCTCCATTCTTGAAGCTGTTGCTGCAAGTCACCCGTGTTGGGTACGTCGATACCGACGATGTGACTTGAAATGTCAAGCGTATTGCTCCGCTTTCAAAAACTCAGGTCTTAGTTTCTCCCGAATCTTTCAGCTTGCATTCTTCCACCCGTTTCTCTTGGTTCAAGTCTCACCTATCGCGGTGGCTGGCAGCGGAGCCTGACTTCTGCTGACTCGGCCGGGGCTCGGGGTTCGAGCCAACGGGCAAGGGTTATCAAGGTGAACCTCCGTAAGCCCTGTCACCAGCCAAACGGATCCAATCTGAAACTCGAGCTTCTAGCGCTGTAGTCAGAAAATAGCTCTTGCCTCTTATTCGGTTTCGTTACAGGCTTCCATGCATAAGCTCCGATCATCCGGGCGCGGCGCTTGGGTGCGGCGTGTGTACAAGAGAGGTGGCGCAACTCTAGCATTAAAGCATCGCCTGGTCCATTCCTCTTCTGATACATCCAGGTTCTTTTCAGCTGATATTTGGGATGCAGGGTACATATGTTCAGCTGAAAGAGTATGTGAATTGACAAGGGATGTAGGATGTAGCAGGCAGGCATCACCATAAGTTTTGTCAGGATTGATTAGGCTGTCTGTCCTCAATTACCTCCATCTCGGCCGTTTCGTGCCTTCCTCTCTTGCCTCTGGCGCCAAGATTGTGCAAACTTGTTTCAATAGTATATTGGAGCTGAAAATCATTGACATTAAATAGAGAAGTGAAAATTCGTCAAATCCAAGTCGCGCTGTTCTTGCGAAGGACAAACTAGTGTATCCGTTACGTCGTATATCATCGCTGTTTCTGTCGTCATATCGTGTGCGTCTCCGCTATATTATTGCTGGCTCGGGATACCGTCTTGAAAAAGGCTGGCCGTTCAGAGGAGGTGTTCCGAGAGTCTCTTCCGGAGGAGATCTCCGCTCCCTTTCCCTATCCCATTTTTTGCGCTCTTCTTTGAGGCGTTCTCTATCACGAAGATCCCAATTGTCCTGGTCCTTCCGTCTGTCCACATCTGCGTGGCTGCTAGTCCGCCGGTACACATCTGGTCGGCGATTATGCTGGCGGTCATGATACATGCCAGAGTCCCTGTCATCATCCCTGTCCAATTCATCCCGGAAACGACCGCGGTCGCGGTACCTATCGCGCTCCCGCTCCTCTGGTCGCCGTCGTCGTCTCGGTACATCGGCATGGACCTCCGGATTTGAGTCTTCGTCTGATTCCAGATCCGAGTGGCTGCGGTTGAGGCGGGTAGGGCGGACTTGTTCGCGGCTCCTTCGTTGACGGAGATGCTCAGTACTGCCCTGGTTCCGGGAACTAGGTCGCGACGTGAGGCCGTTCGGTAAAATGCTTGAGACGGTTTCGCTCAACTTGCTGCGCAGGGACCCTAGAGGGCTGGGTCCAGCCCGCCTTCTCAAATCGCTCTCTGGTCGATGAAGGCGCGACGAGCCGCTTCCCGATCCACTGCCGTGACCTGAATCGGGTGGGCTAAATCGGCGTATTGCCGGCGTGGGTGAGGTTGCCTGTCGGCGCCTGCTTCTTGGGGCGACTGGTTCATGTTCCATATCTTCGTCAGAGGAGTAGTGGCGTGGATGGCTATGCCTTCTGCTCGTGGTCGGACGGCGTGCTTCTTTGGGACCCAGATACGCGTCTTCGTAAGGATAACGCTCTTCCGGTTCAGCGTCTTTCGGTGACGCAGCAAGATCGGGAAAACTTCGCCGTCTGACTCTATCGTTGAAGCTACGGTTGTTTCTGGAAGGCTTCTCAGGCGAGCGGCTGGAATGACCATGTTTAGGAGGGCGAGGGTTAGGCGGCGCGTTAACATAGCTGAATGATCTGCCAAAGTAGTCGCCTTCGTTTGTTCGCGGGCGCGGTGTGCCAGATTGCGATTGATTTCTGGAATGAGTCTCCGCAAACTTGGGGTCGACGGCTTCGGGCTCCTGCTCGCGTTTGGGGTGTCTGGTTGCGCGAGCTGGCCGACCAGCGGCCTCGCGCGTCAGACGCTCCCCGCAAGCCTTATGCCACAAGTCGACCTTCTCATCGGCCTCGGAGGGGAATACGTCAGAGGGCAAGTCTGGGGGGAAGGACTCGCCAGTCTCTGGGTGCCGCAGATTCCAGTTTTTAACAGCAAACTGTAAGAATGGTACGTGTTCCTCGGGGCCGAGTAGGATCTCGACAGACTCCCACCGGCAGAAGCCGCGGGGCGTCAAGGCGGGTATGGACGGCGGCGCATAGTCGTTATCGGTAGGTTGGAGGGTATGCTGGCATCCGGTGACTTGCCAGATGTATGATATGGAGGAGTCGGGCATCTCGAGAAAGATAGCTAGAGGAGAGACCTGTTAGCAGCCGAACAAATAGAGGGCATAGTTGGGGGGCTGCACTAACAGTCATAATCACCGCCAACAGTCTTGTAAAAGGCGGCGAGCTTCTTCGGAGTGATTTGCATTTCATTTCGATCGCCAAGATTAAGCACCTGCGACACATGTTGTTAGAATTCTGAGGATAAAGACGTGACTCCGCGACAGCCATGGCTGTAACGGTATCGTGTTGCGGTTGAGTCGACCTGTCGGCGAGGGACAGGCGGTGAGTGAGTGGGGTGTTTGCAGACTTACGATGTGCATGGCAATGGCTCTGAGGAGGGCGTCAAGCTGCTTGGTCGGACGCTTGTCATCCTCGAACATGTAGCAGTACCGTACTGTAGACCCGGGGGTCGTGCCGCCGCTCGGGGGCGTGGCCATGGTGTTTGGATGGCGATGCGGTCGCTTGGAGGGCCGTAGAGGATGTACTGGTTGAGAGAGGATGGTTGGAACTGCTGCGGAGAGAGTGGAGGAGGGGGGGGCAACAGTAGTGGTGGTGGTGGGGGATTGGCGCCTGATAGATGCTGTCTGTAGCTGTAGTGGGCCCTTGTGTTGTGCGGAGAGTGGTGGTGGTTGGCTGGTTAGTAGGTGCCGTGCTGGGTTTGTCTGGTCAGGCAGAGATGGAAGTCAGATAAAGGAAAAGACAGGGCAGGTAAAACGCGAAAAGAAGTGGTCGGATGGTGACATGTCATCGCGGACTGGTCGGTCCTTTTTGTTGGTGTTGCTCGACACGACGCACGACGTCAGGCTGCCAGCGCATCATGAGCATGACGGGAGCCAAGTTTGACCTGACCAAGCCAGCCAACTTTGGCCAGCTGCCGCCTGCTTGGCCGGGGCCAGCTGACGGCGACCAGGGCCGTCCCGGGTGGGCGCTTTCAGCGGTTGTTCCCGCGACAGGGTCCTTCAAGGCCCTCTAGAAATTCACCTTGGAGCCCGTCCGTCGCAGCCTGCCTGCAGGGGAAATATACCTCTTACTAAAAACCCGCGTGCTTGCTTGCTTGCTCAATAATCCTATCTATTACTAACCCATTCATATAGCATAACACGCATCATTATTTGTTTCACTTATTGTCAAGAAATACCTCATCACCTCGTATCCCGACGCAGCCACCCGTCCCAGTGCAAATAAATTGTCGCGCCGACTCATCCACCTGTTTGTTCCATGTTCTTCCTTCGACCACCGGAGGGAGCCCGCCGACAAGAACTGTACGCCTCGCTGACTCGACTGGCCAACTTGGTCCCATTGCAAGGCACCAAAGGCGAAATGGCAGCACCTTGACGTAGCCAACTACCTTGTACCTGCTTAAAGTACCTCGAATTGGGCTCTGGGTGCCTTAAGTGGCTAGCCGCGGCTTGGCCACACTCTGCAACAGGCAACTGTTGGCAGCGTTGGCGAGTTGGCGAGTTGGCGAGGATGCTAGGTAGGCGCATCGCCCAAGTCACCAGACATTATGACTGTGTGGCTCACCTTGCACTGAGGAATGCAGTCACCTCGCCTATTGCGCAGAGTGGTCCGATGGAACCAGAAAGATGCGTCACAATATTTCCACGCATTTCTGCAGCCTTGCAACAGCAGCCACAGCCATCGGGAGAAAGCGGCTCCTTCCCTTTTCTCAGCTACAGGGTAGGCAGGCTGTTGCTTTCGCCCTGCATTTACTGTAGCACGTCGCGTCGCACATGCCAGACAGAGACAGAGCTGATCGTCTTCCGCCCCTCCATCCCCCCTGTAAACGTCGCCGCAGCTTGTCCACAAACGGCCACCGGAGATGGCAACACCAAAAAAAAAAAGGGACGCGAGCAGCTTTTCTTCAGTTTGTCACACACACCTCCGCTTGTGCTCTCATCGGAATCACGCCACTCTTTCTATCGCCCCGATCTTCGCTTCTATTCACCCCATTCCCCTTTTTTCAACTACGCATTGTAATTACGCTACGCGACGACAGCAATCACGATGGACGCGCTCCGCTCAGCTCTCCAGCCCATCACCCACAACCTCCCCGGCCCGATCCGCGACCTCGGCACCTCGATCATCGGCGAAGAGTGCTACAAGGCCATCCTCCTCGACATCGATCTTGAAAACACCGCCTGCATCAAGCTCGGCATCTCCAAGGGTCTCGGCATCGGCATCATTGGCGCCTCCTCTATCGTCAAGGTGCCCCAGATCCTCAAGCTCGTCGCCTCCCGCTCCGCCGACGGCGTCTCCTTCCTCTCCTACCTCCTCGAGACCGCCGCCTATCTCATCACCCTCGCCTACAACGTTCGCAACGGCTTCCCCTTTAGCACCTACGGCGAGACCGCCCTTATCCTCGGCCAAAACATCGTCATCTCCGTCCTCATCCTCAACTACAGCGGTCGCGCGGCCCTCGCTGCCGTCTTTGTTGCCATCCTCGCCGCCGGTGCCGGTGCTCTTTTCACCGATGGCGTTCTTGACCTGAAGCTCCTCAGCTACCTCCAGGCCGGCGCTGGCGTCCTCGGCGTCGCAAGCAAGGTCCCCCAGATCCTTGCCATTGCTCAGCAGGGCGGCACTGGCCAGCTCAGCGCATTCACCGTACGTGTCCGGCGCAAGGTTTTTTTCTCGTGAGAATCACATTCCTAACCTGTTATGCTTTCCAGGTTTTCAACTATCTCGCCGGCTCGCTCTCCCGCATCTTCACCACCCTCCAGGAGGTCGATGACAAGCTCATTCTGTACGGCTTCATCTCCGGCTTTGCCCTCAACGCCGTGCTCGCTATCCAGATGATTTACTACTGGAACGCTCCATCGGAAAAGGCCAAGGGCAAGCGTAAGGCTGCCCCCGTCAAGGCTACCCCCGCCGTGGCCAAGTCCTCGGCCACACCCACCAAGAAGAGCCCTACCACTCGCCGCCGTGGTTAGAGCCGAGAAGCCTCTTGGCGTGCCATCTTTAGTTAATTATACTATAGTCAATCACTAGTATCTCATACCTGTCCCTGTATGCTCATTGTGATGGTGTTGCGCAATATTCATTGGTTGGTTGCGTAGGATCCTTGGAAACTGGAGCCTGTGACGACTCACGACGGAGACCGTGACACTGACCCGAGGTATCAACGGCATGGTCGACATTGTCAAAGAAGTGCCTTAAGCTCTTGGCTGTTGGGAAGTTGATGCCTTTTCTCATATTGTTACCGGGTTTTATTTCATGCGTTAAGACAAAAGGCAAGTAATATCTAGCACCTAGCAGCACGGACCTATGATTAGCATGAGGTAGGTCCCATCTGGTTATCTTCTCATCCGGATTATTTTGCTGCCCATCCAATCGTGTCTTCTTTTTTATTTTTGTCCTTGTGCTCTTTTTTCGCGTTTTCATCTACATTCTTCAACGCGCCCTGCCTCTCCGCTAAATACTTGCGCTTTGGCACCCCGTTCTTCGCTTCAGCGTTCTAGATCAGACTCTTTGAGCTGCCAAAGGAGTCCTGATAATGAAGCAGCCCCGTGTACAGTAGAGACTCGTTATCATAATTCTCCGGGAAAATCACATCAACAAGTCTTCTCCACTCAGTATCTCTGCCCGCGATGTGCATGAACTTGACGTACTCCCAGTACTCAGGGTACCAGCCTGCCGCCTCCCAGTCGATCAACGCCACGATATGGTTGTCGTGCACCATGATATTTCTCGGCGCCAGGTCGCCGTGGGAAAAGACGAACTTGTGGCTGGTCCCGATGCCTTTCAGGAACCTGCGCTTCACGCAGGCAGGGATTGTATAGTCCTCGGTAAGGTACTCGTCAAGGCCCTCCTCGTTGCGGCAAGCCGGGCGGACAAAGACGTCGTTGTGCTGGTAGTCCCGCAACTCGTCGAGTTGAAACGCGCCGATGAAGTTTGGCGGAGGGGGCAGCGCACGCATGATCTTGAGGAGCCTGCCCAGTTGATGTGCAATGTCGAGCCGTGTTTCCTGGCTCATCGTCCTCCACGCCGCGCTCAGCGTCTCCCCCTCAATATAAGTCATCTCTATATACGTCTGCCCCCTCCTTCACTGCGTTGGCCGAAGCTGAGGATGTCTGGGACAGGAATACCGGCCGCCTTGCGGAACTCAATGGCTGAAATTTCAGCGCGGATCAGGTCACTTCCATACTTGACGACAGTATTGTTGGCGCGTCGTATGGCGTGACGCGTGATAGCGGAGTACAGCATGGTTATCGCCTACATCACTTTTAGAGAGCGTTACTTATCAAAGTGCAGAGGACGAGGCTCAACCTTCTTCGAGTTCATCAGATCTGTCCGGAGGTCGAAGGAATGGGTGGCAGGCCCTTTTCCCTTCGCCTTCTTTCAATCCCCTCTGTTACGGTCTCCTTTCTTGGCCCTTCTTCCTTTAGCCTTGCCTGGCTCGGTTGGGTTGGTCGCGGGCTCGCTTTCAAGCTGTTAGAGTAGTTCTTTGTTCGCATTTGCTTGGAGCTCCCTCTTTGGAGCGCCCTCTGCATCGCCAACGACATTTTTGGGGAACTCTTTACCCTTGTCAGATGTCATATCAGAATCGTCCATGTTGTTGCATTGCTGTGAGTGAGGAGATTTCACAAATGTTGGTGTTGAGGCAACGAGGGAGGCCGTCTCCAAGTGCCAGCTTGATACTCCGCATGCCCGTGACGATCTGGGTACTAACAAGCCTCATGACTTGTTGAAGAGCCGGATTTCCATGGCGCCGCGCAGCCGAACCAGGGGATATAATCATTCACATTAATAATTAGTCGGCCAAGATGACATGTTTGGAAGTAATGAGCTGCATATAATACTTTAATATGTGACGTGGCGTATCGACAGACAACAAAACTTCATCGTCGCACAACCGGCAGCGGATGATGTCTCCCCGATCTTGTGTGTGCGCCCTGATCAGGCACTACCTAGCTATTTAGCAGTGGCTTTCATTGTAGCGGTGGCTTTCATTGTGGCGCGAGTCGTTTGCTCAAGAAGATGTATGCCATGTATCCCTGCAATTCAGCAACTCAGGATTCGTCCATGTGCATTGGCTCGATGGTTCTGTCCGGGGCCGCAGTCGGCCGGGACTTTATATTCCAGAACCGATGCAACGATTGCTGATTATTGTCGTGGCTATTTTGTGGCAGCTCCGGCTCGGGAGGAGCTTCGACGTTGGGACACGGCGAAGGCGGATCTTGATATGGTTGCTGGTGCTGCGCGGTATATAATAGTTCTAGCGTGCGCTCTGGACAGGGTCTTAGCGGGTGTGAAAGATGCCGCGCGGAGTTCTGGTTGAGAATGGGTGCCAGAATACCATAGCGGGCTACTCACGATGTATCTCTTCTTGGGAGGGTCGGCCGTTGCGCAGGCGCTTGAGCGTGCGGCTGTTGAGATGGCACGGGTTGATGAGCCCCATGCGAGGCGTAAAGTCGACTGTGGATGGACCGTTGCTAGGCGAACTAGAGGCCGAGGAAAACGAGAGCGGGGATGAGGGGAATTCGGGAGATGATCTTTTGCGTTTGAGCGTCATATTGTGTGGTTGATGTGGGTGAAAGTCTTGCGTGATGATGGTATGTGTAGAACTCTGGTATAGACTCGCCGACGTCGACGTCCAGACGGATGTGGCGATTAAAGAGGAGAAAAATGTCAAATGCGTATTTGGAAATAAATTGGAGAAGAGCAAAGATTGATGATGGTGGAAAGTTAGGAGTGTTGGTATGGAGATGGAAGAGGTGGAAGATGAAGCTGGCACGTCTGGACTCGCACAAACGGGGGAGGCTGATGAGGCGGGACCGCGTCGTGACAGTTGCAGCGGCCACCCGCGTAAAGAGGCTCCACAGCGTAGCACGCGACGTGTGAAGGAATGCCAAGTTTGGCATCCAATGCTGTGAGCGATTCTGCCATCTTTGTGAACAAATGTTTTGAAAATGGTATTTTCAATTCCAAGTGTAGTTTTTCTTTCTTTTTCTAAAGCAAAGTACCTGCCTTGTATAGTAAACCTCCACGGCCATCTGCCTTTGAGCTGTGGGGCGGGGTGTCGGGCCCTGTTCTCAGTCGAATCTCAACAGTGCTGGAGTTTATTACTGTAGCAGCTTACATCAAACGATGCCAACTTTCATCAGCGCGGACACTGGGCTACAAGCGACCCCACGAGGCCACCAATGCGCCAGTGCAAGAAAGACGGAGGATTCCATCGATGATTGCGACACTGTGCGTCGTTGGGCACCCGTCTTGTTTCCGCTGGCGATAGACGGAAAAGGATACTAGAATGTTAAAGTAGTTAGGCTGCGTGATAGAACGTGGCGCTTGGGCTTTGTGATTCATTTCATCCTAGTAATCTTCACGTTCTTTGAGCTGCTCTCTGCGGAGGACTCGATGTTGGCGGGTTCTAGGTGACAGCAAACTTTACAATAATTTGTCGCGCACTCCTTGCTGACTGGTGCAGTAGAAAACGTGTCAGAAATATCATAGAATTGCATTGGCTGTATACTAAGAGGACCACCTCTTCAAGATGCTTCTGGGTTTCTCTGCAAAAACTATGTCGCTACGGAAAGTGACCCAGGGTCACTAGGCAACGACCGTCTTTGTAGGCGCAAAAGTGTCCTGTTTGTAAACTCCAGCACGAGAGTAGACATCCTTGTACTTTTGCACAACGTAGTCTTCGACACTGACAGGAGCATACTTCTCATCGTCAGACTTCGCACGGCATTTGTCCAGACACTTGATGACGAAGTCAGGGTTGCCGTTGTAATTGAACGGAATGCTGTATCTCTCAGTTCCCGACCGGTTAATAACGCGATGGACGTTGGAGATGTACACGTCATTGGTCCATTGTTCGAACAGGTTGCCCATATTGACAACGTAGGCGCCCTCGACGGGAGGACAGGGGTACCAGTCCTTCGCGTCGTCATCCCAAACCTCGAGGCCGGCAACGTCGCCCTGGAGAAGCAGTGTAATCACACCAAAGTCACGATGGGCACCAATTCCTACGTCAATTAGCCAAGTTCAGTGTCTTTCGGTGTTGAAGGCAGTAGTTGAACGAACCTCGTTGGAGCGCGTGCGCATCAGCAGGTTGGGGAGGGTAGTGAAGCATCTTGTAGAAGCACATGGGGTCTTTGCAAAATTCGTCAAAGTAATTGGCATCGTAACCAAGGCTCATAGAAGTAGCACGAAGCACTTCTTCGGTGAGCTTGATGATTTCATCCAGATACTCCATACAAATCTTGCGGAATGGCTCCCCAAGAGACTCTGGCCAAACGTTCGGACCGTGAGCAAACTTCTCCGCTTTCACTTGTGGGTGGTTCATAGGTAGGTCGCGGGAGACATAGTATCCTTCCTTCAGATCAGGTCGTGTATTGGCCTCAATCATTTGACCATGCATCACCTCGTAACCGCGGTTGTATTTGTTCTGTTTCTAGTGTTAGACTCAGATGGTGAGAAAAGGTGTAAAATCTCCTGAAGCTTGCCTTGGACTTGTCCAACTTCATCTTTTCACTCGCATCAAGAGCGAAGAACTCCTTGGATGCTTTCATGGTGTCTCTCTGGAGCTGTAGAGAAATACCGTGGTTGATGATCTGGAAGAAGCCCTGGGTAGTACAGGCCTCGTGGATTTGATCGGCGACATGCTGCATGCGCTTAGGATCACCAGATAAGAAGTCTGAAAAGTCAATAACGGGAGGGGATTTGAGGGAAGGCATGTTGATTCTTTGGCTGTCTGAGATGAGCCTTTTCAAAATAGAAGAGTGGAAAACAGACTTGGAAATAGTGAGGTTTCTGAGTTGTTAAGGAGCTGGTGCTATATACATGAGAGACTTGTCTAGGGGAAGTGCCGTCTTAAATAATTTTCTCTGTATATACAAATAGCACAGATAGTATCTTGTCCACAATGAATAGTCAGCTTCGTTCCGAGAGATAGAATCGAGAAGAGGCTGTGAGTCAACAGCAACGTCATCTCGGAGAACTCACGGCTGCTTCTTCCGGCGGGCGCCCTCGCTCATTGCAAGCTGAAAAGTAGTATCGGTACAGCTTCAAGTTCTTTTGCGGTGCAGAATCGGGCCCATTCACGTCTCTCAATTAGCCACATCACCATCGAGTTTGTTCCCACACCCATGGGGTGAAGCTACGAGATCTCACAGACTCGAGCTACTGTTGATCGGCGGGGTTTATGATCAGGCTGACCTGGGGCCTGTTATGGACCCCGAAACTCGTCAATCTCAAAAAACTTGGCGTTGCCACGGCAGTTCAAACGTACATCTGCCTACGTGTCAGGCTTACTCCTACAACCATCCGACCTCGTACCGGATTCCCTTTTGAGGAGATCAACCGAGGAGATCAACCAAGCCTACGTCGAAGGATGCTTACGTGCTGTTCCTGTTATTATTTGGTCGGCAGCGCGAAACCCGGTAGGATGCTCGTGCATACACCAAGGATCACGCTAACGACAGCATTCTTTATCAACATGTTCCGGGTTTAACGGATACCGAAACATCCTGGCTTATGATGCTGTCAGCCTGTACATGAACATACTAGTTATTGGCAAACTTGACAGCCGTCAAGGCCGGTGGCAAGAGGAAGTGCGAGGCAAAATTGGTGGAGGCAGGATTACGGGCTGCGATATTCGCGTATTCATCTCACAGCGTGTGGGGGAATTGCGCAAACTATCGGAGCTCAGCCTGGACGAGTCTCATGCAGATTCTTGCAGCGTCTTTGGGGTTATTTGCTGGTGTCGTTTTGGTGCTTTGTCATGTCATGGATTGAGACGGGTATTGTAGACTCTGTAGAAGAACCTTTCGCCATTGATGAAGAACCTATGTAGTCAAGCAACATAGTATACTGACTTTCTATTTAATTGCTATAGACAGGAGAATCTGTCCCTTAAACTTGTTATGCGTCAATCTTTCATTTTCCGTTCTTAACTTGTCACAAGCTCCAGTGTAGCCAAAGAATTGCACCATGCAGAATTCATCGCTGGAAGAGATGTGCATGATCGTTGATCAGCTGTATCTGCTCCTTGCGGAACGTGTCGGGTTCCAAATGGCTTGCACCCGGCTGAAAAACAAAGTTGCGGGCATTTTCCTTGTCATAGAGAGGCCACTCTGGCTCCAGTCCGTCCCACTGGCCCTGTCGGCGCCATGAGTTGGGATCATGGTCAACAATGAAGCTTACCCAAGAGCGGCTGATAAATTTTGCGAGCTGAAAGTAGCTCTCAGGTTTTCCGGTGAAGGGCAGCGGGTGGATGGGTAAATGGTAGCCCAGGCC
The DNA here is from genome assembly GCF_001636725.1 of Cordyceps fumosorosea ARSEF 2679. Taxonomy (NCBI): domain Eukaryota; kingdom Fungi; phylum Ascomycota; class Sordariomycetes; order Hypocreales; family Cordycipitaceae; genus Cordyceps; species Cordyceps fumosorosea. Next base: position 409,859 of record NW_017387312.1, read on the forward strand.
TTTCGTGTTGTCAAAAACGAACGAGACCTCGTGAAAATGAGTTGGGGCTTGCTGGCCGTTGGGGATGGCATCGAAGCGATAACAATATGCCGGCATTCCGAAACGTGCAGCGGCTTCGCACATTGAACGGCGAGGAGCAATGAAGACGGCGTCACCAGCGAAGGTGGATGCTCGAAGGTCTATGTGCAGTAAGACGAGGACGTTATTACCAAGTTGGCACCTACGTAGAAGGCTGGAGATAAGAGAACATACAAGTAGGACTCATGCCCTCAATTCGAGGGCTCTTGTAATCTGTGCAGTTGCCATCTGGTGCGTCAGGACAGATGCTTGGCCAGTAGGCCTCGAAGAGCTGATTTGCGAGCTTGGATGGCAGACCGAGTTGGTAGGGACGGCCGGTGAAGACTTGGGGATCTGCGTTTGCCTGTTAGCCCAACCGATGATTTCAAAGTCTGTCTCAGTGGATGCATTACGCTTCAAGTAGGTAAGGAAGTCTTGGGGCTTATCCTCGAGTGGTGGGACGAACCAGTGGCCTTCGTTCGTGGTTGCGCCGGTGATGATTGGGATCTTGACAAAGCTGCCGCGACGAAGTTGCCGCGACGGGTATTCGCGCAAAAAGTCACCGTCCACCACGGGAAACCATTTTTGGCTGATGTCTCGGGATCCATTGAAGACGGCATTGAGCTCTTCGAGCTTGCCAGTGCGCAGACATGCAAGGCTGTCTGCCGCGGCCGCGCAAGTCTCGTCAGAGCTCATATCGTGGGCGGCGGCGAACTCGGGCGACGGATGCACATGTTGGGTGACATTGCGATACAATGGCTGGTAAAAATCAGTGCCGTTGAGGGCTCGCCAAGGTTCGGGGTTTCCGCTTTGCATGATACCAGCAGAGAAGAGGCCATCGTCTCGCCCGCCGTACGCCAGCATGTGAAAGCCGACGCTGTTTCCGCCACAGCTTTGACCCCAAATGGTAACCTTGCGTGGATCGCCACCAAATCGACGCGCATTCTCTTGAATCTGGTGATTGCGTGTTGATTAGCGGACTTGCGTAGCGGCTGGTGCTAGGGGCTCGGAAGTATCAAGTTACCCAGTGCAATGCAAGACGCTGGTCGCGGAGCCCAAGATTAGTAGCCCCCTCGCCGCGTATCTCGTTGGAGTTCAAGAACCCAAACCCATTTAAACGGTAGTTTAGGCTTATCGCGATGAAAGGCGTACCGGATTTTTGAGCGTTGTCAACAATCATGGACATGTTGAAGCGCAGATCGCCGCTACCACCCATGTAAAAGCCGCCACCATGAATCCACACGGCAATGGGCAGCAGATTGCCATCAGTCCCAGTCTCCGACGGATGGCCCTGTGGCATATGAGGGCGAATAATGTTCAGGTACAGACAATCTTCTGAGAGCGGGTAGCCCCAGCTATCGCCACCCAGGCCGACGCAGCTTGGCGGATACTTGACTGCATCGCGTGTACCGGTAAAAGAAGTGTTGATGCTCTGTGGCAGCCTCCAGCGAAGGCCTTGGACCGGCGGTTGGGCGTAAGGGACGCCCAAGAAGAAGTCTTGGTCATAGCTTGGCGAGTAAATACCCGCGTAGGTTCCATTGCGAGTTTGCAGCAGAGGTGTTTCAGCGTCGGTATATGCAACGGGATGCTGCGCGAGTACATCTTGATCGTACTCGTGGAAATTGTAGTGATGATGGCTTGCGCCAACTGCACCAAGGCAGCTCAGCACAATGAGGGGTAGAAATGTCTGCATTCTATAGTATAAAGGTAGTATCAAACCAATAGAAGTGCCGGGTATGTGAAGTGAAAGAGCAACGAAGATGAGAACTCACAAGGAGCAGTCGGCGAAACCAGCTTGCTTGTACGCTCATCACAAATTGTATCAGCTGCTGGGCGGCATGGCCATCGACGTCACCCGGCAGGTGTAAGCGAAGCGTTGGAACTAGCGCCAAGAGACCAAGCACAAGACAAGATACATACATGGGTCCTACATAGATGCTAGAAGCTGTCAACTGTCATTCATCACTGCGCCGTGGTGGGCACCATCTCGGCCTCGGGAATCCGGGGCTGACCGGGTGCGAGGACCGCACTAACTACTTGTCGGGTAGTTTGCTGCATTCGGCACGCAGCAAATCTTACATGCGTCCCAGCCTAAACTAGGGAAGCTTATTCGGGAAATGATAGACGCATTTCGCGATCCCTCCATGTTTTCGGCTGCGGGACCCGCGTGGCCAGATCTGCACGATGCGGGAGGCGGGCAAGGCGGCCCTGGCTATCCGGAAATCAGGCTCTGCTCAAAACAAGCTTTTTGCCCCAATCATGTTTCGGGGTACTTGCCGTCCTAGCCGATTTCGTTTGTTTGATTTCAAAGCAGATTGTAGGATGCCCAGTACAATAACATGGTTGCATGGGAGCTAAACGAGCACCTTGGCAAGGGGGCGCCGCAACTCTGCATCTTGTCTCTTGTCCAGCCTTCATCCCAACTACCCAATCATTTTTCGCGACTTGTCAACTTCACTCTGAATACCCTCGATTCTGACAACTTTATCGACTGCCGCTTTGCTTGGACTGCTTGCTATTTCGCTACGCCTGTTTCGTCGTGCCCCTGACTACTCCGACACACTGGGCAAAAGACATGGACGAAAAGGCAGACGAAAAGGGCAACGGCCGAGAGGAGCAAATTCCCGCGCCGTTTCCCCCTCCAACCAGCCCGGAAGAAAAGGACGCCACCAGCGGTGACCATGTCTTCATCCCACCCGACGGCGGCTTGACCGCCTGGCTGCAGGTCCTCGCCATGCTGCTCATCAGCATGGTTTCATGGGGCTCCCCGTCCGCATTTGGCGTCTATCAGCTGTATTACAAGGATACCCTGAAAATCTCGCAATCACAGGTCTCGTGGATCGGCTCTGTCCAGTTTCTCCTCACCTATGGCATGTGCACCGTGTCTGGCAGGCTTGCGGACGCCGGCTACATTCACTCGACCGTCGCCGTCGGCGCGTTTCTTGTCGTACTGGGAACCTTCATGACGAGTCTCGGCACCCAATACTGGCATTTTCTTCTATCTCAGGGCTTATGCGTCGGTTTTGGGCTTGGTACCATGTTCATGCCGCCTCTAGCCGTCGCAACCTCATACTTTGACAAGAGGCGCACAATGGCCGTTACTTGTGCAGCAACAGGCACCGGAATCGGCGGTGTCGTGTTTCCAGCCATCATTCAATATCTCATTCCCAAAGTTGGGTTTCCCTGGGCGGTTCGTGTCTCTGCATTCGTCGCGCTGGTGGCGGCTGGTACTGCCCTGTTGCTACTTCGTCCTCGTCTGAAGCCGCGCAAATCTGGTCCCCTCGTTGAGTGGTCTGCCTTTCGCGAGAAACCGTACCTTTTCTTCGCGATCGGGGCATTCATGCTCTACTGGGCGTTATTTTTTGCCTCATTCTATGTATGCTTGAAATTCTCCCCTTTATCAACCAACCCTTTGCTAATGTCGCATTCAAGATCAACAGCTTTGCTCGAAACATCCTGGGATTCTCCACGTCTGACTCGATTCAGCTGCTGCTCATTTCCAACGGCATGAGTGTTCCTGCTCGACCACTGATTGGCTTCGTTGCCAATCAACATTTCGGGGCAATGAATACATACATTGTCGTCACGGCGATATTCGCTGGCCTGATGCTGGCTTGGATCGCGGTCCATGATCGGGTTGGGATGTATATTTTCACCGTGTTTTTTGGCCTTGCCAATGGCTTATGCCAGGGCATGTTTCTCGGTGCCCTCGCAAGCCTGACGCAAAACCCGACCAAGATGGGAAGCCGGTCAGGCACCGTTCATACCATCGTCGCATTTGCTACACTTGCTGGACCACCTGTAAGTTTCCTCTTGCCATGCAGGACTCCCCAAATTAGCATCTATGCTGACAGCTTTTGTGAATCAAGACGGCCGGCGCCATCATTGATCGATCTGGCGGGAATTACACCAACGCTCAAATATGGGGTGGACTGATGATTTTTATCGCAGCAGGGTTTTTCACCGCGTCACGGCTCTCCAAGACAGGAGCAGTTCTACGAATCAAGATATAAAATGCAGGTTTATAGTTTGTTTCACTTTTGCCTCTGGGTTATTATTCGTAGATCTTGTTAAACAATTAGACGCAATCTATACACTGTCAACTACTCTTGGCTAGGGGTGACTTCGATCACCCCCGCAGTACCGGGTCGGCCTAGCCACGCAATTATTCGGATTCCTGATAATAAAGCAATATAATCGGACGCTCTAGAGGGTGTCTGAATAGTAGCTGTATTGTACGATTAACTGCAGAGAGCTAGAGCTAGCAGATCGGCGACGTTCGCGCCAACTATAGTGTTGACCTGAGCGAAGGAGTAAACGAGCGCCGAAGTCCGCACTACAGCTCGCTTCACGCTAATAACGCAGTCATCCTGCACTAGAAACCCTGGAAAGCCCTCTATGTAGATTGGGTGCGATGAACCTGAAGTAGTACTGCGACTTTACGAGCTGACTATGAGAGGCTGTGGATAGTTCGTATGATTATGGATACTACATGAGGCCATGACGCATTGCAGGGTTGCCGGAGTATGAAAAAAAGGAGACTGGCAGCTCCAATCCTACAAATCCGACAATTCGGCAATTCCTTCGCAGTGTAGCTCACGTTGTTAGGTCTGACGCAGCGTCAAGGCCATGACTGTTTCATCGGATTTAACTCCTTCCTCTTGCGGTAGTTTAGTCGTCAGGAAAGTAAATGTGTCTTACAACCGTAGCCGAGAATGAGAAAAGGCCCTGGAGTGAGTATTTCAGATGTCCTGTGGTAGCGCTCGCTGCCATCTTGGCACTGCTCACACTCAGTCGCAGATCAACTAGCTACAACTTTTGCTCCCCTTTCCCTTGCATCACAACATCGACTCACTACTCAAGGGAGCAATGCATATTGGAATTGTTGGCGCAGGTATTTCGGGCCTCTATACCGGTCTGCTTTTGCAACGGGAGGGTCATAAAGTGACCATATTCGAAGCATCAGATCGTGTAGGTGGCCGCATCTACACCTATCGGTTTCCCTTGGAGGCTGCACCTCAAGATTCTGCACCTATAAAACGAGCACTCAGCCACAAAACATCAGATGGCGCCTACTTTGAAGCTGGCGCAATGCGAATTCCGCGCTCGTCGTTGCACAGCCGAGTCTTTGATCTCATCCGCTACCTGAACACGTACGGCCCAGCTGAGAAGAAGATCGAACTGATGCCCTATATTCTCGATCACGAGAATAACTTGTCCTTCTTCCAAGGCAAAAAGGGGAAGCTACAGGATACTCGTTGGGCCGCGAAGGCAGGTCTTCCGCCGCAGTTCCACGGCAGATCGGCACAGGAGCTGCTGGGTAGCGTTGTGTTGCCGTGGCTCAACAAACTGCGGACCAACTTTGACGCCGGGTTCGAGGAGCTCCTAGAGTACGATGAGTACTCCTTTCGAGCGTATTTGCGCGTGGTTGCTCGCTGGCCCCATGAGGTGATTGAGTTTGTCGAGTTGCTTTGCTCACAGACGAACCAATACGACCTGTCTTTTACCGAAATCGTGATGCAGAATTTGGACTTTGACACTCAAGAGGTAGGCCCCCTGCCCCTGGATTTGGCACATTGGCTTTCCAACCGCCAAGAACAGAACCAACGATATTTCACAGTGGGCAACTGTCAAGGACGGCATGTCGCGCATCACGGAATGTGCCGCAGCCCTGATTGGTTCCGATAACATCCGCCTCAACTCCCGAGTTGGGCGCATCTCATACGCTCCCGATGGCCACGTGGAGCTCGGCACGGGGAACCAGTCGGATCAGATGGCAACGTCAACGTTTGATGCCGTGGTCATGGCGGTTCCCCCATCGGCGCTCCACAGCATCACCGACCGACCGAGATGGTCCTTCATGAAGGAGCAGTCTATCCGTGGCACACACTTCGAGCCACTCTACAAAATCGGCTTGCACTTCCGCACCAGGTTTTGGGAAAGGTCTACAACACCCGCACTGGGAGGCCAGAGCACCACCGACCTCCGCTTCCGTTGGATTGTCTATCCGTCGAATGACCTTGGCGGAGATGGGTCTGGCGTCTTGCTTCTTTACAGCTGGATGACGGACGCCATGAAATGGGCTGGCCTTCCGCCGGCAGAGCGGATCAAGATCTGCTTGCATGACCTGAGCAAGTTCTACGCGGATGAGCCAGACGTTAATGTACATGACCAATACATTGAGGCCCATGACATCTTGTGGATGAACGAACTTTGTGGCGGTGACGCCATGTTCCTGCCTGGGCAGTTTTCGCGCTACCACCAAGTCGCCAAGCAACCAGAGGGAAACATTTACTTTGCGGGCGAGCACTTGTCAAGGCACCACACATGGGTAAGTTTTATATCCTTTCTTCTTCTTTTTTCTCTCTCGTGTATTTAGCATCTCTCTGTCTGCTGTTTCCCTCTCCTCCTCACGCTGGCTGACATTATGGGCCACTGGCCCGACTACATAGATCGCTGGCGCAGTCGACTCCGCGCTGAGCACAACCGCCGAAATTTTGGCCCATCATCAACCTGGCAAATGGGCTCAAAACCGGCACGCCCTTGTCCCGCTCGGTAGAGAGTACGTGGTTTTGGAACCGAAAGAGAAGGCGCCCGGGGAAGAAAAGGCGGCTGCCAAGATGGATATTAGCAGTCGCCCACTGAAGGCGTTCATCATCCCGAGGCATATGAACATACAGTATGTGGAAGTTGCTTAACCTGACTAGATGTACGTAGCCGCAAGCCTTTGTATCAATTGGGACAAGCAAAAGATGATTAGGGCCTTTAGGCCGAATAAAAGCACTCACAGGAAGCGCAACTCACTTCTTTATCTACCTGCATGCTGCCGATGACTACGTGCCTGGTGTTTGTTCCGACAACCAACGTGAACCGCCCCCTCGAGACCTCGGACGGCCACCCAGCTTGCTCAGGGGCTGAATGAGCCACAGATAGAAGCATAGTCCTGGATGGGCGGACAGCGGGCGCTCATCGAAGCAGCCGTGTGGATCGGCGACAACCATGCAGCAATGTACCAGGCCGAAAGAAAGAGCCATCAAGCACACAAAAGAATGCTGGGAAGCCAGATAAAATATTTCTAGACGTCCTCAAAGCCTTCTTCTATCGGGCGAGGGGGTGCAGCCAGCAAGGAAACAGGTTGGCGCTTGGTGTCTTTTGTACGCGTAAGGTTTCGTGTCTATGTAAGTTAGAACAAAGACGATGATCATACTTGTCTATGTAACTTGGAACAAAGACGATAATCGTACTCTGTGCCTCCGTACTACAAGTAGGTAAAAGAATAGAAAAGCCCTGTGACATGAACAGCAAACGAGAATCGGTCAAGGTATACTCTCTTTACACCCCCCTACAGAGCAAGCAACTGTGATTCACAGCATGAGTATGGCACAAAGACGATCTGCACTTGGCCCGACTACGACTCTTCCAAGCCGAAAATGACATCAAGGTATGGGGAGAGGCCGAGCTTACCGAGCTCGAGGCGCTGCACGAGACCTTGAATACGGCCCTCCGAAGCGAGCTGCAGCAGCATGAAGCCGCGCTGGCGATGCGGCCTGGCGGCGACGGCCTGACTGAGCCGCAGCCGCTGGTGGTGGACTCATGGGCCTTCCAGAAGCGGCTCATGACGGCAGCCCTCGAGACTGGGGACTTGGATTCGGCAACGGGGTACCACGTCATCCTCTGGGATTATCTAAGCGGCAAGTTCAGCAATGGGGAGCGCGAGGAGTTCTATGACCTGACTGAGAAGATGAGAGGTGAGGAACACAAGAATTATGAAGACCGTTGTCCTAAACCCAGCACCTCCGACATTGCGAAGGGATGCTATCTCAAAGTTTTGTACGGTAGGCCCATGGGGTTCAGCAGGTGCTCGCAGCAAGCCTCGTGGAACGCAGGGCCCGTCGCCCGGAGGCGGCCGTGGGCCTACCAGAAGAAGCTCATTGAAGACGTACGGAACGCTGGGAATCTTTATTCTTGCAAAAGAACACGCCCCATTCGCCATGGACAGGATGCTTACCCTCGACGAGGAGTGGGACGACCTTTTCATGCTGTACGGCCAAATCGAGGCAGATGTACTGGCCATGAAGGACAATGCCAGCCTTTATAGCAAGGTCAAACGCTGGTTTCCGTAATGGTTGGTGCAAAGTGTATCTTGGCTTGTCATCTTATCACAACCGAGCGAGACAGAGATGTGTTTGGGGATGTTTTTCCAATTTCTGTTTGTAATCAAGGAGAACCACTATTTATTAGTAATGCTATAATCCTGTTATCTGATTAACTAGGTGACCTTGTGATTATTGCTATGTTGAATAGCCGTACGCACGCTCTCGGCGTGGCCATAGGCTGGCTGCCATGACGTTACCCAGCAAACCAACAAGCCGTCGCTAGCGCAAGAGGTCAATAGGTATTTACCTAGTATAGATAATTTAGTTAGACCTATTTAAGCGCTGCTTATCCCAATTGGACCAATCACAAAGCTCATCCTCGCCAACTATCTGTTTGCCTGTTGCAACCCCCCCCCCCCCCCTACGATGTCTTTAAAGTGTTTAATAAAATATCAGGGTTACTTATATGCTTCTTCAAGTCGCTTGGTGGGACCTCGTATTCTGATGGGCTTTGAAGCAGGGTTGTTCAGCTCTAGTCTTATAGGACGCGTAATGCTCCCCTTCACTTGTTGCCAATCCAGATCGTAGTTGATTACGCATTGCAATAATAAGACTGCAAGCCCCATTCAAATCCATTAACGCTGAGTTTAAACTTGAGCTCTTCTGGTCTTGGCGCTTGTCGGACGATTCTGCAGAGCAAAGTGACCCGCCGTTATCCGCAAAGATGGGAGGGATGCCGCCATGCGCGATGCGGCCCGTTGCCGGAGAGGGTACTGTAATCTTCATCTTGATTTCCCGTGAATGTTTCCGAAATTTTCTTGTACTAATAGTTCCGAGATGATGGCGTTCCCAGCATATCTCGGGTTCAATGAGACAAGTTACTGCGAGAGGTACACGTACACGGATGCAGTGTAGCCATCATGACATCACTCGCCATGATTTCTATCGAGGGGGACGAAAGAGGGTAGTCAAGATATGCGCGCTTTTCCACCTGTGGTCCATAAAAAAGTACGAAATTGAGTCGCTGAACATCTCTCTTGTTTCAGTTTCAGCAACAGTCCACCAGTCCCTCTAATTTTCTTTGGTCGCATCGCCGCGCGGCTTCGTGACTTCTTGCTGTACTTGGCGGCTTGAATCAGTCAAGTTCACCGCAGATCACTGCCAGACTGGCGTATCTTTCTTAGGGTACGCTTTTAAGGTTGCGGGGTTGACGATAACAAGAGAGAGCCAGCTCCATGGAGATCCAGACACCAGTGTAATTTCGGCCAACATATGCCTCATTCTTCAAAGTCAAGTACACGATATTAGTGGCTCAAAATGTTAGACTTATCGTTAGTTTCTAACAACAAATTAACATTGAATTTATTGTTAACTATGCCGCATCTGAAAGTAACTCTGGTTACCGTTCCAATGACAGGATGCACTGCACCGCCGTCCGAGCGTGATATGACAAGTGGCTTCTTCCTAACAACAATGATATACATCCAAGAAGCAGACTACAAGAAGAAAAATTAAAACTACAAGAAACACAGGCATTTTCATACCATATCTCGCCAGTCAGAACCTGGACGGAATCAGCGGGATCCGTCCCGAATGACGTACGAGGACCCAGCTATGAACCCAGATATATGCAAAGAAACTCAATCGACAGCATTATTGATTCCACAGTTGAGCGTATAGGTACCCCCATGACCATGACGGCACGGGCTTAAAATGGATTAGGCCAGGGGCGGGAGGTTCCTATGTAGTTGGCGTTCACCAACGGCTAGTCCAAGTTGATGAGCAGATGTGACAGTAGAAATTCAATTCAAGTTTGAAATACGAGCGCCAAGATCTTTATTGAATATAGATGATATGTGCATTGATAGAGGTTAGCAACATGTGGTAGAAAAGAATATAAAAGACCATGTAGCATCATAGATGTCAGTCCGCTCATGCTCCAAGAGGCTTCACAGTCACTACTGTCACCAAACACTTGCCGTCTTGACCTCTCTTCTTACCCAACATGCGGGAACTTGTACGAGTGAGCAGTCTGCTCCTTCTAGGTATAGCGAAGACCCTCTATGTTTACGTTTGTTCTTGATCTAACACGACCCCAGGCCTTGCAGGCGCAGCCCAAGCCTTACAGCCAGTCATTTTGGCTGACACCAATCGAGACGGCCATATCGATCTCGTTGGCGATACCGACTCAGTCGACAAAGAGACCTGGACCGACAAGCGTGGTGCACTTTTTCTTGCCAACATTGCAGACTCTGGCCGGCGGTGCTCTCGTCTGATCGTTTTTGCCGGTGAGAACGCAACCCGGACCGAGGACCTGGACAAGTGTCATGACGCTTCCGACAATGTGCTGCGCAATCCGAAGTACCTTGCACCCGTTGCCACCCTGCCGCTGACCGGCGCCGGTGACTCTGCTTCCGGCTCCGTCGCCGTCATAGGCGATGCTGCCAGCAAGAACATCCGCCTCTTTCAGCGGGCGGGCTCCGACTGGCGCTTCATCGCTGCCAACCATACCTTCTCTGCCGAGGAGCTCCGAAGCGGCCTGAGCCTCGGCGTCGATGCCCGGGACGTGCGCCGGCCCGGCGGCTGGGACGGCCGGGTCACGCTGCGATTCTCGGTTCGCGACGGGGCGGACAGCGCCGAGGACTCGGTCGCCCTGCGCGTTGCCCCGATCCTGATCCACCATCACCTGCAGGACGCGACCGAGCTCATCGTGGCGACGCTCATGAAGAAGGGTCCACAGGAAGACTTCATCGCGGAGCTGGGCAGGCGTGCCAAGGAAGCCGGCATCGAGGCCCCGGTTCGCCTGGTGAGGGGAGAAACGGTGTTCACGCAGGATGAGTTCGAGGCGGGCTACATGAGCATCCCAGGACCGTCCGGGCCAGTCACCCTCCGCGTGGCCATCCGGCCTTCCAAGCTAGAGATGCAGGACTACATTGCCTTTGACCAGCTCAGATCCGACACGGTCGGGGCCGTTCAGCACCTGCCTAGCCAAAAGGACGAGGACACGGGCAAGGACGCGACGGGAAACCTGGAGACGATCCCGCCGTACGAGCACCAAGGCAAGGCGTATCCCGCCGGGCGCACCATCATGGGCTCGCGGTACGGCAAGAAGGCCAACATGGTCGAGTTCCTGGAGGCCCAGGGGGCGCAGCCCAACGTCGAGGTGGACACGTCGTGGCTGTACGTCGGGCACGTCGACGAGTTCATGCAGTTCCTGCCGGCGCCGTCGGACCGCGGCTGGGTCATGGCCGTGCACGACCCCCTCCAGGGCCTGGAGATCCTGCGCAAGGCGCAGCGGGACGGGCACGGGGCCGACAAGGCGCTGTCGCGGCCGCCGTTCCCCAACGACATGCTCGGCACGCACGCCGGGCCGCCGCCGCTGCCCAACACGACCGTCGACGGGGTGCTGGCCCTGCCGCTGTTCGCGCGCGTGCAGGAGTACGTGGCGCGGCAGATTGAGAAGAACGTCGAGGTGGTCCGGCGCGAGACGGGCCTCGTGGACGCCGAGATCCTGCGCATCCCAGGCCTCTTCTACAACGAGACCATGACCGGCAAGCGCGACTACCAGCTGTACGGGGTGGACCTGCCGGACGAGAAGGACGAGGAGGCGTCGCTGGGCGCGTACGAGACGGCGTACCAGGTCTACTCCATGTACCCGTCGACGGTGAACGGCATCGCGCTCACGTCCAAGCACTACCTGGCGCCGAACCCCTGGGGCCCGTCCGTCGACGGCAAGGACGTGCTGCTGGAGGCGACGGCCGAGGCATACGCCGCGTCAAACATGACGGTCACCTTTGTTGACGACTACTATTCTCACCATCTCGGTGTGGGAGAGATTCACTGCGGTTCAAACGCCTTTCGCGAGTACACGCCACGGTGGTGGTGAAGGGATGTCGCAGGAGGGCTGTGATGGCATGCATTAGCTAGGGGATGATATAGTTCAATAAACCATTATGCCTTTGCCGAGTTGTTTCCGGAGATGAATACAAAGGGCGGTTCTCAATCTCTTATCAAGTGCTCACGGCGTTTCTCACACCGAGACTGAGACCCTGCCTGATGGATGACCAGACAAGGTACGAACCTATCAGGGACGAATTATAATGATAAAGAATAAGAAACATTTAGCTTAATGTGATTGGCCTGCATCAGCATCCGCCCGTCGCCTGAAGTGGCCCCCAGCCTTGCCCAACTCACCAGTAGGTAGCGCTGTCGTCACCGCCAGCGATCTCTTTCGCCCCGGAACCGCAGCCTTAAATCCGGGCCGTACGTGGCATGCAAATGTAGACTCTGGTCCCGTCTCTTCATCTCTGATTTGTTTGTTCGACTTTTGTTTTCTTACTTTATCACTCATTCTCTTCTCATCCTTTCCCTCCAACCATACAATCAAAACACTCTCCCGCAATGAAGCTCATCGTCGTCGGCGCCACCGGCCTCATCGGCACCGAAGTCATCCGCCAAGCCCTCTCCCACAACTCCGTCACCTCCGTCGTCGCTCTCGGCCGCCGTCCGACGCTCCCGCCCACGAGCATCACCACCGGGCCGACCCTTGCGAAGCTCCATTCCGTGACCCTCGAGGACTTTACCAACTACCCGGACGACGTCAAGAGCCAGCTCTCCGGTGCCGACGCCTGCATCTGGTACGCGCAACTCTCCGGCGGGCAAGAATGGATGGAAAGCAACTGACACAAATTCCGGACTAGGCTCCTGGCCGTCACGCCGAGGGCGTCCAAGGCGATGGACTTTGAGCTCGTCAAGAAGATCTGCGTCGACTACGTCATGGAGGGCTTCAGGACGCTCAAGGAGCTGCCCCGGCCCGAGGGCGGCAAGCCCTTGCGCTTCGTCTACGCCAGCGGCGCCAAGGCAGAGCGCGACCAGACCAAGAAGCCCTGGATTCTCGGAGACTACACACTGATACGGGTACGTGATTGCTCTCTCTCTCTCTCTCTCTCTTTATCTCTCTAAATGACACCACGCCCATTTGGCACCACATTGACACACAAACTCAAGGGCCGCATCGAAACTCAACTCTTAGATGCCACCAAGGAGTCGGCCGGCGTCATGGAGACGTGCCTCCTCCGCCTGGGACTGGTCAAATCCCCCGAGCGGATGGGCCTCGTCACTGGGATGCTGGCGGGCGCCGCTGCCGGCGTGATCGGCCTCCCGCTCATTGACATCCGCGAGATTGGCGCCGCGACCGTCAGCGCCGCGGTGCACGGCTTCGACAAGGACACGCTGGACAATGACGACCTCATCGCCATGGGCCGCAAGGAGCTCCAGGAGATTGGCGAGACGCCGAGCACATGAGATTGAAAAGAGCTGCCCTCTCCCCTCTGCTTGATTAACTTTTACAAATACCAAGATGTACCATAACATGCGTACTTGATTAGCCTGTCGTCTCGTGCTGTGGTGAATGCTTGTGCGCTCATCGGATCCGCACGACAATCTGGCCCACGCCGCCCTTTCCCTTGTACGCCGTTCCGCACACCGTCCTCACGGCGCCCAGGTCGTCAAAGTCCACCGTCGTCGGGACGGCCTTGACCTGGCCGCTGGCGACCACCTCGCCCGCGCGCTCCAGGTCCTCGCGCACGTCCGGCGCCCCCGAGATCATCGCGTACCCGACGCCCGTGCCGAGCAGCAGCCACCACCTCCGCAGCTGCAGGACCTCGAGCGCGAGCAGCAGCCACCAGGGGAGGCGGTCCGTCCCCAGCACGTCGCGCACCAGCTGCCTATCCGGGATGCCGGCGATGTCGACCACCGCGCCGCCGCCGCGCGTCACGGCAATGGTCTCGCGGAGCGGCGCCGTCGACTGCGTGTGGTACGCCAGGTCGACGCTGCGGGGCGCCACCGCGCCGCTCACCCTCGTCCGCACGTAGTCGACCTTTTCGTCGACGACGCCGGGCAGCAGCTCGTCGACGAGCGCCATCTTGGCCGTCGACAGCGTCGAGACGAGGCGGCCCGCGCCGAGCGCGTTCTTGGCGTACTGCGCGCCGACAGAGCCCGTGGCGCTGAGCCCGCCGCCGACAAAGACGGTCCTGCCCTGGACCGATTCCAGGCCGGCGAGCGCCATGCCGCGCCGGAACGCCTGCACCGCGGTGACGGTCACGCCGGTCAGCGGCGCAACGTCGGCAAAGGATAGGTGCGGCGGCTTGGGCAGCAGCAGCCGCTCGTCGACGACGGCGTACTCGGAGGCGAGGCCTGGCGGGGGCCCGCGGAAGGCGGGCCGCTCAAAGGCGTTGCCGTAGGCCGCGTCGCCGATCTTGAAAGCGGTGACGTCGGAGCCGACGGCGACGACCTCACCAGCGCCCTCCATGCCGAGCTGGAGCGGGTACCTGGAGGAGAGAGGAGGCGGAGGTTAGGACGGGATGGGGGGTGTGCATATCCCGGAGCGGAGGTGTGCGACGCACGTGGGTTTGTATATGAGCTTCATCCAGCCGGCGGCAACCCGGAACTCGCCGGGCGTAAAGGTGAAGGCGTGCACGCGCAGCAGGACCTGCGTCGGGCGGGTGATTCTGGGCGTCGGGACCTCGTGGATGGCGTAGTCCTTCGGCGTGCATTCAAAGGGCGCCACGAGGGCGCGCATCGTGGGCGGTACAGGCTCCATGTTTTGTATTCAAGATGAGGGCTTTTGACATGGACAAAGACACAAAATCTCGTAAGCGGCACGCCAGGATGTCTTTATCTGTCGTGCTACCACAAGGCTCGGCGACAAATGGGCCACCGAGAGGAACTCCACGCCGAAGAATGCGGACATGCGGAGCGGACAGATTTCAGGCTGCTCAGCTGAGCGCCACGACGTCTTGGCGGGATTTTTATAACGGCGGTGACGCAGATTGAGGACGAAGTATAAAGGTTGCCTGAAAATGCGTTCCACTACGTTGTCAAAATTATCTCCGTGGTGAACAGCCTGGAATTGACCGCGAACAGTCGAAAAGTGCAGCTGAGAACATGAGGCCATACGCTGATCGGAATAAAATAAACACGCTGAGGATATATGAAAAAGATGCGCACGATTGAATGCATGGCCACCACGCTGTTTCTAATAATCCTCTTCGTCGTCCAGATCCTCGTAGTCCCGGTAGTACCTGTCCATCCTTTCCATCCTCGCTTCCCACCGCGCTCTTCGGCGCTGGTACTCGCTATCATCTGCACAATCGGGATGAGAAGTCGGCGTTAGTTTCAGAACATTCGCAATGCGAAAGGTCTCCACAGCACCCCACAATCTCCCCAAACTCACCTCGATAGCTGCTGATGCCCTGCTGGTCCGCCACGTTGAGGTAGCCCTCCTCAGCCTCGACCGCCCGCTCCGTGTTCACCGCCGTCGCCGCCACGGCGCCCTGCCGCGCCGTCCCCTGCCAGGTGCCCTGCCAGGGGCTGCGGCACAGCGGGCACGTCGTGGCACCCCCGCGCGCCCATCCTCTGAAGCACGCCCGGTGCATGTTCTGGCCGCACGACGCCCGGCACCACACGAGCTCCCCGTCGTCATCGCCGCCGAGCTCAGTATAGCAGATGGCGCAGTCGCCCTCGACTGGCCTGCGCTTCCCGCCGCCGCCGCCGCCGCCGCCGCAGTCCTTGGCGGGAGCGGCGGGAGGAGGTGGCGAGAACTTGTCGTAGATGAGACGGAGGTCGCTCTTCAGAAGCGAGAGCTGGTACACGAGCTCGTACGGGGCCTCGAGAACACGATGAAGAATCTTGGGGGCAGGATGGTGTTAGTATTACATGGAAGAGTCTTAACTTGCGCCACCAAAAAAAAAAAAACACACACGCACGCACATAGACAAGGTGCTTGCATTGGTTCCCCTTGCGAGCCCACGGGCAGTCGCAGTCCGGCTCGCGGTCCACGTGGATGGTGTATACGTTGCCCGTCGTCCCCGCCAGCTGAAACTCCTCTTGCGGACAGCCGTCGGCCTCGTCGTCGTACCGTCTCCGGCTTATTACGGTGAAGCGCTCCGTTCTGGCGCGCTGCCATATCTTGTTGAACCCGTGGGGTGGGTAGCGCTGGAACTCGTGTCGCGGCCGCTCCTCTGGCTCCGGCGGCGGCGGCGGCGGCGGCGGTGGCGGTGGCGGCGGTGGAACCGGCGTTGACGGCTCCGTGTTCGGTTTCCTGACGCGCCGAACGGAGACAATCTCCACCGAGCTATCGGACCGCTCCCGCTTGTGGCCGCGTGGCGTGGTGCTGCTGCTCATGGTTTTGTGATAGTTGGGTACCTAGGGAAAGTGGTGGTGGGTGGTTGTGGTGGTGGTGGAGACAGGGGGGCAGCACAAAGGAGCAAGGCGAGATGCATATGCAGATCCGTGGGCGGGGGAAAAATGATGAGACAAAGATTACCAAAATCGGACAAAGGAAAAAAGCCCATGTAATGACTAGACAATATGATAATGTCAAACATGGTCATGTTGGATCATTAGCTCATACGCTGTTCGCGTAGCGCGTATTCGTGTGCGTGGTTCTCGGCGCTCGGGCTTGTGGATCGGTGCATGTTGCTTGCCTACCATCCATCACTCGTCAGTCTCTCTTTCCTTCTTCGCTATCATTCATCTGCACAATTCAACAAAGAACATGTCTTTCATGGACAAGCGCGTGCTCCGCAAGTCTATTGTTGTCTTGAACTATCTTTGAACGGCCCGCCCAGTCAGCCACTGGTGCCATGAATGTCCCCAATCACCCCAGCACAACGCTGTCTCGCCTAGCCATGCAGTCAAAAGAAACCCAACGCCAGAGTGCTTGTTTTGAAGCCCAACCCAGACCTCCATAGTTGTGAAAGAAACAAAAAAGAGAATAGTGACAATAAAGAGACTGAACAACCCGAATGTTCATCTGCAACATCGTCATTGCAGATTGGAGACCGACTCCTTTCCGTAGAACCCAAACCATGGAAAAACGAAACCGAATAAAGTACAAGCATCTGACCAAGCTTGTGGGTCAGGAAAGGCGTCAGAGTCTATGCAAAGACGGCTTTTGTATGACTTGGATGTGACGTAAAAAGGAAATAGTAGTGTGTTGGAGTCCGTTGTCTTCAACGTGACGTGTGGTAAGACCGCGTTTATCATGGTCTCTGTAATATATAATAACCGGAAGAGGTATCATCATTAAGGGCGGCGTACGTGCCGCGAACCCGGTTGGTGTGTAGTGTATATGTATGTGCAAGAAGATTATGTTTGGACCCGCCACAACTCATTACCACAAGCGTCGCCGGTGATGACATACACTGGCGCCTATTCTCATGGCAGGTGACGTCGATGGCTGGGATCTCGTGGTTGGTATCGCGGGCCGGCATCTGGTTGCGTCATGACCCAGTCCGACGGTCCGGACTGGTGACTGGGCTGCTCTGCAGGCAGCTTTGTGTCTTGGCCATGAGTGCCATGGGCTCTGGCGCCGGATGAAGAGCTGGCGCCAGGAACAAGGTCAGTGACCGCCTGGGCGATGGAGGCAACGACGAAGCCGCGGAGCTCCTCGCCTTCCATCTGGTCCTCCTTTTCGAGGCGGAACCGCTGGTCCTTGTTCATGTTCTGCCGGCGTATCGTCTTGATTTCTTGCATGATATACAGCATAACCTCTTCGGGGCATCGGTTGCGCTCGCTAGCGTTCTCATTCTTGCGAACGTATCGTCTCGTGACATCCGTGGCGCCATCAATGGAGAAGGCAACACAGTAGGACATCTTCTTACCCCAGCCTTCCGCATAGAGGCGTGGGTTGTCCCATGCCTCTTCGCAGGCATCGACGTGGACCCATCTGCGTTGGTGCTCCGAGTACACCTCAGTCCAGACGTGGTCCTCAGCGTTCCAGACCCAGCGAACACGGCCGCCGACGGCGCGGCACAGCATGCTGAAGCAGTTAGCCCATTCGCCGACACGCCCGCGTCGAGTTTGGAGTAGTCGCCAGACATCGCCGTATCGTGGAAATCGTTCGTAGGTGCCACAATTCTGAGCGGAGCATCGGTACAATTCGACTCTGAGAGCGCCGCAAGCACTCTCTTCAGGAGTGGGTGCGGTCATGCCCTGGGCAATCGTTGGAGACAGACAGACAGGACAGGGTGGGTTGTTGACCCAAGTAAAGAAGGAACGTTTGAACCATCGAAGAAGAGCGCGAATGACGCAGTCCTGATAGCCCCATTCTGGCTTGCGGCCGTCTCCCATACTCTCAGCCTCGGCTTGCAGGACCTGAGTTTCTTCTTCAGCCTCGCCGTAGATGCGATCGAGCGGGATGATTTGGAGCGCCTCGTCGAGGAGACCGGGGTTCTCGTATTTGGTGGGAGTAAGCGAAAGACTGATGAGGAGGTTGCGGAATTTCTGGGAATCGCGGTCGCCAGCAGTCGGTGCTGAGGGAATGATGGGTAGATGTCTGATGGAGGAGTAGGAAGGCGGCGTGACTGGTGTGTGTGAAGACATTGGGCGATCGCTCATAGGCGTGGAAGGCCCTTCTAAACCAACGCTGGATGCTCGTTCAAAGGCGCTGGGGGTCTGGTGTCGGGAGTTGGAGCGCAGGTCATTCATGCGCTTGTCGCGGAGGAGACTTTCGAATCGGATGCGCAAATCGTGGGCCCATTCCTCGCCGTACGAGCCATCAGCCGGGGCAGGGCTGAAGGGACCGCCTCTGCTCGTCATGGTGGGTGAGGGAGGAGAGGTGCTGGATGGAGACGGGAAGGAAACGAGTCGAGTATCGGACGGTGAGGGAGAATATGAAGGAAAAGGAAAGCGAGTGTTGTCGTCAACAGGTGACGATGCTGTTGTGAGACGTAGGTAGGTAGTCGTCGGGGTTGGCCAGTCGAACCCGATAGGCGTAATGAGTAGTCGTCAGCCGAGCACTACGTACACCTGCGAGTTTGCCACGGACCAGGCTGGAATCGCAAGGGCCACAGTTTCGAGGACAAGACAAGGCGGGTGGATCGCAGCGCTTGGAGGGTTTCGTGGTGTCGCCGGGGATCCAGAGACGACAAGTCGAGTCGTTTGACTGTCGAGGGGATGCAGAAAGGGAAGCGGGCGAGCGCTCTTTCGCAAAGGCTGGAATTGTCCTCCCGACGATGGGTTGTTGGATGGAGGAGAGGAGGATTGGGTCGGGCCAGGAAGAGGATGCGGATTGAAGAGCAGCTGGGCTGAACCTGACTGGGCGTCGGCGGTGCTGGGAGAGAAGGGGATTTGACTGGGCCTTCAAAGACTGGGACTGGACTGGGGGCCCTGGGGACGCTGGCAGTGTCTCGGGAGGAGGGCGTGTGCGTCTTCTGCTTGCCATCGCTGCGAGTTTACGCGTCAGCTGTTGGTGGCGGGCCAATGAGCGCTCGTCGAATCCTTCATGGTGGGCCGGACTGGGCCTGGCCTACGCAGCCTCAAAGTAGAGGTACCTGTATCCGGCGAGTCTGTAGTTGGACTGAACGGATTTGATCACGACCATAATTCAGTATAATGGAATATAATAAAACAAGATGCATAAAACATGGCATGGCACTCAATAATACCGTGCTTTATTCCTTTTGCACTTTTCCAGTTTTCCGGAACTCCCGCCGATAGCCCTACGTCGCTCTACCTACTTCGTACCTGCGCAGTACGACAGGCTCTTTCGCAATCCCCTCTGCCTACTGCCCTACCTCCCCACCACCAAACGGTACCTACTATGAAAGTACTTTCCAGCCCACTCTCCATATCAGAGGTACCCATCAGCCACGTTTTTCTAGATCCAGCACCGCCCCCTTCCGGCGGGTACCAGTACCTTGTCATTGCTGGTGGCGTCGCCGACTCGGTCGGTCTGGGAACGATGACGAGGCAATTGATTGACCAGTGCAGTGGCCAAAGTCATCCCAATACCATCCCATCAGACTTTGCAGGCGCTTTGTATTGTCGCTTGCAGCCAGGCCTGTGGCCACCATCTCCTGCATCGTTTCTCCGACAGCCAATGGACACTCAACTTAAAAGCCTCCCAGCAACACAACCGCGAGTTGGGAAGCCCCCCTGCGATGCCAAGTTTGCCCCGTATCCGTACCGCTCGCTACCTTACCAGTAAAAACCCGCCGGCTTTCTTAAATAGATTGGCCTTGCACTTGCTCTTTATAACTCTTGGTGTTTTTCCCTGTGGCTGTGCCTGGCCTGCTTCAGGGGTCCTCTCTCAAATGGATCGACATCAGCCACTTTCCACTGGCTGAACGTTACTTTTCTCACACGGTCCTGTTTCTGGTGGTGAACCCGTAAGCCAATCCACAGTAAGCTAGACTTTACACTGTTTTCCGCACTGTCGTAGTTATGACTTTGCTGTGGCGAGTGGTTGCGACGCAGTTGACGACAAAGCCCCGCCACTTGTTAACCTCAACTGCTCACATTGCCTTGGATGTCTGTCAATCAGTACATCCATCGGTTTTCCATGTTTGCGCATCCAGAGTGAGAGGGTAGCATTGGTATCTACCCGTGGCCCACGCTTTTCCTAGCCTGCCATGGCTGCCATGGCTTCCCCTCCACCCTGAAGCTTCGCCATAGCCACGAATGAGGCCACTCATCGCCTATGTCTTGGTATCTGCCGACTCTGGGAATCCGCCGACTCCATGTAATTGAAAACCAGCTCTGTCTGACATTTATATGAAAGACCATTTTTCCAAACATTTTCCGTATGCTTAACTGGGCATGTTTTGGCTGTCCGAAGAGTCTCGCTAACAATCAACGCGTACAACAACTCAGTCCATGACAAACTCACAATACCTACACTCTCCCCCATCCGACATGGATGCGTAAGTTGATGGGCATGTCAACTTTTGCCGGGTTGCAATACGGCCCACCTGGTCCCATCAATGGATCTGCATTCCCTTGCACCCTTCGTCCAACGCCGAACCGTCCTCGCGCTAAGCCGCTTCATCTCCGTGTCATCCTCCTGCCACTTAACAGCAAAATCCGTTGGAATTGGAGCAGCTTGGCACATCTTCCAACCCTGTCTCACATCGCCCTATTCGAAATACAATTCTTTTCTGACAAGGCTTTGGATCCCCGCGGGCGTCCGGCTCGCCTCTTCGGAGCCGTGCGTTCGGGAACCACACCCAGAGAGCTCAACATGGCCGCGTCATCTCAAATCCCGCCGCTAGATCTCACCCGACTCTCGCTTTCTTGCCCTACGTCCACCCTGAACCCAGCCTGACCACGGTCTGGATACACACGTATGCAACTATCTTAGTTCTTGGCTCGTCGTTCGCTTTTAGATTCCCGAATCTAGGCACTCAGCTTGCGCCGTTCCATTTTCCTCCTACAGCTCTTCTCGACCAGGCCGGTTTGCCATGTATGATGAGAGTACACGCACAATCTTATAAGCAAGTGGCGTTTTACCAGACCAGTCGGCGTCGAGCATATGGTCCGGGAATATCCTATTGGAGATTTTGCTTATTGAGCAGCTCTGCAGCTGATGCGTCCTTTTCGCCCACAACCGGCTACCTGCTTACCATACACGAGTCAAAGACTCTACCCGTGACCATAACTCTCGTCTCCTGGAAAAAATAAAGCCGTAACCGTCGTCAAATAAGCCTATGCATTATACTGGCAGCCACCGGACTTTGTGGTTACTTGGTCAGCCCTCAACCTCCGCCACTCACGCCCAGTTTGTACCAAGCCAAGGTAAACAGTCCGCCAATAGAGTTTTCTGCATCAGTTAATTCACTCATATACCTCTTACGGCACACAGTCAAGGGCCCCCAATAAAATAATATAAAAATGTTTTACCGCTCGTGATGCACAGCGGGGCGAGCCTCGGGACGCGCGTTGGGCTCCTCGGGACGGTAGACTGCTCCCGAAGCCTTCTCCCCCCCCCCGCCGCCGGCCTGCCGTGGAGCATACTTTACAGTCGGTCAGTGCTATCCGTTGTATGCACAGCCAGTTAGTGGTATCTCGACTCGCTACGTGGAGGATGGTGTGTGAGATGCGAGTCGTGGCTTGCTTACGAGGATATCGTGACCTATCCATCATCAACCCCTTCGTCTAGACGATTGACGATTCAGTGAATTGTGTGGAATTAAAACGGTGCAAGCAGAATTTGGGGGACAGTGCGATTGTAGAATTATTCGATTCGATAAAATGCAGCCAAAATACTGCCCACTGAGAGTGTTGCACAAGACCAAACCCATGCGCGCCTCAGCTCAATTTAGTTTTCATCTGAGAAGCCAGCAATTGTATTCCAAAATATGTTCTTCATTGTACAAGTCTTTTTCTGCGAAGAGACAGCCCACCACGCTGGCATCCCTCACTCCTTGCTATGGCGTAGATATATCCTGACATGATAAACCCCCGAGCCTTTCATCTAGTCGTGTTACTCACCATTTTTAACCAGTATGCATCCACCAAACTCCAAACTATCTTCGTTCCCACTCTTCGCCAGCATAGTAGCTATCCTGCGTCTCTATATCCCATGCCGGACGCTCAACCAGCGCCACCTCCAGGGAGTCCGCGTGATTGCCGAAAGAAACGACACCCAGTACTGGGCGATATTTGTATGTAATCCACCACTTCTTCCGTCCGTCTTCGCCCTCCGTTCCTGATTGGGCTTCAAGGTCGGTTGTGGCGCGAAGTTGCGTAAGCTCGCTGTCTACAACATCGACCATGTCGTCGTCGCTCTCGTTATCCACGTCTCCGCTAGGGCTGGGCCCGTCAATTTCGACCTTCTCCCACTTATTTGCCGCATATTTGCGTATTTGCTGCGGTTTAAGGCCCTCCTTGGCCATGCGACCACCAGCGCCGCTCATGTTTGTTCGCTTGCGCTTTGTGCCCTGCTGGACGAGCTGGTCACCAGCATCCTTGTCCGCAACAGGCAAATCCTGACTCAAGTCAAGCATGAAGAGAAAAGAGATGCCGTAAATCCAAAGCCTGGACCCTTGCCAAAAAGCGCCCTTGGCCAGGTCTAGCATATCGTGAATGGGGCCGGGAAGAGCCTTACGAGGATGACGGCGAGACCATGGAGTCAGAGATCCTTGCAGGGCATTGAATGCGATGACATTCCATGATGATGTAACTGCTGCCAGAGTATAATCCTCCACCCCCTCCTGCCCGGGAGCACTATCTGAGAAGGTAAGGACAGACGGAGCTGCGGGCAGTTTGGGCATCATTTTCGCATTGGGGTTGCGAGCCCACCGTCCAACTTCACTTGTATTGGTACTTTTGGTGTCGTCGTCTGATGAATCAGAGTCATCGGCTGACGCGTCGTCACCTTCATCTCCATTTGCATGGCCGTTAGCCGTATCGTCCCCAGCAGCACGTAGCACCCATGTATCGATGAATCCAGCTAGATCAGCCGTCGCAAGCACTTTCGAATCTGGGCTGAAAGCGATGTGGGTAATGTTTCTTTCGTATGAGCCTAGACCACCATTGAGTATGTACTTGGGCACGGAGCGGTGTAGTCGGCGAAGACGGCGGGACTGCGAAATTGTGTAGCTGCTCGACTCGGATGTGATGCTGGCGATGACGACGCGACAACCGTCCTGTATGAAACAAAGCCAAGATCCGTCCGGCGATATTTGTACGCGGCTGGCACCGAGCTTGGTAATGTGTTCCGGCAATTCGATCGAAGAAAGCGTAACATCAGCCGGTTTCGTCGGGTTGATGTGTTTCAAGCCAAAGGCTTTGACGTCTGTGGAAGTCGAAGCAATGAGTAGGGTGCCGCCAGCGTTAATACTGGCTGAGGAGATATTCGAGTCTCCTTTCACCACAATTGTTTTGAGTAATTTCCTGTTTTGGTTTATGTCGTAGTCGTCGGCGCCATCAAGCTTGGTAAGGTCCGAGGCAGGCTGTGGTAGCAGCCACAGATGAATCTCGCGGTCCCACCAGCTCACCATGAAGCGAGCCTTGCTGGCACTGATAAGGGGTGGTTGGTGAGGAAGACCGCTGACCGTTCTGTGATGCTCGCGTCCCATCTCCTTGAGCGGAACAACGACAAGATTTGAGTCAGGGCCTCCAGAAACAACAACACTGGTGCGGGCATGCTCAAACGTAGCCATGGTTTTGACGTCATGCTCGTGGTATCTGCGACCCCAAACCTTGGCCCATCGCTGACCAGCACCAGGGTTCTGCTTGTAGAGGGCAGTTTTTCTGTCCATGCCACCACTCATGATCGAATTACCATCTGCGCTGATGGCGAGGCTGAGAATATCCTGCTTATGACTCTGCAGTCTTTGTAGCTGGGTGTAGGTTTTGCCGTCCCAGATGCAAAGTTGGCCGGTAGAGTCGCCAGAGACGATGTTGCCGTTGGGTAGGCATTTGACAGACCAGACAATGATGTCTTTAGAACCGCCAACGAGGTCAGATCCAAGGGTCATGCGGCGCAGCATGTGCCCTTTAGCAATATCGTAGGCTCGTATGGTGCTATCGGAACATCCGACAATGACGACTTTGCGGGATTGGAAGATAATGCTGACCATCTGAGCCTTTTTTGTCGGCGACTTGACAAGAATTCTTTGGAAACGGAGATCATTGTCCTCAACCGAGTACATGACCAGCTCGCCGTCGATAGTACCGGCGACGAGTTTGTTAGATCCTTGCGCGTCGACGGAAGAGGATGTTCGATCGTCGAGTAGCGAGGGTTGGGCAGCAATGCACCAGATATCGCCGTGCTGGCCGCTCGCATGCCTCTTGGGCTTTCCCGTTTCGAGATCCCATTCGGTAACGGTCGAGGTGTAGCCGATGCTGAATAACCTAGACTTGCCAATCAGGATGCGGCCTTCGCCGAGGTCTTGATCCGGTTCGTTGACCCAGACTAGGCCATCAATGCTGCGATCCTTTCCACCTCTAATAATGAGCTCCTGTTGCCAAATACCCGCGGCAGCATTCCATATCTCAATATCTCCATTGGCTCGGCCAACTGCAAGTCGAGCGACGGCAGCGTGCTTGTTGTCTCTTGCTCTCGGATGGGAAAAGGCAACGGCGTTGATCGCGGATGGCTGGTAGGGCACGAAGCGACAGCGGTGAATATCCACGGCCGCCATTGTCGCTCTTACTGGTTCGCGGCAGCGGAGGCTACGATGGACAGAGTGAGTTTCGCGACAAGATGCTGAAGCTGGTTGAAGAAAAAAAAAGATTCTTATCTAATCTATAGCCTGGAATTTTTTTGGGGTCCCAGTGGTCCCCACTGCGCGCGGCTGGTACCTATGTACCTACACTATGTACATATGTATGTATGTACATGCATACATACATACATACATACATACATGCATCTGTGCGGACCTAGGTTATTTGTAGGTACCCTATAGTTACCTACTTAATGTTCCTATGGACAGGTTGTGCAGAACTTTTTTAAAGGAAAATCAAGAACCAAAAAATAAAGCATAGAGGGGCAGAAAATAGCCAGAAATCTCCTAAATGCATGTGAGAATTATCTATGGTTAGCAGAATACAATCACGGCCAAACATTGCTAGCCCATTAACGTACGCTTCACTGCAGCTACCAGAAGCATTCCTAGATGAGAAACCGCAACGTAGCATTTACATTTTGAATTAAGACTTATCGACTTACTAAGAGTAATATTAAAATCCAAACATAACAGGCAATCCAGATACCAAAGTCTCGTGCGCAGGAGACAGCCATTGAGCACCCAGGCCTGCGCATAGAAGAGAGATTGCAGAGATACAAACACCGTGTGGCCGAAATAAACGGTCTGCGCAACATGAAATGACTGAGATTGAAACTGTTGTATTTATAGGAGGCGTTGAAGGTGGAATGCGCTCCCACTAGTTTTTCCCACGTACCTAGTTTTAACCAGCCCAGATTATCGAGACGCCTCGAAGACAAGTCTCCTGGTATTCTCTTTTGACTTCCCCAAGTGACTACATACATTTGTTGCAGTTTCCTTAGATGCCGTCGTCATACTTCTCTTGCTCGACACTGGCCAGCTCCGTATACTCGCGCCACTTCGCACAGTTGTTGTCAAGGTAGTCGAAATCAATCAGCTCCCGTGCTTCCTCAACCCGTTCCACAAACTGAAGAGCTAGACCCATGTCGGTATGCCACCCAATATGGCAGTGCATTAGCCACGCACCCGGGTTATCCGTTTTGAAAGCCAGCACAAGATGCCCAGAGCCAGGAAGCATGGCCACATCACGGCGCATGGGGTTGGTCAGGCTGAAGAGGTTCTTCGACCTGACAAAAGGACCAGGTCCTTGTCCCACAATAGAAAAGTCGTGTCCATGGAGGTGGATAGGATGTGGAATGGCGTTTGTGGCCTCAATGATTACGTAGACCCAGCTGTTCGCTTTGTCGAGTGAAATAACGTGGCTGCGTCTAGTATAGCTGGTGTCGTTGTTGTATATTTGAAGTAGGGTGGGATTCTCCCAGTTGGCGTAGAATGATGTCTTGTCCATAGCCCATAGAATGACATCATCAGTGGGCGAAAGACCGACTGGCTCGAGGTCGGATTGTTCTTGTTGGCCAGCGCTGAGCACCAGATGGGGGACCAGGTTGTTCGCTGGCTCATCAACACAGCTATCAATATATGGGTAAGCTGAGGTGGCTGGGGTTGATGCCTCGCTTCCATAGTATATAATACCACGAATATTGTCTTTGTTGCTGTTGAGGGAGCAAGAGAACTGTGGGATAGCGCGCATCCAGAAATTCTGAGCGACCGATTGCTGGTCTGCACGAACAATAACGTCGTATCTTTGACCTGATCATATAATTAGCCCTTAGTTAATAGTATACTGGAGAGTATTTATAACGTACCCATACCAATGTCCAAGACCGTGGTTTCATACGGCACAATCGGCACAAAGTCGGCGGCGATGACAATCATTCTATGATTGTCAATGCTGAATTTAAAGTGCGTGTCAATGGCGCCATTAATGAGCCTCAGTCTGTACGATTGGCCTGCTGTGAATGAAGTGCTGAACCGATGCCCAACCACTGACCCACCATTCGTCCACGTGTTGGTCCCGTTGATGAGGCCATTGTCTAAGAACGACGGGCCTCTTGTTAACTCCTCGGAGTACAATGAATCCACGGTCTTATGCGTCCAGTCTGAGAGCATAATAGTACCAACGTCGACATCGTAGTTTGCAGTTGCCGGACCATTGATTTTGATAGCACCAGCGGCACCATCAAAAGCCTGTAAGCCAATGTGGGAATGATACCACGAAGTGCCGTACTGTGTGGCGCGCCAGGTGTAAGTCATTGAGTCGCCTGGGGGGAGTGGGCATTGTGTAATGGACGTCACACCGTCCATTCCGTTGCTATAGTTTTGACGAATACCATGAAAGTGAACTGACGTTCCGTTCTTAGCCAAAGTGAGGTTGTTGTTGATATGGACGACGACAGTGTCGCCCCAGTCAGCCTCAATGGTCGGTCCAGGCACAATACCGTTAAAGGCGTACACGGTACGCGGGAAGCCATCTGGTGAGGCAGTAAGTTCAACCAAATCGAAGGTGTACTCTCTCACGACGCCAGTATCAGGAACTTCGTCATAGTAGTTCGTGTCGACGCTGTACTCGCACCACTGAGACCGAGTTGTTGCCGTGTTCCCAGAGCAGGCGGCGCGGGGGAGCAAAGCATTGCAACTCGCCATAGACAGCAGGTAAAAAAGTGAAAGCATTGGGATATACATGAGGGGCGGTTTTCTCAGCCGATAGATGAGGACTTTGAAAGGAAAATGTGATGGCTTCTGATGCCTGATCAAGGTGGTTGGATGCGGAGATCTTTAATCCCAAGACAAGCAGATTTACAACACCTTTATATACAAAATTACGTCCAAGAAATACTATCTTGTCTTCTTTGACTTGCGCAATGTTTTGTGGTTTCCGATACAACTGCCTTCGCGTAGTTATCTCTGAGCTCCCTTGCCACTCCTATTACAAGGATATTCCTGGCTGGTCTTCTCTGTGGCGACTCACCGTTTTCGATAGTTTCTCTCTTCTTTCGCTATCACTGTCTTGGTCGATAAGTATACTCAAAAAGCTTCTCCGTAGCTGATGTGAATATCATTCGTTCCTCCGGCGAAGATCATACGAGACCCTTGTGGAGCTACCTCATTTTAAACATCAAAGCGCAGCTATTATCGTAAGCACTTGTTGATGTAAGTTGGCCAAGAGATTTCATGGCATCGTCTGTATATATGGTGTTGAATATCCCATGATCCTGGACTGAAGAAGTGTGTTCGCCTATCCGTTAGCTGGCCACTGTCCTTCCACGCTTTGTTCTAAGGTTCTCACCACTGCATCAAGCAACGATCCAATCAACATCATGAAGGTCGATTTGGACTGTAAACTTGCTGGCTTCGTCATGGTTGCTGCGGCTATTCCTGCCACTTCAGCTGCTAATGATAGCTTCAGCTTGCTTTGCTACTCTACTACCGGGACCTTTGGAGGTGCTGAACTCTACTGCAAGGAAGGTTAGTTCTGGTCTGTTAAACTATGTTCAAATTTCAAGATCCACGTCCTAATCAGCATAGGATTCATCATGGTCTCTAATCTTACCTCTCCTGACAACCTGACTTCCATCTATTGTAAGGCAGTCACCATGTTCTTCCTTCAAACTCGGTGCAGACCGAGCGTCAGCCAGTCACTGACTTAGTCCTCCTATAGTTACTCGCGACCGGGACGCCGTGTCTGCGTCATGGACGGTCTCTGCCAACACGACTCGGTCACCGAATGTGTCCTGTGGCGACGGCGCACTCCTTCTCCCTGCAGACAACAATTCCACTCACCCAGAGGTGACCGTCACCGACAGTTCAAGCGGCTCAACCAATATGCTGCTTTATGGGCAGAGTGCCTTTGCCCATGTCAACGGTAGCTACAAGAACCCATTTTATGCGGCTGCTACCGAGGATGTGGGCGTTTGGCGGCTACTGTGGAACCCAACTGATCCAGATAACCTTACCCCAGTGGTGCTGCGTTCGATTTAATCTTCTTGCTGCTTTCGCAAGCCTAGCTTGATAATGAATGGCTCAATTGGTTTCTCATAGTATCGAATAATAGGCAGAACGTATCTTGAAAGCTGTTTACTCTCCAAGACAAGACATGAGCTTGCTTCGTAGAGCGAAGGTTGAACCTTGGAACAATCTGTTCTACTATATTACGGAATTCGGTTGAGCAGTATATACCTGTTAGTATTACATGGGCAATATTGAAGTTGTGCTATCCGTCGACGTTGTATCTTCAGTCTTGGAGAAAGTGCCGCTTGTATACCTAACATGGTTTGTTAATGATGGATGGACATGGTTTGTTAATGAATGGATGGGGTATCGTTCGTGGACAGAGAATTGAACTAGATCATCTCAGTAGATGTGCCAATCTGCCCCCAGATAGACTATTGCTTTTAGGCTCTGGTATGTTGCAACCTTATCCTCGTGTGATTCGTCGATGTATCAAATTTACGACTCGAGTTGCCCGTCGCGTATACGGTCCGGTCCATGCGAGGGACCCATGTGCTCAATCTGATCTGTCAAACCTACACGCACGATAAATAAAAGTCTCCATGAGGTGTTACGGATGCTTGACTGTTAATAGTAAAAGGTGATGCTAAGAATGCCCGGATCGATGATCCACTTACACGATAGTTACAGTGCACGCTCGGACTCGATGCAAGTTACTCCGGTCGGAGAATCATTTTGCCCCGGACTCGGACTCTTTCTCTACTGGTACGCGAATACTAGATGTTTCATATTCGATGTGTCGTATTGTATTACTATCTCTATTGCCAGGCTCTGAACCCGCATCGTGTGGAAAATCGAGGTACAAAGCACCCTGGCTCTCGCTGTCGCGCTTTGCTGGCGTAGTCTATTTGGCCTTATGTCAACACTAGCAAGTATTCGGCAAGGATTATTTCTATCAGCGCGAAATCGTAATCTTTTATGGGTGTAATAAAACTTTCGTCTCGCACCCCGGGTCCAGCTACTATGTTCGACATGTTGCCATTTTTTCGGCCTAGCACGCATAGCCTCACAGATCTTCTTCTGCATGTACAGTGCAAAAGGCTTTCCCTGACAATACATACTCTTGCATGTGGCGCAATAAGTCGCAAGGGCGTGGTCGGTACCTCTCCCTACTCTTCTGGCCAGCCATGGAGCTGTGATTTGCCCAACTAGAACTAGGCAGCCGCATGAGCAGGAGATGGCCCGACCACTGCTTTAGCAAATACGCAAATACGAAGCAGATCCTTGACCTAGAATTAGGTCTAGGAACATGATAGGAATGAGAGAGTATCAGTTGATTGATTGAAGTTATCCGTGACTGCGAGATGATGTGCCCTGTCTCTCGGTAGAACGTTCATCCGTGCCGGATGTGTCAACACCTTGATTTTCTGCAAGATTCCAGTGTTTCTTTGCGTAGCTATATGTAAGTTCTGCCTATTGCTTGACCTTAGTTTAATCAAGTGTTCAAGGTCTCGACGCGACCCTCCTAATAGAATGCTAATTGTACTACATATTAAGCCTCGTTACACGAAGCCCGATGGCTGACCAAGCGTCACCCTCGATTTGGCGGGGCTCGGCCACACATGGCATCTCCAGCTTCAGTGCCCCGCTGACTCTTCTCCTCAAGTCACGACCACCTAGTCCAAGGTTGCTCTGAAAGCTCAGGTTCTGCCGAAACGATCTTCAATTTTGGGACCGCCCGCCTGTCGCCGCTTCAGCTCGGCGACACTTCCGACCCCTCCGTCATTGACCCTCTTTCTGTATCGGAGTCCCAGCGAGTTATTAACCAACCCGGGTCAAGATGGATTTCAACAGCTCCTCACCCTTCCCAGAGGGTGTCATCTCTTTTCTGGATACCGACCTGTACAAATTGACCATGCAATGCGCCGTCTTCAAGTACTTCAAGGATGTCCCTGTTACCTATGCCTTCACCAATCGTACACCGGAGAAGAGGTTGTCGAGGGTGGCATATCTATGGCTCCAAGAGCAAATCACAAGTAAGAGCAATCATCTACACCATAGTAACTTTTCCCAGCTAAGTTTAGCTAGAACTCGGCAACATATCCCTGTCCGACGAAGAGCACCAGTTTCTCGAGCAGCATTGCAAGTATCTGAGTGCCGACTACCTGGCATTCCTCAAAGAATTCAGGCTTCGACCGAGGGAGCAAGTCTCCATCACATTCCAAACTGTTGATTCGGACACAGGCGACGATAGTGACATAGGCGACGTACATGTGAGCATTTCTGGCACATGGTCAGACACGATACTCTATGAAATTCCATTATTGGCCCTAACATCCGAGGCCTATTTTCGTTTCATGGATACCGATTGGGATTATGAAGGACAAGAACAAAAAGCATTCGAAAAAGGCATGAAACTTATCGAATCAGGCTGTATTCTGTCAGAGTTTGGTACACGACGTCGCCGTGACTACCACACGCAGGCTCTCGTCTTCCGGGGTCTGGTGAAGGCATCCAAGGAAGCAGCGCTCAAAGGCTACCCTGGCGAGCTTTCTGGTACAAGCAACGTGCATCTTGCCATGCGCTTCAACATTCCACCGGTCGGAACAGTCGCACATGAATGGTTCATGGGAACAGCGGCCATCTTCAATGACTACAAGAATGCTACGGAGGAGGCTCTGAGACACTGGGTTGGGTGTTTTGGTACAAATTTAAGCATAGCCCTTACCGACACGTTTGGAACACCCGAATTTTTGAACGCTTTCAGCCGACCCGCGCGAACGACGGAAGGCGGCACCCCAGAATCGACCTTGTGCAAACCTAACGGGTCCCGCAAGACTTATGCCGAGCTCTTCACCGGAATCAGACAAGATTCCGGCGATCCAAAGGAATACGTCAAGCTTCTGCGCAAGTACTACGATTCTCAAGGCATCAGGGAGAAAGTGATGGTCTTCTCAGACTCTCTCGATGTGGAAAAATGCCTAGAATACAAGAAGGCCGCGGAAGACTACGGGTTCCTGCCCAGATTTGGTGTTGGAACCTTTCTGACAAATGATTTTACGCACCGAAAGACCGGGACAAAGTCTCTGCCTCTAAATATAGTCATCAAGCTCAGTTCCGCTGCCGGGCGACCGGCGATCAAGATAAGGTATGCTGACCAGTCGAGGGCTGGACCTGCGAGAAGCGCAAATATATGCATTGCTAACGGCTATTCTGTAGCGATAACATTGAAAAAAATACCGGAGACAAGGAGCTCATTCAAAAAGTCAAGGAGCAGATTGCATATGTTGAGAATACGTGGGAGGAGGGTAAAGAGGATGCTAGATGGGGGAAGGAGGAATCGAGTAAGTAATAGCGAACATGATTGTGGCAATGGCGTAGGCCTGAGATGACGGCTGGCATGCAGAGCCAAGTAGCCGGCGTCAGATCGCTTGGTTGAATATAATTGAGTGCAGGTGATGGAAGCTGCAATACCTGAAGAAATGCCCCTTTGACCTGCTGTTAGTTCTTGCCGAAGGGAAAGCGATTGTGCGGCTGTGGTTTTAAGTCGGAGGGGGAAGGAGCGAGAGGCGTGGAGTTGCACATGCGAATATCTAATCCCACCACCAGTCTCAACCCGCTGGTCCTTACTTAACCTCTGACAACACTTCAAGCAGATTACGCTTTTTTGGGGATCGATTTTGGAGCTCTTCTTGGATCGTATCTTATACACCAACCCGAAGAAACGTTGCAATGGCGCTGCCACTTTATTACAGAGCGGACCGAAATTGGCCTGCACGAATCTACTCACGCACCCTTCGCCGCCGCTGTATTGTCCTTGGCAGCCTGGCTGTCTTGGTGATTGGCATGCTATGTACCACATTGCTCGTCGGAAAATGGTCTGAGGCCGGGGAACCGTCTTTACCAAAACGTGGGTTGGAAGATGATGAAGACTTGACCCGTGAGGTAAGCAAAGAAGAGTGATGGAGAAAAGGAAGGGTGTGTCGTCTAATAGTACCAGTATTCCGGCCGCAGGCGAAGATTATCAACAGCGACACCGGACATTGGCAACTTTGAATCTCCCATCGATCTACTCGGCGGACTCACTGGAGTCATGTCCAATCTCTACGTTGGGCAAGCAACGAGCACATCGTCTTCTCCCACTCCTGTGCCTGCTGTTGATCCATTGGCAGCACTATCCGCAGCATTCCAACAGGCAATAGCCAACGGTGAGCTACTCAAGTACGACGCAAATATTGAGAAGAAGAATATAGAATCAAGGGAAAAGAATACGTATATCCACGACGCTATTGTGTGCGCGGGACAGCCATCACTACTCAGCATGCTCTCCGATATTGTTGAGCAAGTCTGCGTCATTGACTCTGGTGCTGGCGCAAGATTGCTCGACACAATCTTGGAAATCCTTCCTGTTAACAGCATGGGGATTGCGTCTATTATCCCTGGCGTTGCACAATATTCGTCGGTCTCGCCTACAGATATTCTGCCCTTGGTCCTGCCAGCCATTGCCACCGTCCTAGGAAAGCACCTTCAACCGCCTCACATTTCTGACACCCAGAATACCGATGGCATCATGGCAAATATTATTTGGCAGGGTGGGATCTTCGTGAGCGAAATGATCAGCTCCAGAGTTTATCTGGCCAGCACGGAACTTTACGATGTCCTGAATCAAGTGGCTGGACTGATGTGTGCTGCTGCAGATCACCTCAGACTCCCAATATGTACGATTTCAAAACAAATTTCGGGCATCATGTACGAAATTGTCATCCCTTGTGGCTGTACCGGATCACAGCCGCCATCAGCAACCTCGCAGCTCCCGCAAAGTTACATGCCAGAGGAGACTTCAGTCACAAGTGCAATGGACTGGACGGTGATAACCATGTCGCCGACGGCGGGATATAGCTTCACTCCGTTTTCATCTTCGTCTCTACCTCCAAATTACGAAAAGGCCCTTCCTTATTCTACGACCGAGGTACCTGGGGGCAACATGCCTGCTCAATCAATTCAGCCTTATGGCCAGCAGCCCCAGACCAGTTGCAGCTCGACTCTACCCCCTGCTTATTCAACCCAGTCACGTAAGGTATCCCTCACAATATTCGCTTCTATCGCTTACAAGACTCTAGTACCGATATCCGCAAGTGATTATGCTGAGCATTACGTTGCTACTCCAACTGTGGCCTGTCCAGTATGCTCGTGCGCCAGCGAAGCACCCAAGGCTTATTCTTCACTTCCAGTCGACTGTGGCTCTACAGAAAAACCTGAACAAGCCCCGCCAATCTATGGCTATCAGGGAGAAAAGCCCACCAGCCCTACATCGCTCATAACTGAAGGCTGTACGGAGCCGTTGAGTCAGTCAACGGAGCCCACGACTACCAATGACGTGATACCCGAGTACTCGGAGCAAAGTGAAGAAGCAAGCCAGAGCTCCGATTCATACAAAAAGAACTACAGCCTACCAGGAACAAACTCATACTATTCAAGTCCCAACGACTGGAGATATTTGGGCTGCTTCAGTGACGCGCCAGAGAGGGTCGTTAAAGGAGGAGGGCCAGGCGGCTCTTTCCGCGGAGATGTCTCGAATAGAAAATGCATGGAATTTTGCAAGTTGGACGGCTTTTCCATGGCGGGGATAGAAGATGGCCGAGACTGTTGGTGCGGGCACTCGATTGCAGAAAACATTCAGCTTCTTCCAGCGACAGCTTGTTCGACGGTATGCCAAGGAAATGGCTCGGACTATTGCGGCGGCAATTGGGCAGTCTCAGTTTACACCAGCCAGGCACAGAATCAGGAGGAGCCAAGGTACAGAACTTTATCTGAGTTATTGGCCCTGAACTAGCCAAGTTCCTATTGATTGATGGCTCAGATGCATCGACGGTGAGTGAGGGGCGTGGGCGTCAAACATACACCCTGGAGGCATGCGTATCTTTTAGGCGGTTGCAATGGATAAATGACGGTACGGAGGAAAGATGGACAGAATCTTATTACAGCATGTTCAGTGGCCTTTTTCTAGCTGGAACCAGCCTCTTGCCATCAGAGGCCAGCATATAATTTGATGACTCACAATTCACGGAAGGAATTGCATATCTACATTATCAACAATCAACTATTTAGGTAAATTATTCGCGAATTTTATTCCTTCTACTGTAAGCTCGGGCCCATAAATCGATATACCAGTTGTATAAGACTGACACCCAGCCCACGAGTACTTGACCAATGAATGAGCTGCGCAGGACTGATATGCATGCATAGGGGTGTGTACCAGGACGATGGTACGGACTGCCATTGCATGCTACTAGTATGTATCCATACAAGACTCGATCCAGACCTTTAAGAGAGGAACACTTGAGGCTGATGAGAGAAGTTGCCGGTGGCTTTGAAGAGTTGAACGACGGCTCCAGCCTCAATGCGATGGATGTATTTGCGAAACAAGCTCTCCAAAGTACAACGAGGTCGAGAAGAGGCGAAGACGGATGACTTGAGACAGGCAATTTGTCTCCCTAGCCCGTCATTTCCGTGAGGTCGACAGACGTTTGCCCTGTAGCGAGTAAGTGGTTCGAGTTGGCCCAAGCATCGTAATCTTAGAATCACCCGCGGTCCACCGGCGTCAATGGCTCACCGTCGAGCCAAGCCAACCCACGGCAACCTACGAGTACGAACACACGCTTCGTCCAGGATTTGTCATTAAAGTTTTCCCCAGAGTTGGTAAGGTCAACAGCGTCTGTGGGTAGTTAGGTTCGCCAACCCTGGGGAAGATTGGTGCACGGACAATCGTTCGGATGAAGGGAAAGAAGGGCGATTTGGGGAAAAAGAAAATGGGCGTCGTCCCGGTGCTACCGTGTGTGTTAGCCCCGGGACTAGCCAAGTTATAAATCAATCGAAACCAAAGACATCTATGATGGCCTTTCTCTATGGGACAACCATACTAGCTTGGTTCTACAGACACGCCCTCCCCCCACCACATTTCCCCCCCCGAAAACTAAAAATGAGGAGATGATGGCATTCTGTCGTGTTCGTCGCCGCTGGACCGTGGGAAGAGTCAACTGCATCATGAGGGGGGAAAAAAGGTGAGCCGTAAATGAAACAGTCAAGAGGGAGGGTGGCGAGGTTGGAAACAAGGGGGGTCGGTCATCTGGGGCGGCCTGTAAGGATTCACAGCAACAAGGCTGTTAGAGGATTGACTACATGATTATGACGGCTTGATCGACGTCTGCTCAACAACGGTGAGGATATCGCATCCCTGAGCGACGCCGATAACCTGGAAACAGTTGATAGTGCGCCTATGTTGATCTTGACCACTGCCCCCAGTGAAGCTCCCATCAGCAAAGTTGGCTCATTGTCCGACAGCTCGTACAGCTACCTTGGTACACCTAGAATAAATTAGTAGGTATTCACGACAATTTTCTAATCAAGACGGCATTGGCAGACTATGTAGCTGCCACAAGGCTAGGTAGGGGCTAGGCCGAACGGAGTGGCAAAAGAATAACAAAACACAGAATCGAGTTGGCTGATCAATGGGCTAAAAAAGCAAATACCGGGTAACTTAACTACATAAACTTGTACGAATTATTAGTTGGCCAATTGCTAGCAGGCGGAATGGATGGCGCGTCGGAATCAAGGCGCCCCTTCCCCACGTCTGGATGCTGGGGGCAAGGGGGGGGAGAACCCCGCAAGGGTGAAACTTGAAGCTCGAGCCTTGACAGCTCCCAGCCTGTTTCTTTTGAAAACCCCTGGAGGGGGAGATGGACCCTCACCGGCAAGTAATAACAGAGAGAGAAGAGCTGACCGCTGTAATGGGGTCGCCAAGCCGTGATAATCTCGCTGCATTGTGGGAGAATGGAGTCATTCTTGGAGAGCGCGCGCATCCCCCGCGAAGGAGCGCCCGGAGGCTCCGGTTGTTGAGATCTGCCGGGAACGGCCTCAGGTTGAAGAAGGTGGCAGGCAAGCCACGTGTACGGAGGTTTCTACAAGGGGGGGGGCAGCCGGCCGAGGACCGGGGGAGGAGGGGGGGGGCCAGGGTAGGCTTTTCTGCGACGTGAGCTTTGCAATTTCTTGGTAATCCGTGTACGAATGAGCACTGCGGCGTCTTTGCCGTGGTGACTGCTGCTTGATGCAGGCAGTATCTGCACCAGACCGCCGCCCTGCTCGCTTGCTCGGCGCATTCTGCATGCAGAAAAGCCGGAGGGAGCTACGCCAACGGTGGCCCAAGAGGCTGCCGCGGCTGCAGGGAGCCATCTCGCCCGTTGTGGAGAGCAAAAGAAAAGAGCAACGGGGGTCCCCCCCCCCCCCCCGTCCTTTGCCCAGTTATTGCTCCATGATGCTGGCTGGATGATGGGCAAGACCAGCGTCTCAGTTCTCGCCAACGAGCTAGTTAATCCGTGGACCGTCCTGGAAACAAAACTCGGCGCCGCTCGTCCGACCATCATGGGGTCTTTGATGGAGCACTGAGACGGGCAGATGGACGAGATGGACAGACCAAATCCGAGCTGAGACCTATGTACCGACCAGGAATATTGCACCCAGTCAGAACGGTGCTTTTGCTGGAGAATTTGTGGCCCGATACCACTCTCGAAATGCATGCCTCTTGTTCGGGAAGCAGCACGACTCTAAAATAAAACCAGCCACCTTTTTTTTTGCTTCCCCTTGTTCACAGACGGGGAAAGGGCTCTTGGCGGTTGCGCCACCTGCATGATGATGGGCCATCACCCATACCCCTGGACTCCCGGCTGTTGTTATCCTCGGCATCGCAGAAAAGTCTGGAGTAATCCGTACAACTCGTACAACTGACAACACCCTTGAAGATGGAAGAAGGTTGATGTGGTTTCAGCTTTTCGGCTCTAAACTGCGCCCGTCCGGGGGGGGGGGACTGCCACGTTTTGCCCCTGCTCGATGGATGATTTGATTTGCTGTGTTTTTGATCGCAAAATAGTGATGTAATTAGTTAGTGTGCCAACCAACCGGCAGGGAAGAGACTTGGACAGCGAAATTTCCCAGAGCACAACGACTCAACTACTAGTAATCTCCGTACTGTACTCCAAGAGACAGAACAAAAAAGTCAATGCGAGTCTAACAGAGTTGGGGTTCCCTAGCAGCAGAAGGGGTGCAAGAGTAGCAATGCCCCACGAAAAAAGGAAAAAGGTTTTGGCTGGCTCGGCTGGATGATCTCATGAGTTGCATGACGACGAATGGGGAACTAAGAGAATTCAAACCAGTAGCGACCTTTTTTTTTTTCTCCCCGCAGCCGTCGAATCGAGGAGTAACTAGCGGTCGGAGGGGTTGGGGTTGTAACTATCTGTAAGCAACTTGGAACAGGGTCGCATTACATAGAATTGGTGCTGTGCTGTACTGTATATACGGATGCATGTGTAAACGAAAAGGCAGCATCTCCGTACAGATGCTTGGACAGACACAAGCAGCCTTGCAAGGACGCCACAAGCTGCTGTGCCACGGACATGACCGGAGTGTTCTTGTCTCTGATGTTCGTCACAGTCTCCAACATGCGGACTTCAATGCGCGCAGTGCAGCAGCGTGGCCGCAATGAGGGCGAGACAGTGTATGAACCATGGCGGGGTCAGGCGGCACGCAGGTCAGGCTGCCATCTATCTAAGAGACAAGAAACAAAAAGGAAGACGAACGACTTGTTCAATTGCACGAAGTTGGGGGCGTTGCGGGCAGTTTGAGTCAAGCACACAAGCACACAAGCACACAAGCAAGCAAGCAAGCAAGCAAGCAAGGGAGAGAGGGCACCGTCGAGGCGTTTTGCTCCTCGTGGCTCGCTCCTTGCGAATTGTTTTTGCCGAGCTGTGATGCAGGGACCACGTGGAGCAAGATAACCCTTCGAACGCAATGCTCACCTGCTGTTATTGTTCACTTCGAGTTGGGTTATCATTAAAACCAATCGCGCGCCGCCGAGTGCGAATCGAACAGGGGAGGCGGTTGCGCGACATTTACTTGAACTCGCACGAGAGAGCCCTTGTTGCCTGCTGCGATGATGATCCTGGTCAGCGGCTGTTTTTTTCGAGTTTTAAATTGCAACCGTAGTAGACTCGTAGTAGAGAGACATGCGGTCGCTCCGCCGAGAGAGTCAGCGGCTCTTGCTGCTTATTAACGCGAATCGACCTTGGCAAGCCGCGATCGTGAAGAGGGCGTCGAGCCAAGACAATTTGCTTCTCGGCTGCTGCAGGTCTGGTTTTTCTAGTTTCCTCATTTTGCCTCTGTCGCATGGTGGTGGCGTCGTAGGAAACAAGTCCGCGTCTTGGCTGCTTCTGTCAGGCAATCAATCGCCAAAGCAAGGACAGGGCAGGGGAGGAGGAAGGCCAAGAAAAAGGCCAAATAGAACGAAGTGGCCTGTTCATTTTTGAGTGGTTTCTTCCTTCGTGACATCTTGGCTCTATCTTCTCGACTCAGGCTTGCGAATACCTGCGTCATGATCCTTGTCGCGTGCGTGCCGTGGCAGTAGCAGTAACTGGCTAGGCAGTTGTGTACCGGTAAAGTCTAGTTTTGGTACCAGTGAATTGGATGGCGTCTGTCTGTTTTGATTGTTTTGAAGGCAGGTAAATAGATGCTTGCTGTATAATGAGTGAAGCGAGTGTTGTCTGTGATTTTTTCTTTTTTTGCTCGCGTCTCGGCAACAAAGATAATCTCCGCCACACACAGTCACACATCGCTGGAACAAAAACGAATTGCTTCTACCCGCGCAATTCGCTCGTGGGCAATCGAGACCTCCTTCGGACCTCCGCAGGGCCCCGGCAAGCAAGGGTAGCACCACAGGAGGCTGACAGCTGCGCCGCCGCTCGCCGTGATCATCGTTTGGGGGGGGCGGGGGGCGGTTTTTTTCTTCTTCTTTTCTTCTTTTTCATTTATTTGATATCAGTATCAACTATTATTGAAAACAGACCCTTGCAGCCGGGCCTGCGCGGGGGGGTCTCACTCACTGCCCCCAGTCACACTTTTTTTTTTTTGACTTGTCAATGTTGTCGAGTTCCGCACGCGGTCGGAAAGACGCTTTCTGTCTTTCTGTTTCTCTCCTTGTTCGGACCCAAGCATTGTAGATGGATTACGGTCAAGTTTTGAGAAGCAATCGCCAACTACGGACAGCTTGCGAGGTCATTGACGTCACGAGGTCGTAGTAGCCGGTGGTCGTGTACCGTCCGTCTTTGCTAAAGCTTGCTGAACCAGGACTCGCTAATGAACGGTTGTTTGCATAATTATTCGCATCATGCTCCTATCCTGTGCTTGCTGGCAATCGCGGCTCCGTGATGGGGGCCGGTGGACGGCTAGCAGCAGAGTCGCCGTGTGGCTTTGCCGTGTCCCCTGCTTGGCATTGATGAGCCCCTTGAGCATCAATTTTATTAACTGGACAAGAATTCCAAAAGGAGACATGTATGCTTGTCTTTGTACCTGCTGTACATACTGGACATAATCCGGACAGTAATTCGTACTCTGTGCTGAGAGGTATCACTGTGGACTCGATGTTGTAACCCCCCCCCCCACACACACCCCTCCCCTCACTCAACTAGCTACTTCGTACGCCAGCTCCGTCCGCTATTCGGTCCATTCCACATCATAGCTTGTATCCGCCCCATTCATTCATGCGACAGGGCTTCCGTGTTGCCGTGAACGTAGTAGTATCCAACTCCCCCAGCATGTCTGCACTCCAGTTTTGTGCCGCCTGTTGGGGTACACTCGCTTCCATGGATGGATGGATGGATGGATGGATGGATGGGTGAATGGGTGAATGGACATCCAGATGGAGATGGATGGACCGACCATGCAATCTGGGGGTTCCGCTCATACGCAACTATAAAACTATAGCCAAGCAGCTTGCTTATAATAAGAGGGCACTGCTCTCTCTCTCCCCCACCTCATCCTCTCTCCTCGGACCATCCTTCTCGTTTCCTCTCGTGTGGTATTTCCGCGGGTACATACTATACCTTCTTTCTTCCTTGCTCTCCCTTCCCCTCTCTTAAATATCCATCATGTCCGCCATCCCCGACGCCGCCATGAGCAGCACCTCCGAAAAGGACGCCCCCATCGTCCCCCCCAACGGCGCCGTCGACGCCCAGAACCAGCACCAGCAGTACGCGCGCTGGCAGCACCCGACCTATCGCGCCATGATTGAGGGCCAGGACACCCAGGCCTTTGGCGGCGCCCTCCAGGTCGGCAACTGGCAGCCCTACGAGCACCGCAAGCTCGCCAACCCGGCGCCCCTCGGCCTCTCCGCCTTTGCCCTGACCACCTTTGTCCTGTCCGCGCTCAACATGCACGCCCGCGACACCGCCGCGCCCAACATTGTCATCTCTCTTGCCTTTGGCTACGGCGGTCTCGTCCAGCTCCTTGCTGGCATGTGGTATGTTCAGCATCCATCGCAATGCCGTGCTCTTCGGCGCCCCCAACACATCAGCTTGCTAACCATCTTGACAGGGAAATGGCCACTGGCAACACCTTTGGTGCCACCGCTCTCTCCTCCTACGGCGGCTTCTGGATCTCCTACGCCATCATCCTCACCCCGGCCTTCCACGTCCTAGACCCCTACACCAAGCCCGAGGTCGCCAACGTCCTCGGCTTCTACCTCTTTGGCTGGTTCATCTTCACCACCCTCCTCGTCCTCTGCACCCTCCGCTCCACCCTCGCCCTCTTCCTGCTCTTCTTCACCCTCGACCTGGCCTTCCTCTTCCTCGCCTGCGAGCAGATGGCCACCAACCTCGGCAACGCCACCGCCGCCCTGGCCCTCCAGAAGACCGGCGGCCTCTTTGGCTTCCTCGCAGCCTTCCTCGCCTGGTACAATGCCCTTGCCGGTATCCAGGACAGCTCGTAAGTTTTTCACACCAACCAACCCCGTCCAAGAAACTTGTGGCTCAGTAGCTAACCGGCCGATAGAAACTCCTTCTTCCAGGTGCCCGTCATTCACTTCCCGTGGTCCGAGCACGCCAATGAGATGCGCAAGCAGAAGAGCGCTGAGCACCAGGCCTAGACGGCGCAAGCCCCGTGCCGAATTGATGTGCACCCGCGTCCCGACAGCTCAAGCGAAAAGGCCGCCACGGAGCATATTTTGTCTTTTCTAGTCTGCTTTATTCGGATGCCTGACGGAATGGAGGATGGATGATACCAATGATACCTAACCTGTTTTGCGAATTGTCTTTATAACATGTCCCTTTTGCGAGGCGACTCTAATAATATCTTGGATGGAACAAGTTGCACAAATACAACTACAAAAAAAAAACAAGTAAAATAAGAATGGGTCAAAAACATGTCAGTGAGGGTATTCTTTCACGCCAAGAAGGGGGTTGGCACTTGGCACTCCTATATCGCCACGTCTGGCGACCAAGAGTTTGGAAGAGAGGGGCTTCATGACTGCCCACTCGATTGTAACGTTTTATTGCCTATATAACCTGGTTGCTGTCAAGCTTTCCAGGCAGTCGATGTCGCTACGGCGTTACGGAAGCCCGACCATCGCCGAAGCGCCAAGATTGGCCGGCGATTAAACGCCGTGGAATGCCCCAGTCCGCAATTTAAAGGACCATGACTATAAGTTACCAGCAGACCTACCCTAGATCAGCCCTACAATTCCAAAATTTATCTCGCAACGTTGCTGCTGACCGGGGAAACTCTAGTGTGCTCCTCCAATTCAGACGCATTCGCATTGTCGACCTACCCCGATAGGCACTGGTGCTGATGCGGGAGATGATCAATTGAGATTTCGAGTATGCCAATTCAGGTCAAAAACGGAGCTTCTCGACTCCCGTTCCTGCCAGAAGTTCCGAATCTGGCTTCGTTGGGATGGGGAACAATCCTTCAATGGTACCTTGCATGCTCTTGTGCCTCACGCTATCATGCCGCCAACGTGTACTGGGTATTGGGATGGCACATCGTGGACTTGAGAGGGAGCACATAATGTACTATTACCGGTCCGAGGATCACCGGACTGAATGATGGATGCCGCGCGGCAATGATTGCTGACTCCTTTTAATTTGCCGTGTGTCGGTCGTGTCTGCTGGTAGTTGGTTGCAAGGGATACAAGAAGGAGGCCTGTCCCGTGTCTTGAGCTGAAGGAATGATGATGGCTTCTTCAAGCCAGCCAGCCTCAGGCAACCAGTACCAGTTTCATCTCCTTGCCACTTCACTCCATCAAAAATGCAGCCCACCCTCAGCGCCCTCGAAACCGCCCTCGCCCTCGCTGCAGGCGCCGCCTCCGCGCAGCCCTCCACCACTTTCAAGGGCAAGGGCTTCGGCACCTACTACTACGACATCCAGCAGCGGCAGGCCTGCGGCACCGACTTTAACAACCAGGACCTGGGCTCCGTCATGCGCAACAGGTCCACCGCAAGTCGCTCAACGACGTCGACTCCAGCAACCTGGTCGCTATGAGCAACCTGCCGCTCAAGACGGCCGCGGGCCTCGCCAAGTACTGCGGCAAGCGCGTCGTCGTCACCGTCAACGGCGTCAAGTCCAACGTGCCCTTCTTCATCGGGGATGGCTTGCGAACGCTGTGCGCACGGCGACGACACTCACTGGAATCCGGACGGCGCGGCCGGGCTGGACTTTTCGTACTCGGCGCTCAGCAAGCTGTCGCCGCTGGCGTGTCAAAATGGTCATGTTGATATTGAGTATGAGATTGTGGCTGAGACGTTGTATCACTTTGATACCAACTAGGCGCCGCTTGACTGACGAGGCCGCGGAGACGGTTGCCTTTTTGAACTTCTACATCACAGTGTATATATTTTACCGCCGTAAGAGTCGGACAGGTTACATAGGAACAATAGATGTATATACATCTCATACATATTTAATTCAGGAAAATTTTGTTGCCGGAGTTGATCGCGATTGTGAGATGAGAGTCCGGATAGTGTTTGGGTATTTCAATGTTCTGAAGATCCCTTCTCCTTCAAATGACTGATTGCCTTGTTCGTCGGCTTTCCCAATTGAGACAAGACTTGCGCAGCAGTCACGGGGATAAACAACCTGTCTGGAAATTAAGGTGTGTGTACCCCGTTACATACAAGGCTGTTGAGAGCATATGATGACTTGCTTCCGCCGAGCAAGGCAAATTTCAGCCCTGACAGTGTACTAAATTCTCAAAATTTTCTAATAATAAATTTGGCCCT
Organism: Cordyceps fumosorosea ARSEF 2679; assembly: GCF_001636725.1. NCBI lineage: Eukaryota > Fungi > Ascomycota > Sordariomycetes > Hypocreales > Cordycipitaceae > Cordyceps > Cordyceps fumosorosea. Next base: position 453,917 of record NW_017387312.1, read on the forward strand.
GAAAATGAAGGCGCAGCACACAAGGCCGGCCCACTGACAAGTTGGTTGCCAAGTGTTCTGCGCCCCAGTTAAGGTGAGACTTTGGCGTTGCCTTTGCAGCCAATAGGATGTGCATGGCGTCGCTGTTTCTGGAGAAGAGCCCATCATCATGGACATTAGCAGGGATTTTGGTGGGAAATAGGCTCAACCTAGTCGCCGGGTTGCCGCTGCGGTGCCGCAAAAAGTGGAAGATGGCGCTCGCTATGCTGACGGGAAGGCACTCTTGTTATGCTAGAGTGTGCGGGAGGTTGTTTCTTTTCTCCTGACGACACTGGAGCGGTAAGAGTCATGAGGAATCAAAAGAAACAGTAGACGAGGGCTAGTTCTCTCCATCACAGCACCAGGTACTCTTATCCATCTCTATGTAGTTCTACATTGCTTGAAAATAACTCTGGGCTATCCTGTGCCATGTGTTTATCTAGTTCTGTTCATGTAAATGAGCCTCATCATCCCTGTTCAACCCAACTGGAGATGATCATCTTGGTAGCGTGTCCATGACACAAGACAGTTGCTAGCCAATTACTTTTAGCCTACTCGGCCCAGCCTTGTCTGGACATAAGAGCGTCCATCTAAGAATACTCGACGTGGATCTATACATGTGGCAAATACTTCGCTGCTGGGCCCCAATCTCAACCACCAGAGTCTGCGCCCTAGCTTCCGACTTCTAACAACCAACCCCCAGACCAATCCGTGTTGGCCATCTCCGTCTCCGGACCGCCGATACAACGAATTGAATCTTGGCAAAAATTGTTCCAAGACTGGTCACAATGTCGTCCAAATCCACCTCCAACGCAAAGTCCACGAGCACCTCGACGCTCCCTCCCCTACACAGCTTCCCATCCTCATGGACGGCACCGACATCATGCTTCGCAAGCACCAACTACTACCGGGTGCTCTACGCCGACGGGGGGGCCAAGTTTTTCAGCAACATGTACGGCACGCCGACGCCCGTCTTCACCGGGAACACGCCCTCGGGCGACTGCTTCCCTCCCTCCTTCACCATCAACGTGCCGTACCTCACCGACGGGAGCGCCTGTCCCGCCGGCTACACCCGCGCCTGCGCGACGGCCGGGTCCGCGAAGCCGGGCGAGTCGGCGGCCGTGAGCACGATAACGTGCTGTCCCAGGTTCGTATTCCGATCAACCGAGAAAGCCCCCCCCCCGACCATGTATGTGTTGACAAAGTATCAGCGTGACTGGCAATGCATTTTCCTTCATGTGCAAGGATAACGAATACGGCTGCCACGCGACCGCCACGGCGAGCGGCATCGTCTGGACGGGTGTCGTCACGGATCTCGGCGTCACACCAGCCACCGAGGCACCCGTGACGCGCACGCCCTCCACCAAGGAAGGCATCGAGGCCTGGGGAATCAAGTTTCTCTCGGTATGTGGAAATGACCCACCCTTCCTTCATTCTCGTCAGCGTTAAAGCGTACATACTAATATGCACCGTAGGTCGCACCCGGGTCGACTGCAACGAGCATCCCGACCCCGAGCCAGAACGCGAGCGACACCGACAACCAGGGCACGCCGTCCGCGGACAGCTCGGCGGGCAGTGGAGGCCTGTCCGGCGGCGCCATCGCCGGCATCGTCGTCGGCAGCATCGCCGGCGTCGCGCTTCTCGTGGTTGGCGCGTTCCTCCTCTACCGCCGGAAGAAGTCGAGGTACGGCCCGGATTACCACGCGCCCGCGCCGGGCAAGTACCCCAACCAGCCCGGAGGCGATGATCCCATGAACCAGCCGAGCTCGGTGGGATCGCCGGCGCCGACACACGGGCAGCTGGGCTCGAGCTACCAGCCGAGTGAGATAGAGGCGGCGTCGCCGAATCCGAGCCACGTGCAGCCGCGGCCTCAGCAAGCACCGGTTGAACTGAGCGCATAAATTACTCTCTTTTTTTGCTTATGACGGGCGGCTGGTTTTATTTTCGGGGGCCGATGTTTGATTGGAGGCAACACACGAAAGACGGCATGGATTTGGATACAAGGCGTTGGGCAGTTTACTTTCAGCATATGCTAGCAGATTCTGGCTTAATGGCGGACAAATCCGTATATTTATTGAAGTTAGATAATTGTATAATCTCTTAGATGAAGATGCTCTCTCTCTCTGTAGCTTGGAGATTGGTAGAAATCATGACGAGGGGATCATGGGAAGCTAGACAAGCTTTTGCGAGAACGCCACCGGAGATGATCGCGAAAGCCTAGTCGTGTGTATGTGAATTACTCGTATCAAACAGCGCAGATGAATTATTCGAGTTGACAAGCAATGACCCCATCTCAGCTATGTAGATACAGTAGGTGGTTCTACAACGGCGTGTGGCTGTTGCGTAGCACGACTCGAGGCTCCATCTCCATCTCAGCAACGCATGTTCCACGAAGCCAGATAAACAAAACAATTTATGCTCATTAGCACTGCAGCCAAGTGCCTAGAAGGTTCTCTATTGACAGACTACAGTTAAGATTGTGTTGGGTGTTGAACAATTGCCAGGCAGCCACCAAGCCACGTGAATTGGCGATTTGCGCTGAACCGCTTAACACGGTTCCCCGTCGCGTCCCCGCAAAAAGATTCACGCAACCTCAACGGCACAACGCCATGGCGACCCGTTGAATAGCTGCCTTGGTCGTCTTTGAGCCGGTGCAATGTGGTTACTGGAAAATGAAGAGGCTTTCCAGGGTATGGATATTATCTGGCAATGCATAGTGTTGGTTCCCGCTACTGACTGCTATGCGCAGGCCGCCGGCTATGGTTACGGCCAGGGAAGACGTACCTGTTTGGACGCACAGTGGCTGAAGGTGAGTACTGGCGCTCTGGGTCTTGCTGAGAACTAGCTGATCATGATACATCAACAGCCGGCCAGCTCGCAATCTCGCACAATACCATTTCTCGGAAACACCTGACCATCACAATCGACCCCGTTAGCGACGGCGACGCACTGCACCCATCACGCCGCTCCAAGATCACAATCGAAGACCTGGCTACCAAGATTGGAACCTTAGTCAACGGCAAGAAGCTCAAAGGCACAAAATACGTGGTCGACAATGGTCAGGACGTCGAGATGACCATGGGCAAGTGCCCCAACAAGTTTTGGTATTGCCCCTCCCCTCCTGCGCTTGCGCTTGCGCGACGCCGCTGACACGATCGTGACAGTCTGACGTGGAGACCGGCCGCATTCACCTTTTCATTCTCAAGCAAAGAACTTCAGGCGAAACCCTTCGGTGCCCTCCGATCGCGATTCGAGCAGCTGGACATCAAGCTGCTAGCCGACTACAACATAGACTTTACAACCCATGTCGTCGCCAAGAAGCGCAATACGGCCAAAGGTCTCCAGGCGCTTATCAATGGCCGATTCATCGTGACTGAGTCTTTCCTCGATGCAGTCATGCAGGCCGCCGAGCCAGTGGACGACGGAAACGGCTCACAGACTTGTGCGCTGGAGCAAAACTTTGACGAGTCGTGGCCGGATCCCATGAAGCACCTGCCGCCCCGTGGCGGAGAGCCATTTGAACATTCCGACGAAATATACACACCAGACACGGGTCGGCTTGATGTCTTTGACGGATACACCTTCATATTCTACGATCCGACGCAATATAACAACTTGCTCGCGCCAATTACAAATGGAGGAGGCAAAGCTTTGGTCGAAACGGTCAAACCCGGAGAAACCTCGTCTGATGATTTTGTTCGATACGTCAAAGGTGTCGCTGGAGAAAAAGGTCTCGGCAGTTTCGATGACGGAAGCGAAGGTAAAGGTGTTGTGGTTGTGCGGTATCTGCCGACAAAGGGGGAGCATGTTCAGTGGTACACCCAGTTCATCACAACCGTCTCCTTACGGCTGGATCATCGACCTATCGAACAGAATGAGTTTCTAGAGGCAATTCTGACCAAGGATGCCAGCATGCTTCGCCGGCCACTCGAGGTTGAAGAGCAGTCAGGTACCTCGGTCATTCCATCGCAAGCGCCTCCGCCGGCGGAAGACTCTTCTGCTGCCGCTGTCGAGCCAGAGCCGAGTACAAGACGGCCACGAATGCGGAAACCAGTGAAAAGACGCTTCATGGGCTTTGACGATGGCTCAGACATAGAGATGGATGAGGCAAAACTATCAGCTGTAGAAGCACCTCCACCACCTCCGCCAAACGAACCCGTCGAAGAAGGTGGCTTGTTTGTATCCCAGGAGAACGATATACCCCCCGACTATGATTCGAACGTGACACAAAAGAGAGCCGCCCTTGCAGAAGACGATCTCATGGAAGGAATGGCGCCAGCCGCGGCCAGATTCAAGCGACAAAGAATAGCTATGGGTAACGACTTTGCACCAGTGACTCGCGAATCGCCTCCACAAGAGCTGCAAAAGCCTATTAAGAAGGAAAAGAAGGAAATTAACATCCTCGCCGAAGCCGCCAGGCACCGTCAGGAGCAAGAGGCTCGTGCAAGAGCTGAGCAGGAGGATCTAGCGCAGCTGCCTGCTGATATCGACCTTGGGGAGATTCGTAGACTGAATATTGTCGAGGATATTGAGCTCCGGAAGCCAGAGAGCACCATACGATCTCGAGATCAGGACATTGCCGATGGTCGCTGGGATCCGAAGTGGAACGGCATCAAGAACTTTAAAAAGTTTCGGCGTCGCGGTGAACTCGTGGGCAGACAGCCCGCGCGAACAATAATCACGGTTGATGAGGTGCAGAGCAAGAAGTTTGGCGTGGGAGACAACTACTGGCTGGAGGAGGATTCGGTACCGCGGACCAACTCGGGCGGCAGCAGGTTCCAGCCGGCGCCACGAGGCGAATCGCCTCCGCCCATCTCGGAAATGTCCAGCAGCCTGAGCCGGAACGCGAAGAAAGCCAGCCAACCGGCCGCAGACGAAGACAGCGACGATGCAAACTCCGAGGAGGGGGAGGACTCGCAACCGCCGCGGGGGTCGTACAGTCGGAGGGCTGGTGCTCAGGCCACTGCCGGCTCCAGGGGAAGCCGCAGCCAGTCGTCGGCGCAAACGTCACAGAGCTTGGGCAAACGAGCGGCGCCCAGTACGCTGTCTGGCCAGTCCTCGAAACGGCAACGGCCGCCGCCCCCGCCGATCCAGGTAGACGACAGCGAGGAAGACAGTGATGACGAGCTCAAGTTTAAGTTTGGCAAGAGACGCTGATGGGTAGGAATGGGCGTGCGCGAAACAATGTACAATAATAAACAGCGGTAGGTTGCATAGTCATGTCTGAGAAGAAACAAACAAGGGCGAATTTACCAAGGGTATCTCTTCTATTTCTATTCTGATGCATTCATCGTCTAGCTGCGTAAATGCGATGCAGTATTCCAAGAACTTCTAACCACGAGACAAAGAAACGCGCCTCCAGTTCTAACCATAGGAGAAAAAGCGCCTCAAATGGGATAATGTACAGTTGTCCTCCATAGCCGGGAGCTTTCAGTCCATCCGGCCAATCAATCCATCGCCTCCATCTCGCTCTCCGGGCACCCTCCGCCGCCGGGCACGTCATCCCCCGCAGCGGGCTCCTCGACCAGGATGCCGACCAGGCATGCCGCCAGCATGTTCTCGTAGTTCACCCAGGGATGCACCTCCGCGAACAGCCTCGTGCCGTCGCGCCCCGCGCCGCGCATCAGCTCCCCTACGCCGCCCGGGTGGAAGCGCGCGTACGGCGTGACGTTGTACACCCTCCCGCCGAGCGCCATCCACGCGTCGGTGCCTCGGCGGCCCGTCGGGGAGGGGTCCGCGGGCGCGCTGGGCGGAGTTGGCGGCGGGGAACTGGCTGAGAGTCGGGGGTCGAGGGGCGGGCGCCGCGGAGGATGAGGTTGGTGATGGTCGCAATGAGGAGGGTGGCGGCGGCGGAGGAGGCATCGTGGACGAGGACGAAGATGATGTGGAGGGGGTCGGCCGAGGTGGCGGCGGCATCGACTCGGTCGTGAGGGAGAAGCTCGGCGGCGGCGGCGGCGGCGGCGGCATGCTGCGTGACGGCTGCGCGGCCTTTGCTTTCGGCGTCGTAGGAGACTCGGGTCGCTGCCGCTCCTCGTCGTCGTGCTCAACAGCGACGGACGGCGGTGGCTGCACCACCATTATCGGCGGCGGCGGCGGCATGGGCGCGCGGTCGGTCGCCTCACGGGGCTCCGCTATCGTCGGTATCGATGTCGGCGGAGGAGGGGGAGGGGCAGAGGGACGCGGCTTCTTCGACTTGCGCGCGTCGGTGATCTTGGCGGCCGGAGAGCCGGCGCCGCGCGGTAGCCACGAGAGGAGCGCGGGCGGGAGCCATGGTGGCGGACGGATGATGACGTAGACGACGGAGGCGACGATGAGGGACAGGCCGAGGAGGCCCATGGCAGAAGGAATAAGGAAAGGGGAGGAAGGGCCGGGGAACGGCGCAGAGGCGCGTTGATGGAGTCGGCTAAGAGAAGGTCGTTGCTGATGTTGTATGTAAATTGTCAGTCTTGGGTCGCGGGTGGGAGAAAACGACGTGTGGGGTTCGTTTTGTCGTCGCTGACAATTGGCGGTCATTTGGTAGGGGCAGCCGGGGAACGAACGGCACGAACAGGGAGAATAAAAAGAGTATATTTTTATGTTGAGTTTCTGGAATTATATTCTAGTCTTGTTCTTCATTTTCTTTTTTTTTTGGAATAAAAAACCAATGTTCCCGTCTTGGCAGCATAAGGCAAAGAAACGAGGGCCTTTTTGACTACATTATGCATTCGACGAGGAAGTAAAGTTGTGCAAAACACAGAGTATTTTCAACAAGATAATAACTTGCCCGTTACGAAAACTCCATATTGTCAGCAAGAGTCTTAAGCTTGTCTCGGGACAGTCAAGCACAAGCATGTCGTGGCATTTCCAGCCCCGTTCCAGAAGCGTTATACAAGGCCCTCGGTCAAGGTTGCAGAATGTAATTTCTTTCACGGCGTTTTGTGCCTGGAACGAGGTGTCCCCTCGGACGCCGTGTTACCTGCATCTCGGTCAAGTGCAGGTCGACATGCTCGAGGGCGCGTAACGATTGATTCGGTTATGTGGTACGGAGGAAAGCAGCCGACTCAACTTTCTAGATAGCCATGGTCTTGTCCACAAGCAACAACTAGTTATTGAGACTAGTCTTACCCATACCTAGCCAGTTGCCGCGTTACGTGTTCTTCGAGGCCGTGTCCCTGCGGGCCGCCCAGACAGGAAAGGGAGCGGGAACGGACGGTGGGCTAGGCGCCGGCCCTGTCGCACGGACAAGGAAGATGGCGGCGATGGCGATCAACGGGCGAGCTGAGAAGGTGATGAGGGGGTTGGAAGACGGTGTACAGTACTTTGATTTTACTTATTTCGACGACACTGCATTCCCCCGTCCGCATCGAAGCACAGCGTCGGTCCGTATCACCCACCACACGCGCGCTCAATCGCGGCATATACTGCAGCTACAACCGTTTTTCCTGGTGGAGAAGAGACGAGTCCTTCAACTCGGGTGAAGAAACACGGACAAGAAAAAACACCAGCTTCACTTTCCGAGCAAGATTAGCATCAACAAATCGGCCAGCCTAATGCTCCGCTCCCCGCCAAGCCCACCCCCGTACGAGGCGGGAAAGCTGGCCTGCATGCATGCAGCTCAAGTGAGGAGTGAGGAGGAGGGAATGAGGGGAACTGAGGGGTTCACTACTGAGAATTAGCATCCGGCAAGCTTCTGCCTCGGCTTCTACGCCAGATCAGGCAAGAAAAGCTGTTTCCTCTTTTGAGTTGTGGATGAACTAGAGCTCCACATGTACCAAGTCGATATCAATTAATATATACCTGTTAACAACCAACGGGTAGGGAAGGGGAGGAGAGGGAGAGGAGGCAGTCTCTTATTTTATTAAGCTGCTTTTCAGTGGAATTCTCCATCGTTTCTTGGGCATTGCCGTATTCCTTCCTTCACCTTGCCTTGCCCTCCCTCTGAGAGTTGATTGTCGACTGAATCAATCAACCCACCACCCCCTGCTCAACTCTCAGCCAGCTGTCTCACTCGCCTCACCAGGGGGAGGCGACTCTTTCTCTTCTTCCCTTGGTTCTTTTCTTTCGTCGCTAGCCATGTCTTGTACGTATCTCCATGCATTCATCATACCCGCAACCTCCCACGTACTCCTCCTTCCGAGCCCTGACGCCATGAGCCGCAACCAGCCATCCCGCTCGCCGTCGCCGTGCCCGCCGCCCTCGGCGCCGCCGCCTACCTCAACGCCCGGTCCGCCCTGTGGTACGACGCGCTGATGCTCGGTGGCATCCTGCGGGGCGTCGCCGGCCTGGCCTACGGCAGCTGGGCCGACCGCCTCAACCTCTTCTACGCACTCGAGGCCCGCGCCCTCAGCGCCAGCCACGCCGACAAGCCCGTCCTGGTGCTCTTCGACGGCGGCCCCCCGGCCGCCGCCCCGGTCACTACCACCTCCTACACCTACCGTGAGCTCTACGACGCCGTCCTCCGCCACGGCGCCTACCTCCGCGAGCGCCTCGGCGTCCGCCCCGGCGACGTCGTCGCCCTCGACTTCCAGAACTCGGACACCTTCGTCATGCTCTGGTGGGCACTCTGGAGCCTCGGCGCCAAGCCGGCGTTTGTCAACTACAACCTCACCAGCGCGCCGCTCGCCCACTGCATCAAGTCGTCCACCGCAAAGGTCTGCCTGGTCGACCCGGCCGTCGCGGCTCACTTCGACGACGACCTCGTGCGCAAGGAGACGGCGGGTGTTGAGATTGTCGTCTTTGACGAGGACCACCAGGGGGCGGCGCGGTCGGCCGAGCCGGCGCGCCAGCCGGACTGCGACCGCTCGGACAAGGCCGCCGGCAGCATGGGCATCCTCATCTACACCTCCGGCACCACCGGCCTTCCCAAGCCCGCCATCGTGTCCTGGGCCAAGCTCATCGTCAGCTCCAAGTTTAGCGTCAACTTTCTCGGTCGAGGCGACGATGTCATGTATACGGTGAGCCTTGTCATTGCCCATCTTCATTCCTATCCATGTCTACTCCTCAGATGTCTAACATCCTCCGACAGTGCATGCCGCTCTACCACGCCTCCGCCTCCCTGCTCGGCTTCTGCGCCACCGTCATCGGCGGCAGCACCCTCGCCCTCGGCCGCAAGTTCTCCACCAAGACCTTCTGGCCCGAGGTGCGCGCCTCCCACGCCACCGTGATCCAGTACGTCGGCGAGACCCTCCGCTACCTCCTCGCCGCGCCGCCCGAGCTCGACCCCGTCACCGGCGCCTCCCTCGACCGAGCGCACGCCGTCCGCGTCGCCTTTGGCAACGGCCTCCGCCCGGACGTGTGGAAGCGCTTCCAGACGCGCTTCGGCGTCACCACCGTCGCCGAGTTCTACGGCGCCACCGAGGGCACCCTCGCCACCTGGAACCTCTCCAGCAACGACCACGCCGTCGGCGCCGTCGGCCGTGCCGGGTGGCTCCTGCGCACGCTCGTCGGCCGCGACACCGCCCTCGCGGAGATGGACTGGGCGGCCGACGCGCCCCTACGCGACCCCGTCACGGGCCTCTGCCGCCGCGCGCCGGCCGACTGTCCCGGTGAGATGCTCTTCCGGCTGCCCGGTGGCGGCGGCGGGGTCGACGATGAGGCTGCGCTGGAGGCCCGCTTCCAGGGCTACTTCAACGACCCCTCCGCCACGCGCGCCAAGGTCCTCCGCGACGTCTTCCGCAAGGGCGACGCCTGGTTCCGCACCGGCGACGTGCTCAAGCAGGACGGCGACGGCCTGCTCTTCTTCGTCGACCGCATCGGCGACACCTTCCGCTGGAAGTCGGAGAACGTCTCCACGGCGGAGGTCAGCCAGGTCATGGGCCTGCACCCGGCGGTCCGCGAGGCCAACGTCTACGGCGTCGAGCTGCCGCACCACGACGGCCGCGCCGGCTGCGTCACCGTGTGCTTCGGCGACGACGCCGCGGTGCCAGCCGAGGAGACCCTCCGCAGCCTCGCGGCGCATTTGCGCGCCACGTTGCCCCCGTACGCGGTGCCGCTGTTCCTGCGCGTCGTCCCGGGCCTCGGCGCGGACACCACGGGGACCAACAAGCAGCAAAAGTACAACCTGCGCAGGCTGGGCGTCAAGCCCTCCAAGGACGCCCGCCAGGGCGACGCCAGCATGTTCTGGCTAAGGGGCGACACGTACGTACCGTTTAGTGAAAAGGACTGGAAGAAGATTGAGACTGGCCGACTCAAACTGTAAATATGTGCGAACTTGTTATAAGACATCTTGGTGAGCTATGCATATACTTTTTGTATTGTTTGGTGGGTAATGATGTACCGTGGTAATTACTATTTAGTGTATAGACAGACGGCCATACATAGGAAGGAGGTTGCATGACAATGAAGCTGCAATACAGCTAGATACGATCAACTCATTCTCACTCAGTAAGAAGAGGATCATCTTTCAGTACCCCTAGTAGACCCTCGATTTCTTGCCTCGTAATCTTCAGTTCGTCTTCCACCTGGCCCGTAATGAGCGCATATGCATATAGAAGCGCATAGTCCCTCTCACCAACCACGACATCTAGTCTAGCTCCAGACTCGGACAATGCGAGTTCTGGCTGTTCTGAATGCTGACTGGACCGCGATCCGATGCCCAGGACTGCTTGCCGACGTGCCGCATGGGCTTCTCGAAACTCAAATAGTTTGCTCAGGAGCCGGTCACGCGCGCGGGCGATGCTCGGAATCGCGTCCGTCAATGGGTATTCCAGCATCGTAGAGCTGGCCAGCACTTGAAAGATGTGGCAGATGCGGTCACATAGCACAGCGCGTTCCGGCGCCGTGAACTCAAGCAACGCACGCTCGCCACTGGAGAGGCTTGCTTTGCGCTGCGCAACCAGACTCATGGAATAGAACCCATCGAGAATCCGGTCTACGCTGCGCAAGATGCGCCCGTTGGCCTCGAATGGGAACGGCCCGCGCAGCTCAAATTCGGATGCCGCGCTGTGGCGGAGGGTCTCGAGATGGTCGGCGTAGCGCTGCAACGCGACTTGCTCACCGGACTTGAGGTAGCTCTGGGAGCAGTCGGAGCGCAGAAGGATAGCAAGCGGTCCGCGGCGCCAAATGAGGCCCATTTGCAGGAACAGCACTGAGATGCCTTCTTTGAATTTCAACCGCGCCGAGATGGGCCACACAAACCGACATACGGCAAGTCCCCATAGGATTCCAGCGCAAACAGAGATGACACGGTGCGTGACAATCGCCCTCATGAGGGGATGGATGCCACCTTCGTCGTCATCATTATCATCAACCTTCTGGCTGAGAGAGTAGGCATAGAGGGTCGACACGTTGTACGCCAGAATTGTCATGCGTCCGAGCGGTGCACGACCGCACGCGACAATGAGATAGAAGTTGAGGAATGCGACAAAGCTTCCCAGAATTGCAAGCACGGCGCCGTTTCCCTGGCTCACCGTCCAATTGAACAGCGAAAAGAAGGCGCCTGCAAAAGTTCCCATAAAGCGAGCCCATCCTGTCGTGTTAGAGGCTCCGACTGTCATGGAGCAGACAATCATGAACGACAAAAGGCCCCATTCGCCGCGGTAATGGTTGTACACATCGCGCGTTGCCTCAATGAATGCAAGCATAGCCCACAGCGCGGCACCTATGCCCACTTTGAGGCCAAACAAAACTATTAACGGTCAGCCAAGTCACCTTGGAAACTGCTCGCCCTCACTTACCATCATCGCTCGCCATCTTTCGCAGCAGGTGAAGAGACGCTTGTGACAGTTTCGACAAAATCTTGCTCGCATTAGGAGCCGCGTCCCACCTGTATGTATCTCGCCGTTCGCGCATCGAACGCGGAATGCCCGCTGGCACGGCCGATTTTCGAATCGGCTTAACCAGAAACTCAGTCTCTGGCGCATCAAATGGCAGCGTTGCCAATCCATTGTCAGATTTACCCCTCCTCCACCACAGCATCCAGCGCCAGGTGCACTGTTTACGGTCGTAGCTATGTTTGAGATCCTCCAAGACGTCCAGGTACGTCTTCATCTCCTCGCCGAAGCTTTGTAAAGTAAACGAGAAATGGCCACAAGCAGCAGCGACCTCTTCCAACACGATCTGGGGATGACCACTGTCATTTTCTTGCCGAATGCGATAATACAAGCTTTGCAAAGCATCCGCACGTGCAGTGTTGAATACCTCCAATCGCTTTGTCAGTTCTTCACGCAGAGCTTCATCGATCCGGATTGCATAGTCGGGAGCACCAGCGAACGGCATTTGTGTCAGGAGCTGGCACAATATGCCAGACAGGTTTTGCATTGGGCGCCGAACTGCGCCAGCGAAGTCTGCAAAGAGCCGCCCGGCGGCGCGGAGATCTGGGGCGTCCCTAGAGCCTGTCTCTGTCGCCTGAGATCCTTCAGTTCCGGTGAAGGAGAAGGGGTCAATATCTCTGGCAACGTACGGCGTTGCTGAAGTACTATGGATCCGAAAGAGGATGGCATCACGACCATCACCGTTGAGTAGCGCAAACTGGGCTTTGGCGGCGCTGCGCAATGCGCCTATGGATTGAGCCAAGGTTTCCAGGGATCTAACAGTCGATCTTTCAAGACGATATATTTGAACATGGCCAAGAAGGTAATGCTCGAACTTAGACTCGCGTAAGTGCTTCAGCATAGAGGCGTGAGCTTTCGAGTAGGCGTAAGAGTCGGGGAAGTCTGGTGAAGTAGCCTCCTGGGTGGCGCTGGCGAGAAAACCGGTAGTTGCATCAGAAAGCATGCTTCCTAGTGAGACCGATGTCTGTGTGATCGATGCTCGCAGTAGCTGGCGTGCAGAGACGCGCCAGAGCAGCAAATTAACGACAGCAGTGCATGTGACTCCCATGATGAGCATCTTGAAAACTTGCACAATTTTTTGGTTTGAAAATACATTATCAATGACTGCTGTTTCTTTTGTGACGACGGATATGATGGCGAGAGAAGCCAGTGTACTGGCGACGTTGACAAGTGGGTTGTTCATGCGTTGCTTGGTCCAGCCCATGAAACCAAAGCCACCGCCGATAAAGACGACGACGACAAGTACATGTGCCAGTGTTACCAGTCCAAAGACAGATCCGACAAGCACAGAGGTGGCCATGGAGATGAGAGAGACGAGCTCGGCATATGCGACAGCGACGATGGCGATGAGGATAGCCTCAATCATGGAGCCAGTTGAGCGAGCGGCATGGAAGTAGACGGTAATGGTGGCAACGACGTGCTTGCCATCTGGCTTGCCGAGAAAGTCGGACAAGAATGGCACAAATGTCGCCATACTGGCCAGCGTGTACGCGATTGTACACTTCAAGACACCGCGGCCAGGAGTGGTGTCAAGCCACTGGATGAAGCCTGAAGCAGCACCGAAGGTACCCTGTACCGTATTGTCAATCAACTGGGTCATTGACCATCGTCGGCATGCCACAGGTGAGCCTGGCAAGCCATCACTTGCACTTTGAGGGCCTTCGAGAAAAGCTCCAACATGGCCAACAGCGGGTGACGTGACGTCAGCATCCAGGGTTCCGTCGTCGGTTGGCCTTATTGGAGTGGCCATATGGGAGAAGGCTGTAGCATAGGCAGAGGAAAAGGAGGTGAAGAAAAAAGGGGCGGGACAGACTTGGTAACTTCCATAGACATGAAATTAAAATGCCGATGGAGACGAGTAACGCGGCCGGATCTGGATAGGAAGTGATGATAATGACGGATGGTGAGTGGTGAATGCATTGTAAAGCATGATGAGGTCAGGTGTGGCGAGGCTGGCGGGGCGGGCGCTTGCGAGGCGCATTGTCATAGTGGCTGGTGGTACCCTACAGTGGTGACTCTTGCATTTTGGTTACCATCAACTTGCCGGTGCGTGAGCGGCATGTACTGCAAGATTTACGAGGTCATAAGCCACGATCTAAACTTTTAGCTCAAATATCCGATGGTGGAAGGAACAAGGCGTTTTCGGTCAACATTGTTTCTATCATGCACCACAACTTGGAGAGACAGGTTGCACAAGGCTACGTGTAGCGTGTTGTGTAATACCTAGCGCGAATCTAGGCCGTAGCTGGGGAAGGGAGACAAGTCTATATTCAAGTTGTAATAACGGCTTCGAAGCTCTATTCTCGGCAGGAGCAGGTGACTGACTAGACAAGCATGTGGGATGCATCCTGGAGTAGCAAAGGGGCCTAACATTACGTCAATGCAGATGCAATAATAGGTATGCAGATGCAATAATAATACAAGTTTATGCAGAGAGCCCATAAAAAAACCATCTCAATCCGGTCCGGGGCAATAAAAGGTGGCGAACGAATCAAATGTATACGGAGGAGAATTCTGGTCATAAAAAGAATGTTTCCTGTACATATATGTATATAACTATTTACATCATATGTCAGACTCTTGCCCTTCAATAAGCTCGTTTTCTGACAACATAAACCGAAAGACTGTTCTTGTTCTGTGTTAAGTGGGAAGAAGGTAATGTCACCGCTATGACTCTCAAATTCGCAATGTTATAAGTTAACTAAACTTTTGGCGTTAGTACTGGCAATCTTCCTATTTCTTGTAAAACCCACGTATTATCGCAACTTGATTGTTTATTCAGATCCGAGCGTATAACGTAAATCGTAGGGGGATTAAAACAAAACTTGCATTAGGTCGACACACTGGCAATAAGGGGCGGTGATGCGGCTTAATCAACGAATTGCAATCGGGGAGCGCGAAGCGATACTACTTAGCGGGATAAGCAGAAGTACCAGACTCGGTCTTGGAGCTTCCTAGGCAGATGAGGAAAGAGATGGAATATTTGTTCTGATGCCATCTCTGCATGAGCGACTAAGGCTTCGACGAAGTGCAAGTGGTTTGGAGAAAATGATGGCGGGGTTTCCTACTGAGCGGGAGGACGGCATGATAAGTTCATAGTTTCAACTACCTACATAGGTACTAAGGTAGGTAGGTACCTTATTATTGCCTTACCTAAACACCCACAACCACAACATGGAGATTCGTGTCATCAGATGAGATTATGCAATTCGATAAGACTGCACGATGCTGCGATGAATCCCATCTGTTGTCACAGTGGAGATATAACTACCTATGTACATACCTACATATCCGTACAGTACATAGTATACAGCACGCCTGTTTTGCCGTCGCCTAAGCCCAAATTTTAATCTGACCATTTTTAGCTTCCAATTACGGCGAGGGCGTGATCGCTGCCCGCCTAAAACTGGGCAGCCCCTCCATTAAACCCCCCTATTAAGACCACTGTAATTTCGAGGTACCTGCCGTCCCCAGCGAACTGCTGCAATGTCTCAGGTCACTTGCTCGCTTGTTGCTTGCTGCTTGCTGCCGTTTGCGCAAGTTGCCCACTGACAATGGACTCCACGCCAGCACTGAGATGGTGTGCACACCTTCTCCATCACCACAGGCGCTAATCTGGTCGCGGTCCGTGGTTTGTTTGGTTTTGGCTCTCAAAGAAAACAAAACGTTTCTTTGGCTTTCATGCACCTGCCAGCTTACCTTCTCGCCGCCTCGCTATCAACACGACCAGCTCCGGCCACTCGCAGCCTTAACGAACGGCGCCAGTATCCGCGTCCCCCTCTGACGCCGCACCATCGCGGCCTGTCTCGCCAAGCCTCTCGACCACCCTCAATCCCGACTCTGGAACGCTGCTCATCGACGCCCAAGACCGACAGGACTAACCACCCTCAGTACCGTCGCCAGAGCGTTCCACCCCATCCTCGCACCGTCGCCGCCTCTGCCCCGTCCACGTATTCGACTCAAAGACACAGCCTCCAGTTATATCCACCCGCCGCCCTGCATCCCGTCCTTGCCACCGCCGCCGCGTCTCCTCTACGGCCTCGCGGTAACCATGACCGCTTGGTAACGCCCGGCCTCAACCACAATACTGCCTTCGCGCGCATCACGATGCCGCCTGGAGATAGACCAAGGCAGCCGCCCTCTGTTGTTCGAGCCGCCGCAAACCGCCCTGCCCCTCTCACCCCCAAAGTTGCCGCCAAAGGTGCTCCTGTTCTCGGTTCGCTGGCCAGGAGACCTCAAGGGACTGTCGCCACGCTTGCGAACGATGTCGCCTCTCCCGTCTCTGGCTTCCTTGCTACGAATGTGACCCCCCGCACTGGTCATAGGCAGACCCGTGTCGAGAGCACAAACAACACACCCACCGCCACGCCGACACCGGATAACCGCGTCAATGGATGGGATCGTGACAGTCCGCGGCCTGGTGGCATGGGCTTGACCTCCTCCGCGGATAGTGGCCTCAAAGCATCCGAAATGCCGCCTGATGCCAACGATACAAACAAGTTCTTTTATGCAAGCGACGCAAAGAATATACAAACCCCTTGCCAACTGCGTCAACCACCACCCACCGTTCAAAAGGGCCCAAACTTCTTCTACGCCAATGCCGCTCTCAGCAATGGCGCAGATCGCTCAGCCCCCAGCACACCAAATCCTGTGCCTATGCTCTCTCCTCCGAATCCCAATACACAAGATTCTTCTACAAAGTTCTTCTACGCCAATGGGACGCCTGAAATGGAGCCCAAGCCTGCTTTCTCTAACTCTAACTCTAATTCTGTATTGTCTTCGGGACCTCGTTTGGCGCTTGGAGGCCGTCCTCCTCTCGGCTCGTCCGCCACCGTCGTTGGTGTGGTTCAGCGTCCACCATCACCTCTAAAACATACTTCAACGCCTGCACCAGTTCTGAGCCCCATCCTGAGAAACGCCATGCCTCCCGCTTCATCGCAAATAAGCCCACCATCCCCCGCTACCCTCAATCCCGAAGGCCAGCGTGGTATGAGGCGGGTTAGCATTGAGGCGCCGCCAAAACCTCCCAGACGTCAGTCCCGAGCCACCGGCAGCCCTGGGCCGGAGCTGCAGCTGCCTCCGAAATTGACAATGTCACCCAATCCTTCTGAAACCGTATCACCACCGGCCAGCCCTGGAATTTTGCAGACGTCTATGACGATGGCGTCGCTGTTACATGCCGCAGAGGAATTGCAGGGCTCCGACGACGATCCGGATATTCTGTCGGAACCGCAGAGTCCCAGCAAGTCTCACTTTTCCGATAGTGTGAATGAGCTCGTCGCCAACGCCCGCAGAGAGCGCAAAGTCCAGGATCTCGAAATTACAAACGCATCACTCGAAGCCATCAACAGAACGCTGGAGAGGCAGCTTCGAAAACAGACTGCTGAGCTACGTCGCTATCGCCGCCTTTCTCGCTCCGGCCGACTTTCTCTCACGTCTGCGCCAAACAGTCGTGTAGTTTCAGAGGCTCTCACCGACCCGCCTGTAGATCTTTCCGATCTTAGTGAACATGAACAGAGCGAAGAGGAAGAGGAGGAATTCGACGACTCCATCGAGGAGTCCGACCTTTCCATGAATGACACGGCATCCATGTCTGCAATTTCTATCAGCGCCATGCGTCGCAAACGTGACGAGAAGCGCCTACAGCTTGACCTCACAAAACACCAAGAGCTGCTGATAGATAGCCAAAAGATGAACCAAAGCATCAAGCGCTGTCTGAGCTGGACTGAGACACTTATCAAGGAAGGCCAAAAAGCTCTTGAGTATCACGTTCGTGTTTCTGATGTTGAATTTGGCGGTCACATTCTCTCCCCCGTCGATGAGGACGACTACGACTTGGCATTCCAAGATGATGACCACCACATGGCCCGGAAAGAAGCAGCGTCCTCGTCACCCTTGAGGGCCCAACCAGACCGTGACAGTGGCATCGAACTCCCCCCCGGCGACGACGGCTCATAGCAATCACCATCGACCACAGTAGCACGATAACCTATATACCATCTCTCGTGCATGACCTGGTAGTCATGCGTGACGCACATCACCACTCTACTCTCGTTCATAATTGCCCGGTAACGACATCAGCCCTACTTCATTTCCACCGCGCTTTAGCTTTCCATCACTCCCCGACAATACCGATCCACTCCTTCGACGACTTGTCCTTATTACACCATATCTACCTTTCATCTTGCCTGGGGAGAGCGATCTCAGATGGTTATATTTGCGAGCATAGCGCGGTTTCCTTTGACAGCCAACAGCGTGTTGGCCCCCCTTCTTTTTGCTCTTCACAATAACCCCTGTTGTCTAAGTTGTCGGGCCTGCATTCTCTCTTCTGTTTCCTTTGTTCTGCATTGTTGTTCGATGCGCCTTGCTTTTTACTGTTTCATCGCATGCTTCTTCCATGTGTACACTCCTTCTTTTTGTTCTTTTATATATACCAGATACCCTCTTCTTTACCACGCAAAACAAACACATACGGACAGCTGGGGAACAGCACTTTATTTTTTAGTGGCAGACCGAGGACTATTTGCGTGGCTGTTCTTGCTCGACCAGTTGATTGTTGCTACCATTTTCCATTGGAACGTTAGCTTCGCCATTAGGGTATTGGAGCATCATGGCTCAGTTCTTGCAGATGGAGCGGCGGCCGCATTGCTCTCTAAGTATATAGACGGATATTGGAAAAGAAATACTCCACCAAAACAATATTGCCACGTGAAGAGTTGTTGCCTGCTAATGAGGCGCGTCGGTATATAGACAAAAACACCTCAATCTCCCGCCCCGGCTCTGCATCTCGCTCAAACACCACGCCATCACGCGGTACTATGAAAACCATTGATTTTTAGCAGAAATAGCGGTACTGCGAAGGGATGGATGCCTGCTCGGCGGACGCTGTTGGAAGGCAAAATTATATATTTAAGGCGGGGAGGGGGATATTGTCCCTTCGTTGTCCTACGTCTTTCTAAAGTATCCGGTCCATCTAAAACACAACACCAAAGTAATCCTGCAAGAAGAAAGGAGGATAACCTCACAAGCCGAGAATTTTGTTACTCATCAACTGATCAGCCGCTTCTCCTAAAGCGCTGCCATCGCATCCATCTTTCTGCCCAGTGCAGCTTTCCATACGCTCGCTTTCGGGGAATATAAACAATCAATCCTTATCAACCGCCCAACCACTCGTCATTTGCCCCATACCCATAATGTTCAGCGTTGGGACGGGGGTGCTTATCTATGCCTTGGGGACATTAGGGACGTCCGCAGCAGCAGCGGCAGACTTATCCTTGGTCTTCTTATCCTTCTTGTGTTTATGTTCGTCTTCCTTCTTCTTAGCAGCCTCGGCCACGAGCTGCTCGAAAACGAGGTAGTCGCCTTCTTCCTCGGGGGAGCGTTGAGCCTAGAAGAAATCAAGCAATGTTAGTCAATCAAGATGTGACGTGGTAATGCTTCACATACCCTGTTGAAGATGTCGCCAATGAGAACCAGAGCTTGGGCACGCTCCAGGCGCTTGGACAGAGGAACCTTCTTATCGTTCAAGAGACTATCGCAGACCTCGCGCAGGACGCTCTGGATCTCCCACTTGCTGCCACGCCAGGCGGCGGCAAGAATCTTGCCTGTCACGCGACGCTCGTACTCGCTGCGCTTCTCGTCGGTCCAGTCTTCGCCACCCTTCTCTTCCATGCGAGCCATGTCCTCCATGGTTTGTTGCGCATCGATGGCGCTGCTGATGGTGCTCCAGGTCTCCTTGACCAGCGTGCCCTTGTCGCGGAGGCGGCTGAAGAAGCCGCCAAAGCCGAGGAACTTTTGGCTGCGTAGTAGGCTGGAAGCCTTGGAGACATATGTCTGGCCGATTGCATGCAGAATATCGATACCAAACGACTCCATCTTGAGGTTTTCCACTTCGAGGCGCATCTTTTCTTGGAAGGCTCTGGTCACATCCTCACCCTTGTCCGTCTCCGTCCACACACTGACGCGGTCTTGCAGCTTCGCCACAAGGTTGTCAACACGCTCCTGGCGGACACGGGCTCGCTCCTTTTCGAATGCGGCCAGTTGCTCACGCTGCTCCTTGGATAGACCTGACTTCTTCTTATCCTTCTTGGCATCCTCGGCGGAGAGGGAAGCGGGGGCGTCGTTATCGTCGTGAGCTTTGTCGGCCAGCGCAGGACGCAGAGGAATTTGTGTGCGACCGTAAGAGCTGCTCGAGGGAGCCGGCGATGTGGCTTCGGATCGAGGAGGGCTCGGGGCGGGCCCAGGGGCGGCACCCGGGGTTGCACCAGGAGCGGCATGTGCGGGGGTCTTTTCTTCATCAACAACAACAGTAGGGGGAGGCACAGTGGTGGAGGCGGCAGGGGCGGCGGCAGGTGTTTGGTCCTTGAGAGATTCCTTCACGGCTTCTGCAGTGCCGGGGAAGTCGGCTTCATCCTTGCCGGTGCCCTCGGCGGCGGCTTGCTCCGCTGCAGCCGCTTCTGCTGCAGCCTGTTCCTCTTGCATGGTGATGTCCATGGTGGCGGTCAGGTCCTTCATGAGACTGATCTCACCGATCCAGTCGACGAAGGCCTCGCCGCCGAAAATGGATGAGAAGAACTCGGCCGGGTCGGCAAACCCTTCTTGCGGCTTGGCATGGTCTTTACCAAACTTATCGTATGCGGCGCGGAGGTCCTTGTCGGAAAGGACCTGGTACGCCTCACCGATAGACTGAAACTTTTCGTGCGCGGTAGGGTCGTTAGGGTTCTTGTCTGGATGCGGGCCTGGGTCAGCAAGCTTTGGCCGATAAGCGGGATGAGCGGCGATAGGGAGCGTTCTGCACGGCGCATCATCATCTGAGAGGGTTGAACATACCCGGGTGGTGGAGAATGGCCATCTTGCGGTAGGCCTTCTTGATCTCGAGTTCGGTCGCGGTGGGCTGGACGCCCAGCGCATCGTAGTAGACCGTATCGACAACCATTTTTGCGTGTTCGGGAAGCACGGCAGACTGTATGGAGAAATGATAATCGGGGGATACGAAAGAGCCGCAAATGCAGAGGAAAACGGCGGCGACCCGCGAAGAACGGCTGTGAAGGAGAAATAGTAAGGAGCCGCAAAGGTGATGGTGCCTGGTCGGGAAATTTTATCTCAGGATGACCAACACCGACTGCTACGTAATGGAGGGGCGGAGGGTCGAGCTCTCCGTCACCTGTGGCGGCACAGCCACGTGTGAGATGGCTGTGCAGGCAGCTGGCTGGAGGATGTTGATAGTTGGAAAGGCGGGATAGGTAATACTGTAGGAGGAGTGCAACGATGAAGTATTTGCGTAGATTCTTGTCTTGCTTTGCATGTATGATTGATGTACAAATAATTGTACATCATGTAGAGCCCTGGGCAGGGTTGACATCCTTGCACATGTGCAACGCCCACCAGCGTACAGTTCCTGGTGGTACTAAGCTGACGAACTTGTCATCGTGATGTATTTGAGTTAAACAAGTGTTCAACAGCTCATACGGACTCGGCCGAGTAGATAGTCACCGATCTATCTCCACTACTGACCTATTCTATTGTTCTTTGCTTTTTGCAGGCTACAGTGTTGAATCTTGCATCGTACTCGTTATCGTACCTGGTGAGGCTAATCTCGGAAGCGCTGGCACTGTTTTCCCGGCGCAAAAAGTCCACTTGCCGCTGCCTGGCGCCGCCAATGAAGGTGCTAATTTTGCGGTACACAACCCCACGTGTAGGTTACCTAACTAGCTCCATCCCCTACCCAGCATTTTCTCTCACTTTTCTTCTCGAATTCATTTGACTTTTCCCTCTTCCCCCGCGTTCTTGAGGCCTATTTATCTCAGCCACGGTCCGCGTCTTTTATTCCTGCTTCTCTCTCATCTAACACATTGAGTCATTAGCTTGATTCAAATCACCCGTTTCTCAATTGCAGTCTCTTGCCTGCACTCCATACGGTAGAACGAGATCAAACACAAAAAAAGAACACAACCGTCACAATGGGTGCGCTCTACTATCTGATGCATCCCAATCAGCTGCGTTCCATTTTACAATGGTGCGGCTAAGTAACACCGAGAGCTTACATTGAAAATATGGCTAACCTGTTCATTAGGAAGCTCTGGCATGAACCCGTCCATAAGCGCGACCCAACCAAGGAGTCCGAGAATCTCAAGGAGTGCTTTCGTTATCTCAACATGACCAGCCGTAGTTTTGCGATGGTTATCCAAGAGCTGAACCCTGAGCTTCTCGTTCCTGTTGCCCTCTTCTATCTCGTCCTCCGCGGTCTTGACACCATCGAGGAT
This sequence comes from Cordyceps fumosorosea ARSEF 2679, assembly GCF_001636725.1. Classification (NCBI taxonomy): domain Eukaryota; kingdom Fungi; phylum Ascomycota; class Sordariomycetes; order Hypocreales; family Cordycipitaceae; genus Cordyceps; species Cordyceps fumosorosea. The sequence continues at coordinate 475,947 of NW_017387312.1, forward strand.
GACATGACGATTCCTCTCGACAAGAAGACCCCAATGCTGCGCAACTTCCATGAGACGATGGAAATCGACGGTTGGCAGTTCCACGAGAGCAAGGAGAAAGATGCTGAGCTGCTCGAGCATTTCGATGTTGTCATTGCTGAGCTGAAGCAACTCAAGCCACAATACTACGAAATCATCAAAGACCTCACTCTGAAGATGGGTAACGGCATGGCTGACTATGCCGCCGACACAGACAAGATTGAGAACGGCCTGCAAACCATTGAGGATTACGAGCTTTATTGCCACTACGTCGCTGGCCTTGTTGGAGAGGGCCTGACGAGACTCTTTGTCAGCGCTGAGCTTGCCAACCCCAAACTCGCAGAGAGACCCTCCCTCACTGAGTCCATGGGCCAGTTTCTGCAAAAAACCAACATCATCCGTGACATCCACGAAGACTGGGTGGACGGCCGCCGCTGGTACCCCAAGGAAATTTGGAGCAACCACGTCGATAAGTGGGAGGACCTGTTTGAGCTCTCCAAGCGCGAGCAGGCTCTGAACTGTATCTCGGAGATGGTGCTCGACGCCCTCAAGCACGTGGAGGAGTGTCTCTTCTACATGGCTGGCATGCGCGACCAGAGCTGCTTCAACTTTGTTGCCATTCCTCAGACCATGGCCATTGCCACCATGGAGCTCGTCTTCCGCAACCCCGCCATCCTCGAGCGCAACGTCAAGATCACGAAGGGCGACGCCTGCCAGGTCATGCTCGAATCTACACAAAACCTCTTCACCGTGTGTGAAGTGTTCCGCAAATACGTCCGCCGCATCCACAAGAAGAACGATCCGCGAGATCCGAACTTTTTGGCCATCAGTGCCCGTTGTGCCAAGGTACGTTGCAAAAAGAATTCTCCCTAACCCGCTGTCCACGCGGCTGCGTGCTGACAACATTGCAGATCGAGCAATTTATCGAGACACTGTACCCTACACAAGACGCTGCGAAGCTGAACGCCACCAACAAGAAGAGACAAATGGACGAACCCACTGCCGACCCCGGTGAGGGCTTCGTCCTGTGGATGGTTGTCATATTGTCCCTCGTCTTCATGGCTCTCCTCATGGTAGGTCTTTACAGAAACGGGCGTAGTGTAGCACCAATTGCTGACCCAATCACAGGTTGGCATCGCTAGCTTCTTCGGCGCCGACTTCTCCTCGACACTGACCGACGTGAGGAAGCTGTGGACCAGCCTCGATGCCCCCAAACCCCCCCAACCTCTCGCCGGTGCCGGTCGCGACGAGTTGTAGGGGCTGTCTTACTATATACGTGTCGAATTGCTTTTTCTTCTTCTTCAACCCCTATTCCTTTCGCTCGTCCGGGACGTCAATTTACGCGCAGCATATATACCATGCGAGTTTCTTTTTTTTTTAACGAGGCGGCGTGCGATTGATTGCAAACGGGTCCTTGCCCGTTACTCCTCACCCTTTTTACGAGACTTACTACTACTAATGCCATTTTTATACCCGCCCTTGGGCAGTTGATCCTTTTGTGCAAGTTCCCAGCTTGTGCCATGTGAAGAAATCTGTTAGCACGGATGTCAAATTGCAATTCAGTCCTTTCATGACTGTGGTTGTGCCGAAGAAGTGCTTATATCAACCTTGCTCTAAGCCTCCTCTCACGAGCGGGCACGACGCGAGTTGCTCTTTCTTTTCTTGTCCGAAAAGGCGACTTGCTGTTGGAAGGCAGACACATATCCACCCGGTAAGCTTAGTTTTCACAATTCCATGAATATTATTTACTTGCGCGTTTCGGGCTTTGTTGGGTCCTTCCCTCTAAAGAAATTCGCTATTATTATGCCTGTGCTGTTCTGTGACCTGGTAATGACGCATACGTGATGGTGGCTACACGACTCGAGCATGGATAGAATAGGCGGATGCACAAAAGGAGCGAGATTGTCGCGTGCCGTTTTCTATTCTCATACTCGCTGGAATCACCACCCTATACTCTTTCGCTTTCTAATCTCCCACATAGTCCCCCCCTAACTGCCATTGTTGGCAATGATGTTGGTGGTTCCCCGTTGGTTGCCACGTACGAAAGCGCCGGTCCGGGAAGCAAGCCCTTCCACCATATTTTCGACTGCCGCAGGCTGCTGGGTTTGGCCCTGGACTCCAATCAGGTAGGCGGCAAGGCCGGCCACGTGAGGCGAGGCTATCCGAAAATGTTAGCAAGCTGGCTTCCATGTCACTAGGGAAAGGGAGGTAGTACCCATGCTGGTTCCGCTGAGCATTTTCCGGTCCGTGTCGGAACGGATACCGACGCTCAGGACGTTGACCCCCGGGGCGAAGACGTCAACGGGCTGGCCAAAGTTGGAGAAGGAGGCCTTTGCGTCGGTCTCGGCATCGATGGCGCCGACGGTGATGGCGTCGGGGGAAGAGGCCGGCGACGTTGCAGACGCATCTTGCTATAAGACAGCCAGTTAGTATGGGCACGTCGGCAACTTGATCAAAAGGGAACTCATACGTTCTCATTGCCCGCGGCGACAACGGGGATGATGCCAGCGGAAACGAGTTGTTTAATGGCGGTGTTGATGGCATCAGATTTGGGGCCACCGAGAGACATGTTCATGACGGCCTTGCCGGCCAACCCCCGTTGTTGGACATCCTGAAACACAAACCTTAGGCCGTCAAGGACGCCAGAGTTGGAGCCGCCGCCATCTGCACCCAAGACCTTGACGGCCCTGAGCTGGACCTTCTTGGCAACACCATAGGTAGCACCACCAATAGTACCGGCGACGTGCGATCCGTGGCCGTTTTCATCCGTGTCCTGGACCTCGGTATCAGCACGGCTGCCTAGAAACGTAGGACTTGTTTCTTCAAGGCTTTGACTTACAACTCGGTCAATAAAATTAGCAGCTTGGACGGCACGTCCCTCAAACTCGATGTGCGAGGCGCGAATGCCCGTGTCGACAATGTAAGCGGTGACACCCTCACCGGCTGAGGCATCGTAGACATAGTTGGTGTTGCCGGCCTGGTTGTGGGAGAGGCGAGCGAGGCCCGGAGTGGCGTTGGTCTGCGAGATGGTGACCGAGGTGTGCACCTTTGTGTCGGCCTCGATGTAGTCGACCTCATTTGAGTTGTAGATTTCCATAAACATGTCGTCGTCGGCGTCGAGGACGCTTGCGCGCCACTTATTCAAAGTGTACGACTTGACCTCGGTGGAGAGCGGATTGCCGCCGAGACCACGCTTGCCTAGGTTGCGCTTCTTCAGGGAGGCGGCGAAGGAGGCCTCTTTGGCGTCGATGGTTGTGGAGTTGAAACCCTTACTGTACACGATAATGTAGCGGTTAGGAACCATGCTGGCCGCGGCGACGTTGCCATTGCGGATGGGAAGTCTAAAGCCAGTCGAGTCGGGAAGGCCGACGGGGTTGGTGGGAGCGGCGGCGGCGAAGCCAGCAAGTAATAGAATCAAGGACGAAAGCATGTGTAATTGCGTCATGATGAAGATGAAGACCGAGGCAGCTGTGTAGTCGAGTGTCCGTGAACCGTACTTATCCGAATATGGAGAGCTGTTGGCCGTATAAGGACGTGAAGGTGGTTTTGCGACTAGGGCGGCGCCGAACAGAACAGTGGTGAGAGAGAGAAAGAACGAAGAGTGAATAAAAGTAGTACAAAACAAGAGACAATAAATTTGCTGGCCCAGCCAAACACGATAGAAGGAAATGAAGAAGAAAGGGAGGAAAAAGTAAGAAGAGGGCCGCCAAAGCCCCTAGACTGGACCGGACAGATAGAGGACGAAGAGGACTGGGGGGAACAAGACCTGAGGCTCGTACGAGGGTGATGAGGTATACAAATAGAAGAAGAAACGGGAATAATGAGAAACAGGGTCAAAATGCCAAGACTCAAGGACCAAAAGAGGAAGCAGATGACCGAAGGGGAGGAGACGAGGGCATCTGAACTCCTGAAGCACTGCCCCGTCTGTTGGAAACCTTGCGTTGTTGACTGCTATATGGGGGGTCAAACGAAGAGGGTAAGAATATAGATGCTGTATGAATACAAGTGCGGTGAATTAGGTCAAGGGGGCCAGATAGAGCAAGAAAATAACGGCGAGCAGGTGGGCAGGTGGCTCTGGGCGACGGGCGACGGGCGACGGGCGACGGGGAGGGGGAGGGGGAGGGGGGGGGAGGGAGATATCGTACACATGCTGGCTAATAATAACAATGTATCGCGCACAGCGGTGTAACTCAGAAATCCAGAGTTCGAATTGTGCAGATTACTGGAAGGTCAGTATTGTTTAGCCGCTGGGTTGGGGGTGGTGCGACATGTAAGTCGGGATGTATGTCACCTGTGGCTGTCTTTGGGTTGCTGTAGTGGAGGATTGTCGTTGGTTGATTCCGCGGACACGCCCCCACCCCTCTCCTCTTGGGCTACATTGGCGGCCATCAGGCGTTTGGATGGGGTCAACGGGAGGCTGTGGGCTCTCGCAAAATGCCCCCGGCCAGGACCCTGCCCACCGGCGATGACGCTAGCCGAAGCGATAATTGGTTCGGCAGCACGATGAGGGCAGGGAGGGTTTGTTGCAGACCCCAGCTTCCTGTCGGAGGCTGCGGGATGTACGGTTTTGAATCCAGGACGCGGACGCACAGCCCAAACAACTTGGCAGCTCCAGGGGGTGCTGTGTTGAACGGCAAGGGGGAAGGCGTTCGTCAGCTTGGAGCCAGCCGGCCTAGTGCATGGCTGTCATGGTAGCTTAAATGCCAGCTAATTTCCAGCCGGCCAGTACTAATGTACGTATGTAGAGGTAGGCATGCGTTTGAAGAGAGGATGTGCGTTTGAAGAGGAGGGGTGTCGGGTTTTGGTGTTGATGATTTTGGGTGGGGGGCTTCACGGCTAGGAAAGCGAAGCGAAACAGAGGCGACGAGGCGTTGTTGGAGCCTGTGTCCTCTCCTCGTTTGGCGCCGACGCTGTCCAGCCTGACTGATTGGCTCTCCAGCGACGGTAGGGGGCTGCGGCATGCGGCATGCGGCATGCGGCCAACGTGATGGAAATGATGTCTTCCTGATAATTTAAAGCAAAAGCACTTGCTAATGTAGAAAAAAAAAAGAAAAAAGAAAGACAGGCACAAGAAAGGAGAAAACACGGTCACTGCCTCGTGCTACCTTTCTGCGGATACTGTCGGTGAACTATTATTATTAGTTAAGCTACATACAGCGGGCATGATTGACGCGACTTACATACATAGGTACCGTACATACACTGGCTTCTTCGCTTCTTCCCCCGTCCCCCACCATCCTCGCTAAAAAGCTAAAACATGACAGCTCTGCAGTACACTCTCGGGTTTGACGCATGACGACGCTTTTGCAATTCGCAAAAATAAGGTGTTTTTTGCTTGAATAAACAAAAAGATCATGTCGCCATACGAAACCCTACTCTAACTAGTCATCCTCATCCTCGTAACGCATCCCACGAAGCCGACCTGCATTACGCATGGCCATTCCAATCCCCCGACCCCAGCGAAAATGGAGGATCTCTGGGGGGGGGGGGGGGGTTGCAGCCAAGCCTTGGAATAGGCCTTGCGCTCGTTTCGGGTCTTTGCGGACGGCGACCAACTCTCCGACGGTGGCTGTCGTTAGTCGGCTGCCTCTGCCTCGCTGTTGGAGATACATTAATAAATGCCGTCGACGCTCCCGAAAATTGAACAGCCCCCCTTGCGCCTTTAATGTCTTCCGTGTCTTAACTTTTGAATGTTCAGCGCCGCTGCTACTTTTGATGGCGATGAAAGGTGCTCCGATGAGCCGATAGCCTAATGTGTTTGGGGAAAGCTATCCCAGCGCCACTGCTCTGACACAAAACTCCAAAGCATAGTCGTTACCGCCCTTTAGTAACTTGGCGTAGAGCTGCATTTGACGTTTTGGTTGAAACTGGGTAGCTATAACATGGGATGCAGTCTTACGGACTAAGTATATTGCGATGCGGCTTGGCTCCTACCGGCGGTTGATGCAAGACGACTACATTGACGAATCCTGCCCTGGGCTTGGCTCTCGGCAACGAAGAGAAAGAACAGCGAACAAAGACTAGTGCGTAAAAGCACCATGCTTCAGCTGTTTCGACGGCGCGTGAGAATGAAATCTATCAGTTGCAGCGTGACCAATTCAGCGACGGTGAATCTCACACCCTCATCAACCTAGGATAATCCAATATGAACCGCAAATCAGGATCGGCCGTAGAACAGTTCCTTACCCAGAACTTGTCGATCTGGCGGCGAAAGAGACGTTTTTGTGGCAAAATCATGTACTTTCCCATCTCGGTGTGCCCTCGGTACAGCAGTAAGGCGGCGAAGTGTGGCATGAACAGCCTGTTGGGTGTGGAAGGGTCGGGTGCCCCCAGCGCCGGGAAACTCCAAGATGTGACAGAGATCATGGGGAGGATAATGCCCACTCAGGTCTGGCGCATTCATGTAATGTGCTGGCGCTCCGAATGGGCGCTGCGTGATGCAGTGCAGTTACTCCGTAGTGGTGGATGTTTTATGGTGGTGTCGGGAAGCGGCGAAGATGTGGAGTCGGCAAGGAATAAAAGACAGTAGGAGACAGTAGGAGACAAATTTGCTGAAATAAGTTACGGAAGTCATAGTGAGCCCTGAAATGATGAATAATGGTGACTCCATCTGCGGTCAGGGCAGAGTAGAGGGGTCCGGTTGGAGAGCCTGACTTGATACGACGCCGGAGACGACGAAAGCCGCGAAGAAAGAGGCAGTGCCGAGGCTGTAGAAAACTCTAGGTAGAAAGAGAGCAAGATTTAAAAGAAAGGAGGTAAAAGGAAAGAAGTCAAAGAAAAAAGGGAAGAAGGAAATAGGAGAGGGGGAAGGAGAGCGGAACAGCTGTTGACGAGGATCAATACAAGAGTAGATGCGAAATAGAAAGCCATGTAGCTTGTGATACACTATCAGTATCAATAAATACTATGGTTTAAAAGCCAAATACAATTTCACGTTTAAATGGGAGAGCAGTATTTTTATCATCAACTCTGATAGGTTCTGAGGTCGTCGTTAATACGTGGCAGGCGGGTCAAGTCGGCGAGTTGGCCACCGACAAATTTGTATAAGTGGGCGCCATCACCAGATCTTGCTGCCATGTACGGATACGGATAGGGCGTTGATTAGACGGGAAGCGTGGCTGGGCATCGGCAGACCGGCCCAACTATTTACAGCTTGATTAGAAATTGACATCATTTATGATGATCAGAGGCTCATCTCGGAGATATTAATACCAGTCTTTTATACTTTGGGCAGTTTGGTTGGCCTTATTTATAATACCTTGGCTTGGGCATGAACCTGGGCATCTGGGGTAATTTCGATATTCTGGGCGGGTGATTAGGCAAGGCGTTCTGGGTCGCCATCGCCGAACTGGGCTGTCCTAGATTTTAATAACGCTGCTTCTTGAATAAGACGACTATTCCAATTGCTAAATACTGGTATTGACCAAGGGTTTGCCGTCTCGCTGAAGCCCCCGCACCAGCACCAGCCTGTGTCCCGTGTGAAGGTACCTGCCGTGTATTGTAATGAGCCAAGGTACTTTCCTTTGCCTCTGTTTACAGCCACCTTGTCATGGCCTTGTGACTCTGCCCCCAATTTGCCAACACGACGTACATACTAACATTGTAGTAGGTGTGGCCTGACTACCTACTAAGGTACTTCCTTCATACCTAACAGAACATGCCTACCCAAGTACCTGTGAGGTCCGTCCCCTCCACTTGTACCAAGATACCCAGCCAGATTTGCCATCCATTTCAACCCCATCCCTCCATCTCTGGTAGGTATCTCCTCTTCTTCTTCTCCTCTCCCTTTGCGAACTTCATCTGCGTTTGCGTTTGCGTTTGCCGTTTTTCTGTTGGCTTTCTTCTTGTCTTCTTTGATTCTCTCCTCCGTGCTGTTGCCACTCTTCCTCTCGCCAGACTGACAACTTTTTATTCAATCGCCCTCAGGTCGCATCTACTCACGGGCGAATCAGCGCAGCATCGCGTGTCTCGCCATCCCCAAAGACCTCATTTTAACCATCCGACATAAGAACCCGCCCTGCCGCCCTGCCACTGAAACCGCGCCGCCCTTGCGGCAGTTCCGGACCCTGCGTTCCATCGACGCTTTGCTCTGCTACCTGCCACGCTTTAAAAAATCCCCCAAGACACTTGTCTTTTACGCAGTGGCTAAAATAATTACGTTCGCCCGCCCGCCCCAGCCGCCACCGCATTTCCCTTTAGGTATCTCATCATCTTCGAATCGATGATACATCGTTAGCTGGCTACTAAACCGCCTTGACCCGTCCGACACCGTCTTCTGCGCGCCCTTGCTCTTTTTCCACCCCGCCCTTTCGCCTCGTCTCCGTCTATTCTACCTACCAGCTTCTCGATCGCGGAATTCTGTCCATCCCTCGAAATTCAGCGCCTCGAGCCCGCCACGTCGCCTCTCTGCCGCCCTCGTCGCACGCGCCTAACTGACATGCTCTTATCGCATCTCCCCCAGCGCGCTTCATTTGCTCATCGTGCGCCATCATGGCCGACTTTTCCCCCCTCGACCGCGATCTCGCCGCGAGCAATAGCCCGCCTCTTGTAGATGCCCGCCTGACAGAGCGTCTCTCAGAAGACCCCCCCGAACACGCCACTATTCGCCTCCCCTACAGATTTGCGCCTGTCACACCCGGTTTATTGGACTCGCCTCCTGCGCAAGGCGCCCGTATCAGCCCCGACGCGAAGCTATTCCAAGAGCCCGACTCTCCTTTTGTGCCTCCCGCCCGACCGAGTAGCACACCCTACCCTTTCGTTGACACCAGGGAGACCGCATGCTCCAGCACATCGGATTTCTCCCTCGCCCTTGGCTCACAAAATGTTTCCATCCCCCCAGCGGTCGATGACCCTCGGGACCGGAGTCGACCAGCTACGCACTTCACGAGAGTCCCGGTCGAGGTCCACGAAGTCATTCTCGACCATCTATTTGGAGTCTGCGCGCCCATCTCCTTGAGAGCTGGTCTATGGTCCCCCAGCTCAGCGAGAGGCTTAGGTAGGGCGCCGCGCTCCTCGAGAAGACGAGAAACGACACAGTTGGCCCTTATCAACTCCACCTGGCGAGTCTTGGTTCAGAAGCGACTATACCGCCACATCAAGTTGAAAGGCACACTCAGCTCCATCGACCAGGCTATTTCTCACTTTGCTGGTCCCGGTCAGCGTCTTGCCAACTACGTCAAGCATATCGAAATTTGGTTCCCGGTATTCCAGCCCCGTTACCCGCAACAGGCAATCTCTCCGTCACCTGTACTGCCTGTCTTTCGAAGTGATGGCGGCTTGCCGTTTGCCATCTACACCCTACCAGGGGACAATTGCACCCTGCAAGATGTGTTTCAATTCGTTTCCCTTGCCTTACCTTGTACCAAGATCCTTACGCTCGAGGGTGGTGAGCGTCGAAAAGCGCCCAAGGTCGTGCACTCCCACCATCATAACCGCCACGGCCTCGACTACGGGCCAATATTACCTATTGTGAGCTCGGTGACAACCCTCGTCACCAAAGGTCAATGGAACCTGATGCGGGACAACCATGATTTTGTCTCCATTCTCGGTGCCCTACCCAATATAGAGGAATGGCGAGGCGCTTACAGCAAGCCCAAGTCGAAAAGCTACATTACTATTTCTCAATTTCTGCCGTACATCCCGGCAGGCATCAAGCACCTCAGCCTGTGTCTTGAGAATGACTACAGGCGAGAGGCTGTTGTGCCTGCCTTCTTTGCCAAGGCGTCCCGTCAAGCGCACATCTGCACTGTCCTAGCGAAGATTGTGCCCAGCCTCGAACGGTTTTCCTACACTGGCCGTGTTTGCCATCAATTTTTCCAAGTGGCTAGTCAGAGCGCATTTGCATCTTCCAGTCGACTGCGCTCAATCGACCTGACTCTCAAAAATTGCTGTCGTCACTCCAACATCTTCTCTGACTCTGGCTCCGGTATCCAGGATAAGGGCTTTATCGCTGCCTTTGAAAGGCTCGTCATCTCCGCCGTCAAATCACTGGCGCATTTCCACCGTGTCGAATATATGAGAATTCGATTTGTTGATCTAGGTTCGTGCAATCGCAACATTTGACACCTGTCTTCCCTACTAATTCGATGGCAGACTCGGCTGTACCTGGGTTGAACCCTTACTTTCTGTTCCAGCACGGCGAATGCAGCGGAGTTTGGAGTGACAAAATTATCAACGAGATGGCTAAAGCTCGCCCAGGCAGCAAGTTTCCCGAGTTGAGCGAGAGCTTTGGCAACATATCTTACACAAAAGAAGGGCGACTTATCGTCCCACCCGAATTGTCGCGCACGCGCATGACTTCGATCAAGATTGCCAACTACGAAATATTTGAGAACCGCGTAATCGCTGTTTAAGACGCTGCAGCAACCCCGTCGACCAAAACTACCCCAATTTGCATTATATACCGGCGTTGGACTTGCTTCATTCTTTGTTGAAACTCGGGCATAGCGTTGTTTGCAGCGAAGAGACTGGATAATTTTTTTTTTGGAATTTTGCCTAGAATACACCCTGGGGCGTACGGGAATTTGGTTATTATTTGGAGTTTGGGCGGAGGGCTTAATATCTGATCAGTTGCTTGGATTATGCTACATTTGCAAGGCAACATAGTACACGCTTGGGGTAATGGCTTTATACATCAACTTGTTCTGTGCACAGTTATAAAAGATTGATGCTATTACATGGCCCCTATTCATAGTGAACTTCCTTTCGAAGTACAGACCTTTCGGCTCCATCGCTGATAATGATGCCTAGTATCCAACAGTTGACCAGGAAAAAGAATAGCGAAGCCAGCCATAGGCCGGGCACAAAGGTGCTCTTCCCCAAGAACTCGAGCTCGTAGCCCTGCTGCAGCCACGCCGCCTGCGCGACAACCCAGAGGACAAGAGCCGTGATCCCCAGCCTGGGGCTCCGCAGCATTGACGAGCCGGGAAGGTAGAGTGGTAGGAAGACCATGTACCAGAGAAAGTACTGAAGCGCGGTTCGTGAGTACACGGTGTCAAGGAAGGGGGCGGAGACAAGAAGAAGAAGTGAAAGGGGATGAGGTGAAAGTTTTACGTACCTGTGAGGTGCAGACCTTATTAAAGGTGACAAAGGCGAACGTCTGCGCCATCATGGACGTGGCGAGGTCCTTCTTGGCCAGCGCGAGCGGAATCAGCACGCACGACAGGAGGAGCTGCGGCAGGAAGGCGAGCGACTCGGTACGCAGCGGCGGCGCCGAGGCGGTATCGCCGACGGCGGCAGACGACGTGGCTGCCGAGTTGATGTACAGCAGCACGTTGTACGGCGAGAAGTTGTGCCTGTGGTCGATGCGAGTGACGTGGTGAAAGTACGTGTGCACCAAGAACGGCATCCCGTAGCTATAATTCGGGAGGAAAGTGACAGGGTTAGTCAGTCCACGAGAGGGGTAGATGTTAGGAAGGAAGGCTTACATTGAGTACATGAGCGCGTTGAGCAGGGCAAACGTCGCCAGGCTGACGGCGGCCAGCTTCACGCGCGCTGCCGTGACAAAACCGATCGCAGCCTCGATCAGGCTCAGCTTCTCCTTCTTCTTCTGGGCGCTGCTGCTGCCGCTGCTGCCCATCGCCGTCGCCATCCTCTTCTCGTCCATCCACCACACGATGGCCGGCGCGTAGATGAACGGGTAAATCTTGACGTGCACCGCCAAGCCGAGCAACACGCCCGCGAGCGCCACCCGGCGTCGCTCCACCGCCCACAGCAGCCCCATGGTCAGCGCGCCGAGCAGCCCCTCGGCGCTGCCGCGGGTGCTGATGGCCGCAACCATGGGGTTCCAGAGCCACAGGGCGGCGAACGCGCCGGCCCGTCGCGCCGGCGTGCCGCGGCGCAGAAGCAGTCGCAGGGCCAGCCAGCCGGCGACGAGGTCGGCGAGGGCGAAGAGCACCTTGCCGAGGTCGAAGAGGCGGCGGTGCGCGGTCGGGGCGAGCAGCCAGGCGAGCAGCGGCGTGTAGCGGTAGGTGGCGCGGTCGTAGGGGCTGCCGTCACCGGGGGAGGAGGCGACGATGCGCGCGGCGTCGGTGAAGACGAGGTAGTCGATGTCGGTGTACTTGACGGCGGAGTGGGCGTCCTGCCACGCGCCGTAGACGAGGAGCACGGCGCGGAGGGCGACGGCGATGGAGAAGAGCGGCACAGGGTCGAACAGCGCGTGCAGAGAGCCAAGGCTGCTGCTCGCACCGCTGCCGGTCTTGCCGGATACGCCTCTTGATTTGGCCATTTTTTCTGGGTGGATGGCGTGTTTCAACGCCGTGTGAAGGTCACTTGAGCTCAGTCCGTGCTGATTGGTGATGATGATGAGCTGTTCACTGAGAATGCCAGCGAGACATGACTTGTCGGCCCCAGAGCACAATCCGGATGGGCCTCTCGTGCGATTGAAACAGCCGCTGCCTGGAAATGCTGCGATGCCTCGAAAAGGGAAAGCTGATGTTTGGTGGATGACGTCGCGTTGTCCAAAAATACGACAAGGTCCCCTTTTTGGAAGCTCATCAACTTGGAGATGCAGATCCACACAAGCCCACCAAGACTTTTTGTGCCTGGTCCACTCTAACAACTGATCCTCGTCAATCATCATCAACAAACAGTCCTGTCAGCATTCCATCCATCTTTATTATTGTAGGAGATTCACTATTTTTAGCCATTTTGATACGCATAATTATCGACTTCTCAATTTTCAATGTCTGCTACCGGCGTCAAGCGGGACCATAATGGCCGCGCCAAGATCGCGCCAGATGCGCCGCGAGGCCGTTTTCACGACATGTTTGAGGGCTTCCGAGACGAGCTGGACCAGCACCACGACAGACGCGAGCGCCTTGTCAAGGTCTCGAGGGACGTAACAGCACAGAGTAAAAAGATGTGTGTTTTTTCCAACCGTCTTTTCGTGAGACTGCGTTTCCTGCTAACACTTGCACCTAGAATCTTTGCTCTACAAAGGTACACGCCGACAAACATGCGCTGCTTGCCCTTTGCCGTGCCAAGCTAACCAGCACAACTTTACGCAACAGAGTCAAGGAGCTCAACAAGGAGCTCCCGCCCAACATCCAAAAGGACGTGGACGGCCGGATGACCGAGATCGCCACGCTCCTCGGCTCCGTCGCGCCGGAGCTGCAGTCGTCCCTGCACCGCCACCGCTACCAGTCTACGCTGCGGTGCCTCGAGGAGCTCGTCGAGGCGCTCTCCTTCGCGCACTACCTGCGGCATCAGACGCTCATCACGCCCGCGGAGGCGCGCGCCGCCGTGCCGGCCGGCGTCAGCCTGACGGAGCACGACTACGTCTACGGCGTCTTCGACCTCTTTGGCGAGCTGATGCGCTTCGCGACCGTCACGACGGCGCAGACGGGCCGCCTACTCAGTGACGAGTACGCGCGCCGCAATCTGCTCAGCGACATGCAGGAGCTGGGCTGCGCGTTCGAGATGATGCCCGACGTGCCTACGCGCGACTACCGTAACAAGGTTGAGGCCATGCGCCAGAGCGTCAGGAAGGTCGAGAAGCTGGGTTACGGCCTCGTCGTTCGCGGCAGCGAGCGGCCAAAGGGATGGCTCCCAGATATGAAGGAGGATATCGCCGATACCGGCTCTCCATAGGCATGTATGAACTTGATACGAAACAATGTATGTATGTATAGCTACCGTTTGCATCATCAGCTTTGTTTGAATTCACTGTGTTGGCTGCGTTGGCTCCGTGTTGGTGCCGAGGTTGCCAGCTGTCACCACAAACGCGCATATTGCTTCGGCACTTCTCATTTGCCCATTTCTCCTTCTACTGCTTCCTCTTCTCTAAGAACTTCTTTTTTACGGCTACTTTTACTTCTGCTTCTACTGTTCTTCTCCTTCGCATTTCCACCGACGAAAACACACATCTCGAAACAAGCTCCAGGTCGGTTCAACACCACAACAATCCCCGATTCCTACCTTGATTTCCCTGTGGCTGCATAATGCCGCCCAAAAAGGACCCAGCGGCTGCCAACATGCAAAAAGGCGAGAGCCTCGTGAAACGAACAACTTTTTTCGTCAACAGCGAATGGCAAGCGGGCTGCCTACCTGAGCAGCGCACACACATCCGAGGCCAGATGTATGTTGAAAGCCTTGAGCCGCAGAGAAAGACCCAAAAATGGCCCCTAATTCTCATCCATGGCGACTACCATTCGAGTCAAGTTGGTTTCTCGGGTGCCATCAATACCGTGGCAAACAATGCTAATGAGAACGGCAGGTTTGGCTCACAAAACCCGACGGAAACCCCGGCTGGGCCTCGTATTTCGTTGGAAAGGGCTTCCATGTCTATCTCGTCGATTTTCCAGGCACAGGGAAGGCACATAACCTCACGAAAGAAGCAATAAGCGTGGCCGAAGTCACCAGCATCAAAGCCTCTCAAATTGAGAGAGATGTCACTGCTCCAGAGTTGTTCAGCTACGCCGACCACCTCCGTTGGCCGACGGTTCTGAAGCACGACAAATGGCCAGGGGCAAGTAAATTGTCAATATGCTCGCTGCTTGCATCATTTGCTAACCAAATCAGTCCGGCATGCGCGGTGATGGCATTTTCGAAAGGTACTGCGCCGGCTTGACGCCGCTCTTCTTCACCCCCGAAGAGCGGCAGACTCTCGCACAGAATGCGCTCAAGAAGCTGCTTCAGGTTACTGGAAAAGCTGTGTTGATCGGTGAAGGCACCGGCGCGACGGCGTCATGGCTTGCAGTCGACGTCATGCCGGACCTGGTCGTTGGCGTAGTTGCCGTCGAGCCTCCTGGTCCGCCATTTTGTGAAACAACCGTGCTGCGAAATGGCACTCGAAAGTATGATTCATTCACCACATTCAACTCAGATCGTCTCAAGTACGGCTTGTCGAACATCCCCCTCACGTTCGATCCTCCTGCTAGACCAGACATTTCCGTGGAACGAGAGCCAAACATTCACCCACTGGATCTGGCTCTCTTTGTCCACATCAGCAGCGGGAAAAGAATGATTCTTCAGTATAGCCCAGACAAGATCCCGGACGGCTTCTATTTGGAGGAACAGATGACGCATGGCGAGGGCGCAATGCATGTGCGAAAGCTTACCAACTTGTCAAAGATGCGGCATGTGATATTCACTGGTGAAGCAAGCCACCACTCGGAGTATGACATTTCCACGATGCACTTCATGAGACAGGCCGGTCTCAGTGTTGACTGCGGATTCTTGGAGAAATACAAGACGTACGGCAACGGACATTTGATGTTTCTGGAGTCGAACAGTGATGACGTGGCCGCCCATATCATGCGCTGGATAGAGAATAGGGCGGGCCATATAGAGGAGCCTGTCATTGTGGTTGAGCCAGAGGTGACTGTCATGCCTATGCTAACCGTATTACTGTCGCCTGGGAGAACCGTTGAGGACCTTGAGACTGGCAGATCTCCAAAACGGGCTCGACAAGACGCACCTCATACTGCAGGGCTATCATTGACTTCAGCAGGCCAAGCTTGTGTGATAGACTTGACCGACGAGCCATCTAACACCATTGACCACCGCGAAAGTGGTTCTGTGCACAATGTCTTTGCTGCAAAACCTACCACGTTGTCGGCTAGGTCCAGTGCGGCCTCCCCGCAACAAGGTGCGATGCCGCCTCCTCCGCGTCCGTCCCAGAACGATTGGCCAGGACCTTCTACTCGGGAGCAAGAGCAGCCAGCATTTAGAAAGGTCAAAATAGAGGCGCCTGAGTCGCGTTCTAACGATTCTGGGCTCTTCATGCCCGGAGAATGTCCTGCCCAAGGCCAGGGTCTCTTTGCCCCGAGCCCACAGCTCGCTCAAGCTGGTACACAACATCCGGAGGCGATCAAGAGGGAGCCCGGTTGCGCCGATAGTCGGGACCTGGAGAGACCCCGGACTCCTAGCGATGTATTCTACACGGCACCGGAGTATCCGACAGAATGTTCTGTTGCTTGGGCCTTGGCAAACCAGACCCGGGAGTCCTTCGATCCGCACATTTATAGCTTTAATCAAACGCCCGCACAAAATGCCGCCCCGCTTTTACAGCAGACGATTCCCTTCCCGCTTACTGCTCCGAGAAGCACAGCTTCCTCTTGGCGGCAGTTCTCGTCCGTCTGTCCCTTGCAGGGCGATCTCTATCCACCGTCTGGCTTTTATCGGGCACCTCGCTCGATGCCAGAGTTCCAATCAATCGGCCGTACTGCCGAGGCGGCTGCAAACGAGATGTGGGATGCCACCACGGGAGCTGCTCATGAGGGTAGCGCGGGTGGCCTGTTGACTGATGCCCAATTTTGCCTGTCTGAGCCTGGTGAGGATGACCTTCACACAGGTGGGTATGCATTTTAACGTAATGACGCGTGAGAGAGTTTTTACAAAGTCCCGACAGGCCTTCAAAGCGTTTCTATCACAAAAAGTCAAGGGGAGAGGATTAATCTTAGTTGTACTTTTAGCTCAAAAAGTGCGTTGAAGTTGCTCTAAGTTTGGAAGGCGTCTGCTTTAGGAGAACCGGGTGCAGGGAACGCAATAAAACAGTGAATTCTAGCGAGGAATGGCTTATGAAATAAAACTTACACGATCAATGAGAACATCATCGATGAGAACTACCGCAACTTCCAAGCGATAGCAATCGTGAACCGTCCAAGTTGATGATGCGTGCATGCAAGCCGATTGGCCACTTTGAAAGCAAGACCCGCTTCTCAACGTGAACCTTGCAACCGCCCATAAGAACCTCCTCATCACCCGCCACGGCTCAACTCGCCCGCCATGAACCCATCAACATCAATACGAAATGGCCTCTGCGCAAGAAAACCCACATCCTAAACCGCTGTCTATGTCATTTAGCGACGACGCGCGGCGCTGGCGGGCCGTGCAGGACCGGGACGCCGCCGCGGACGGACTCTTCGTCTACGCCGTCAAGACGACCAAGATCTACTGCCGGCCGACGTGCAAGGCGCGCCTGGCGCGGCGAGCCAACGTGCGCTTCTACGATTGCGGCCGCGCGGCGCAGGCGGCCGGCTTCCGCGCGTGCAAGCGGTGCCGGCCGGAGCTGGCGGGGGCGATGCCGGAGGAGCTGGCCGTGCGCAAGATCCGCGCCTTTGTCGAGGAGAGGAGAAGCAGCGGTGGTGCGCAGAGCCTGAGTCAGATGGCGCGCCAGACTGGACTCTCCAAGTGGCACTTTCACAGGGTCTTCAAGCGCTGCGCGGGCGTCACGCCGAGCGAGTTCCTGCGCGCCGCCGGGGAGGAGGCTGCGCGGTCGACGTCGACCACCTTGTCGCCGCCGACCAGCGGGACGCTATCGCCGTGGACGGACTCGGACTTGGGGGACGGCGCTCTCGACTGGCTGCGGCTGGGGCAGGGTGCGGATGATGGTCGTCACGACAGGGACTTTGCTCTGTTCGATGTCGAGTCTGCGCTGGCGCCGCCGTTGAACGAGCATGGTTTCCCCTGGGATGACGCCAACTTCTCCCTTGACGATTTTCTAGTTTGGCCAGAGGAAACCTTCCCAAACAGGGTGAAATAAATGGATTTTGGGCGGTGGGGGATAATTCGGCGTTCGCCCCTCTCCCTGCTCACCGGTCTCCGAAGATTTCAGCGGTGGCCAACCTCAACGTCAGAACCTCGTCTCCCCCTCCCAACAGCGGTGACAAGTCATCGGCACCATCGGCCGGTGGCTTACAGGGAAACAAACCACTGGCCAATATTGGGCCCAAATCTTTTTTCCTTGTCCACACACGTTCCTTTGATGTCAGCCCAAGCGTGGCCAACCCAATTGGGTGTGGTTGCATTTGAGGTGACCGTGAGCTGACTAAAACAAGTGCTCTGATTGGTCGGTTCCAGATCTACCAGCGAACCACCGCAGGGTTCGAGCGGCGACTTTTGGAAGGGAATCCGATTTCCCCGGCCAACCGAATCGCTTGCTTTTGGATGACATTGCAGGGTCAGCAATGCGATTGCTTTGATTGGCTGTGTTGATTTGCAGGCGAGCTGTGTGTGAAGGGTATATGAGGAGCGACTCCCTGGCCGTGAACGGTTGACTTTGGAGCTGAAGCAGTCCTCACCCTCATCTCATTTACTTGATACCCCTTGATAAAATCTTTCAAAAGCTGGTTGCTTAAAGGCCCCTCTGGCCACCGGCCCCAATTGATCAC
Organism: Cordyceps fumosorosea ARSEF 2679; assembly: GCF_001636725.1. Classification (NCBI taxonomy): domain Eukaryota; kingdom Fungi; phylum Ascomycota; class Sordariomycetes; order Hypocreales; family Cordycipitaceae; genus Cordyceps; species Cordyceps fumosorosea. The sequence goes on from NW_017387312.1 coordinate 494,078, forward strand.
ACTCATCCCCAGTATAGCCAATTCTTGTGCTTCACCTCCCATCTTTTACACACCCACACCTACATACACACACATTCACAGTCATCATGGCACCCAACAATGAATCTTCCCCTCTTCTGCCCAGAGAGCCCGCCGTTGAGCGGTACTCGCCTCTGTACGACGAGAGCAAGGGCATGCCCGAGGACGAGGGCGCTCTCTTCGACACGACGGACATTCTCCGCGACGTCATCATCGGCTTCTCCGACGGCCTGACGGTGCCCTTCGCCCTCACCGCCGGCCTGTCGAGCCTAGGCAGCAGCAAGATCGTCATCATGGGTGGCCTCGCGGAGCTCTTCTCCGGCATGATCTCCATGGGCCTCGGCGCGTACCTGGCCGCCGTGACGGAGCGCGACCACTACACCTCGCAGGAGGCGCGGGAGCTTGACCAGGTCGACGCTATGCCTGAGGCGCGCCGCGCCGAGGTCTACACGATCCTCGAAAAGTACGCCGTCCCCCGCGCGGCCGCGCAGCCGCTCGTCGACGAGCTGTGCCGCAACCGCGCGCACTGGGCGCGCTTCATGGTCGACTTCTCGCTGCGCCTCGAGCGCCCCAACATCCACCGCGCCTGGATCTCGGGCGTCACCATGGGCCTCAGCTACCTCGTCGGCGGCCTAATCCCAATGATCCCCTACTTCATCATGCCCAAGGTCGGCGAGGCGTTCGTCGTCTCCATCGCCGTCACGGCGGTCATCCTGCTCATCTTTGGCTACGTCAAGAACTACGTGGCCATCCGCAACCACCGCGCCGGCTTGTGGGGTGCCATCCAGACACTCATCATCGGCGTGCTGGCCGCGGGCACGAGCTACCTCATCATCAAGGCCCTGGATTCTTAAAAACTGTTTGTATTGCTTCGTTGTTGCTGTATTGATTGCTTGGCTCGGCTGAGACGTCCCAAGCCGAGCAGGGGAAAAGCTGGCAGCTGGCATGCTGTATGCATAGTATGGCGTTTGGATTTTCTTTTCAAGCCTTTTAGCGTTTGCTCACACAGAACTCCTCTCCATAAATTGGAGGAATGAATGATGTCTTCATTTCATACTGAATCAATGCTTGAAAGTCGGGCTGCCAAGAAGTGACTGTATTTGCGAAGCAGGGCATGCGTGTGTATATATGCAAGTCCGCGTCAGCCTACTCGGCGGAAACAGTTCTAAGCATCCATCTCCCACCAGATCATGCATAGTTGCGGAAACGCTGAAAGCCTCTCTCGATAAAGGTGTTGGCCGTCCGCCTGCACGCCGCCATGACCTCCTCGTCATCGCCGTTGTTGCGCTTCAGGAAATGGTTCGCCGCCAGCGTCGGCAGGAAGAGCGATATTAACTTTGGGGATACAGGCCCAGGGCTCCGACAGTCATCGCGGGTCCGCGAGAAAACTTGCTTCGTTCCTCCAGCACCGCGGTGTATAACTGGTGAAGCAGGGGTTAGAGTCGTGTCTGCGAGAGGGACACGTAACAGGGACATACGATGGCGCTTCGCATATGTAGAAGTATGTTGTGAGTCTCTGGTTCCTGAAAGGCGGATGGACCAGCCAGCTTTGACAACGCGGCGAGTCCAGTGACATGACTCAACGTCCTCTGCTGCATAGACGGGGTTGCCAGTGCCTGCCCCAAAAAAAACGAAGCCAAGAAGTCAGCAGGGGCGAACACCATCACACAGGTCACCTCCCTCACCTCAAACAAGGACAGCAGGGTGACCGTCTCCAAGACCGGGAGCCAGTTTCCGTTGTCCAGCGTCGTCCGGGCGATCAGCCGCCGCGCGAAGCCGAGCGCGTCGCCGCACAGGCTCACGCTGTGCCGCTGGAGGCCCGGGTCGCCGACGGTGCGGCCGAGGGTCAGCACGCCGAGCGCGCAGGTGCCGGCCTCGAGCGGGGGGAAAGCCCTGCCGGTGCGCGCGCGCCGTCGCCAGCCATGACCCGGACGACCGGTGCGCCGGCAGGCGAGGCCCGTCCGGCAGGTAGTACCGCAGGAACTGGTCGAAGGCGTCGGCGCTCTCAGCAGCGAGCCCCCCGGCCATCTCCATCATCGTCACTGGGCTCGCTGCTGAGAGCGCCGCGAGCCACCAGTCGTCATGCCGGCCTTGCTTGATGCTCCTCTTCCTCCGGTGCCGGGCCGAGCAACCACGCCGCTGCCTGTGGCCGGCCGCTTTCTCGTGAGGAGTCTTGCTTGCTAGGTCGCAACGTGCCGTGGCTGGTACCTCGGCAAGGACACCGCGCAGGCGCTCTTCGTTCGGCGCCGACGCTACTGTAATGGCCCGGTCGTCGTCGCCGCCGCCGCCAGCCCGGTGGCCATCATGTGGCAACGGCGCCTCGGCGTGGATGAAGTGGAACTGCTGCTTGTACGGCTCGCACGTCACCTTTGGCCGTGGCACAGGGGACCGCATCGCGGTTGAACATAGTCGCACTGTTTCGAGCGCAGTATGCGCCGGCAAGTTAGAGGCCGCGTTCGTTACTCCCTCAATCGGATGGATGGGTATCCCGCAAGTGGCTAAAAACGCACCTTGATCTTTTTTTGCCGGCATCGCTTGCCAACGTGGACACCGTGACGGACGCGGTTGCGCCTTGCTAAACATGGCCAACTCAAAGTCTATACGTTGCCACACCGGGCTCCTATTACCTTTCCATCTTTTACAAGGGAATCAAGAGTAACCCTCTTGCTCCTGAACAGGTCGGGGAAGAAAGAGAAATACAGGAACGGAAACGTGGCGGCGGGACTCTCCCCTTTTTCAGTTTCCACGCCGGCGCCCGGCCCGGGTCTAGATAAAATTGGCCCGCCGTCATACGAATTCAGTCCCAAACTAACGAGTTGACTAGCTTCCTCGAGACGTCATATGGTGAAGAACCCCGGGGCAGTGCGGAGAAATCGGAGCGACGAGAAGAGGAGCGGAGATGGCGACCGACCCCCGAATCGAATCCCAGGGGCAGGGCGAGGGTAGGGCAGTTTCTCGGCAAGTATGACAAGCCCCGGATCTGAAGCGCCTCACTCAGCTCCGGCTCGCGGTAAGTTCCCTGATCCAGCCAAGCCCCCCCCCTTTGGATTGGGATTTGGCCGACGTCGCGTAGTTGGTTTAGTTACTGTCCACCGAGTTCCCTCGTTTCATGAGTACGCTAGCCAATGGACGGGGCTGCTAATAATGCATCCGAAATCTGCCCCCAGGCCCAGACCTTCGCTACAGGTGTTTCGGGGAAGAAAAAAGTTGACAGGTGCTTCTTCTTGTTCAGCCTCAAAGCCCCTCAGCCCTAAGTGTGGGTGGTTCGGCCGAGATTAACCGGCCGACACGGAGGTATGTATATACAGTAAAAGCGCGGCCTTGATTAGACTGGTTTCTGTCGTTCAAGTCGTCGTCGAGTTGTGTTGCCATAAAAGGCCGGGTTGGTAGAGAAAGGTATTCTCTAAATCATCTATTCGCCGCATGCGAGCCCGCGCAACCATCATCTACGCTCATGGACACAAAAGCCAACGGCGTCGAGGCACCAACCATTCAAAAAGTAGAAAAAATATCATTTTCGCTTGTCATCCCGGACTAAACATGCGTCCGCTTTCACTGGATAATACAAAACTGCCAACCACATGTCCTACCAACAGTTGGAATCAGCCATCCCCAGAACTGAAGACGTCTGGCTGCACTGTACGTAATGCTGGGCAATGCACCTAGACATAACATCATTGGCGGTCTCTTCTGATCCTTCTATGGGATGCAAAAGTCAATCCAGCTGCCCAGATAGTCCAGTCTGTTCCCTTGCATCTCTTGGGACTTGTAGATTTCTTCAAACTCGGCAAAGTTCAGCTTCCCCCAACCGCCTCGATCTTTAGCCTGAAGCTCCGCCAGTTCCAACCGTTGCCAGTATCTGAGTGTCTTCACCGAGGGGCGGTGCCATGGTAATGGCTCGGGAGCTTCTGGTGGCGGAGCTTCGGCTGGCGGGTCTTCCGTCCAAGTTTCGCTGTTTGGTCGATTTTGAGGCAGCGTAGGATCGCGGTACTCGGTTTCTGCCTCAACCGTCCGCGCTGCTTCGAGCGTCTCCGCGAAGCTGGTTCCCGACTCGAGCTCGACCGCGTTACGAGGCTCTGACGGCTGAGCAAAGTATCCGCCCTCGACTCGTGATTCCACCGGGCTCTTCTCATCGACCGACTTGTCACCAGAGGTTTTGTCACCCTCCGTCTTCTCTGCGCCATCTTCGCTATCTACCTCTGTGTCAGGCTCAGACGGGTCCACCTCGTTGATCTCGTTCATGTACAGTGCGCGTTGAGGCCTAGTTTCAGCAGCCTGTACAGCAAGATCCTCTGCGGGCTTGAAAATGACATCCAGGAGCTCGTTGAATGCCTGTTGCGTCACTTGGTATAGGATTTCCTTCCCGGCGTCGTTCTCCGCAGACAGAGAAGCATGCGAGGTTTCATCGCGCCGGGTGTTGAACGGAAAGTCGTCAGGCCCTGGCTCGAGCAGAGCAGATACTGGGGCACCTTTTCGTCGACTCTCTCGGCGCAACTTCTCCTCCATTTCTGCTTGCGCCGCTTGCACAAGAATATCCTCACCGTCACTCCAGTCATCCGGAGCCATGCAGCCTTCTTCCTCATCAAGATAAAACTGTCGACGTCTCCATCGATCATGAACTTTACGCCGGGCCATGTCACGCCGCTTCTTTTCGAGCCTAGGAGCTTGTCTTCGGCTACGCTCGATGGCTATGGCGCGGGCTTCGCTTTCTGTCGGTGCCCGGGTTTCCGATTCGTTCGAGTCGCGCCCTTGGTCGTCCGCTTCATTACCTTCATCCTCGTCAGCAGAGTCTCGCAGTGCAATGTCTCCTTCAGTACCATTGCTAATGCTGCGCAAAACATCTGTGAGCTGTTCCAAGTTGTTCGGCGGATCAAGCATAGTAAGCCAGTAAGTGCTGTCGGTATCACCGCCACTGGCTCTCCGAGCCGTCCGCCAGTTGCCATCTCCATCATGTCCAATTACCAGTCGACGTCTTGCCCTCCTGTCCGTCTCACATGCAAAAAGGCTTGTCAGGATATCCCTTCGTGGAGCAGTATCAGTTTCGTTTTCAACAAACGCGTCTGTCTTGTCTCTTTCCACATCAACATGACCGTCGGGATGGTACGTTTTGCCTTCAAATCGCAGGTTGGAATCAGCTTGCGGCACTCTTTCATCGCGTCCAAAGTGGCTGCTGAGCGGCTGTCGGCCTTGAACCAGTTGCTTTGCCTCTGTGGTCGACAACAATTGGTTTTCGAGGCCGTCCAAGATATCTTTATGCATTTGCTTGTACAAGACATAATATGCTTTGAACATGCGCAAGAAGTCTTTGCGGTCGACATATCCATCGTTGTCAATATCGTAGCCGTCAAACACAGTCTGCAGTTTGTCTTTCCTGCGTCGGTAGGACAGCCCGTGCAAAAATTCTGAAAACCCGATGAGGTTGTCGTTGTTTGAATCGTAGAATGCGAACATGCGGTCGTGTATCAGATTGGGTTCTGCATATGCAGATGCGCCTGTCGGTACGAGACACCGTTCAAACGTCTTGCGATCCATGGCGATGCAAAATTGATCAGGGTCATCCCGCCATTCCGTGTTCGCCATATAGGTCCATTGCTCCCAGAAAGCCTCCAGCTCTGGCCGCTCGAACCCAGTCTCCTTGGATAGCCTCGCCATGATTCCTCTAGGCACTGCACGACGACAAGACTCTGGGTCACCGGTGTACCAGACTGGCTGCATCTGTCTGTGGCCAAACGGCGGGACCGGAATTCGAATCTTGTAGAAAATGTGCGTCTTGATGTGGCTGCCTTGCGATTCACAGGTTTCGCAAAGGTCAAAATCGGCACAGTTTGCGCAGCGGTAGCGGATGCCACGAATGGGGACCATGCCACAGGCATTGCATTGGCATCCTCTATGAACGTATCCATTGCGCCGGGCATTGTCCTCCGATACCCTGAACAGCAATGTGACGATGTTATGGCCCGCTCTCTGAGGTGGTAGCTGATTCGGGTCGTTCCACCATTCATCGTCGTTGTTTTCCTCGACGCCTCCTTGCTCGCCTTCCGCCGGGGGTGGCGGTGGCGGCACCTCGGCATTTTCCGCGTTTTCATCGCCGGCGACATCTGAGGACGAGCTGCTGGCGGTTCCTGACGGCCGGGAGCGGCGATGGTGCCCACGCACGGCGTTGCTTCTATGCAATGTGCCAGGAGGCAGCTCGAGGACGAGGTGCGGCAAGCTGCTACGGTATGCATAGTAGCCTGCTGAGATGGCTGCCACAACTGAAACGACAGCGACAGCCACCCGTGGCCTCGTGAGGCTCTCGGTAGAGGGTGTCGGAAACCACATCACGGTCGCGGTATCATGTTACTCGGGCTGCTAAAATGCTCTCCGTAGCGCCCCTGGCCGCGGGCCGATCGATGCCGCAACGGCTCGTTGTAATTAGATGTCGATTCCGATCGTTAAATAGCGTTTGAATATGATACCTTGTGACAAGTCGTGAAGGAATACTCGCATCCTTGAGTGTAGTGTATGTAGGAAGAAAGCTGTTGACAGAAATCAAAAAAATCAAGCGAGGAAGGGGAGGCTTGGTAAGCTGTAGGTAGTCTGAGGTTGGGGAAAGCTTGCTCTTAGCTGGTGGGTCTTGCCCAGAACAGCCTGCCCATACTGATTAACAAAAATTATTAGCTTGCGATTTCTACTATCGATGATTCGACGACTGGAGAGCTTGTGACCTTCTTTCTCTCCTCGCAAACCACCGGAGCCCTTAACCATAATCCTCCATCATGGCGCAATTACCACCACCCAGCTCGGGCGGAATGCCCTCGTCTTTCGACGACGACAAGTATGTGTTTCCCAATTGATGGCCCAGCTCCGATCGCCACTGCTCACGCGACGGGGCCTTTCCCAGCGAACTTCGCAATGAAAAGGCACTCCACAAAGTCTTTCGCAAGATCAAGGAAGAGCCTCTCGTGCCGCTCGGTAAATTACCCCCCCTCCCCATGCCGATGACGACCAACGAGAGCCTCCACGACGGCTAACCGCACCCTTCCGTTCTCCGTAGGCATCGGCCTGACCGTTTTCGCCTTCATCAACGCATACCGCGCCCTCCGCCGGGGCGACTCCAAGCAGGCCAACAAGATGTTCCGCGCCCGCGTCGCCGCGCAGGGCTTCACCGTCATCGCCATGGTCGCCGGCAGCATGTACTACAACCAGGACCGCCAGAAGAGCAAGGAGCTGCGCCGCGTCAAGGAGGAGACGGACGCCGAGGAGAAGCGCCAGAAGTGGATCCGCGAGCTCGAGGCCCGCGACGAGGAGGACAAGGCCATGCGCGCCATGCTCGAGGAGAAGGCGCTAGCCAAGGCCGGGCGCGCGCCGGCCGTCGACGGCGGACAGACGGACGAGAAGGAGGCGCAAGCGGCCGGCACCGGCGGCATCCTAGGTCGCATGGGCCTCTGGGGACCGGCCGAGACCAAGGCAGCCGAGGAGCAGGTGGCCGCTGCCGCGGCGGTCGAGTCGACTGAGAAGAGGAGGGAGAACCCCAGGAGCTCCTTGGACGCCTTGGGAGAGGTGTACGGTTCAAAGAAGAAGGAAGATGGCGAATCGAAGAAATAAAGCTCTGGCCGAAAATGGCCTGCAGTATGTATATAATGGGTTCTTGGGAAAGAAAACGCCTCTCTTGTACGATATAGGAGCTTTGAGCCCACAGCATTGTATCAGCAATTGATAGACTATGTTCCATATGAAACGAGTTCAACAAGCAGCTGTTGGGGACTATCCTAACCAAGTACTTATATATATGCTCATTGTATCCGGCTACCCCATTGAGCCACCACTTCGATTACTGCCAATCAGGCCGGCCATTTCCAGCAGCGCCCGATCCTGCTCCTGGCTCCCCGAGCCCAGGTTGATCTTGCGCCGCGCCTCCGCCTCGCGCTCCTCCCACGCCCACCTCTCCGCCTGCGCCGCCGCCTCCTTGTCGCCGCCGCAGCCCCATACCTCAAGCTTCTCGACCTGGAAGCGGTCCTCAAAGTTGGCCTGCCGCACCGAGCTCGTGCGGAACGCGCCGCCGCGCGACGAGAAGTCGTGGTGGAAGACGCCAAACTCGAAGGAGTCATCCAATAGCAACGACACCGCGCCTAGGCTGAACGTGCCGTGGGAGCTGCGCCCGGACTTGGTCGGCTTGGGATGCGGGCACCCAAAGGCCATACACGGTGGGTTTGCGGGTGCCTTGGTGAAGGTGACGTAGTCTGTGTTGATGGTGGACGCGCGGAAGATGTCGTGCACAGGCTCGAGTTGGAAGAGGACGGTCTCGGAGTCGCCAAAGCAGCCCCTGTGCGTGTGCTTCCACGGCTCGCGGACGTACACGCCAAATGTGACGCGCTCACCCTTGCTACCATTCGGATATCGCTTTAGAGGCAGGGACTCGGCAAATTTGGTTTCCGGCCCGCCACCCGGCTTGTCTGCGATTCGACTTCCGCTCACCAGCAATATCGTCGGGGCGGCCCAGTTAAATACCTTCGATTCGAAGCTACCTATTGAGAATCCTGAATCGTTCCCTGAATATAATAGGCGGACGCGGTGAAACAGGTCCGAGGCGGGCAAGAATGTCGCTATTTGGGCCAACAGGTGGCCATTCAAGATCTCGCCGTTGTTGAGCACCAGCGGCTGAGCCAGCTTTGCAGGCTTATCTTCCAGCTTGGCTTCGTCGCCTTTGTGTTTTGTAAAATCGAGATTTTTGGAGAATAAAAAGTGTCCAAAGAGGTTGTTGAACCCGGCAAAGAGATTCGGTGCTATAATAGGAATAAGTCGTTTGAAGTCATGGTACCGAATGCCAGGCGATGTCTCCACGTCGACAAAGGATGATATAATACTCTCTGCCGAAGCTCGTAGGTGCTCGAGCTCGATACCAGTGACCCTGTTGGAATAACGCGAAAGGCTGTCTTGTTCACCCAAGGGGGCGACAAGAAGCAGTAGCATCACGAGCTTGCGGAAGTTATCCGTGGGTATAATTGCGCCATGTACCTCTAGAACACTTCCTTGCTTAACGGCGTCGCCAATATCCAGTAATTCAAATGCAGTCAGAACGAGGTCGTCGTCGGCGTATTCGTCGTCTTCATCTTGCCCGGGCTGATCAATGGTAAATCCCAACGAGTTGTTGCCAGGACGATCTGGCTCGTCGCTCTTGACAGTCGGAGAAGCAGGCCCTGTCGCGGACGCTTTGCGATCATACACCGCCATGCTCTTGAATAGCAGCTTTGTACGGTCTGTCGGCCCGCGATCCAGGACCCGTTTGTATCGTTCCGTCATGATGACCACTACCATTATTAAATGCGGAAGCTCAAGAATCACAGGCGCCTCCGCCAGAAACGGAAACGCGCCTATGTATGACACCATCTGAAACAACACCGGCGAAGCGCCAAGGATGTCGGGTATCTCCAGATAGCGGGCAACGGTGTCCTCCTTCAGGTACGAGACGCCACCCTGGTGATCGGCCAGCGTCTTGAAGACATCCTTGAGGGAGTAGAATTCAAGCGAGGAGAAGCACTTCTCCTTGAACCTCACCGCCTATAGCGTTTGAGACAGAAGAAAAACGTCAGTCCTGCAGGAACATGGGGTCTCCAGGCGCTCTGCGTTACTCACCAGGTCCTGGAGCAGCTCTTCCTTTGAGCGTTGTGGTGGTTGTTCATCCGACATTGACTGCCCCATCGTGTACGGTGAGTATCTCTGTCCGGGTTTCTGCAAGCCGAGATGTATAGAAGAAAGCGATAATTTTTTTAATGAAAAACGAGTGAGTGTAGCACACGCAGTCCTGCTGCTTTCAGATCAACTTGATGTTGCAGTAGGTAATACGGCACATCGTTTGACAGAGCTAGGTAGAGAGACAGCTAGGGACGTCACCAGTGGGGCTTAGCTTGGCGCTGATCCTGGCTGCCTGCATACTAGTAAGCGCCAACAGCAACAGCCCAAGGACACCGGACGATTCATGCAGCTAATGAAGGCAACTTGGTGTGTGAATGCAGTCAGCAATCCAGGGACAATGCGTGGATAAAAGTCGAGCAGTTATCATAGCAGCTTCTAGCTGCTCCAGCCAAAGGAGCGCAAAGGTCGTACAGAAATGTCGGATTGAATAATAGGTAAGCTTTTACGGCCGTTTGTCTTGGCTATGTACAGTGTGTCATGTATCTCATACAGAAACCTCTCTCCCTAAACGCCATTAATAACCAGTAACCCAACCAAGCGAAAGATTCAATAGTGCCACCCAAACACGAGATGCTCACATCTACTCCAACAAATGAATGTTTTCCTCAATCGACTTGTCCTCGTCCCTCACACGTACTCATACTCCTTCTCTTCAATAGATCTAATGAGTCGCTGGTACTTCTGCTGCGATTCCTCCTCGGCGTCGATGCGAGGGATCTGGCGTGATGGGGTCATCGACGATCTGTTGGACCCAGCACTTACTGTCCACAACACGCCAGGCTTTATGATTTCCGCCTTGTCTTGATCCGCACTGGAAGTTGGGCTGTTATTTCCCGTAACCTCAGTCGTCCCGACCTCTTCGTCGGGATCATAGGCCTGGCGAGGCAGCTGCATGGCCAAAAGAACATACTCAGCACGAGTCATGTTGTCCATAACGTCGTCCATATATCTTCTGACCTCCTCCTGTGGAGCCACGGCCCTCGCGAGATTTTCTAGATGCCTACCAACATTTGTCTGGAGACGAATAGTCACCGGTTGGTAGTAGTCGAGCTGAGGATCGCCTCCGTACTCAGACGTACTCCCTTTGCGCACGATAAGGAAAGACGCGACCACTTGTTGACCTGATGCGGTGGGCAGAAACTCCAAGATGCTGAATTTGGGAAACAAAAATCGATCGCCCGCTCCAAAATCAAAAACTACTGCAGCAATATCCGGTCTAGAGGCAGATGCTGGGGCTTTTGCGCGCATAGACTGTTGGGAGTTCGTGTTGTTCATGGTGTGGGGTTGCTGCATTCTCATGCCGTTGTTGGGAACACCGTTGGGAGTGATCTGTCGCCCTGGTGGCTGAGCCTGAAAGCCTTGGGGAGCTGTCTTTGCGTCTCTGTTGAGACGGTCGAGAATCTCCTTAAGATCTGTCGCGTCCGTGTTTCCGGGGCGGCCTTCAGCGATTCTGCGAATCATATCTCTCGTGCGCATATCTTCAAGGGCAGTTTTGACCAACAGAACAACGAGAGGGTCACTTCCAGGAGGTGGGCGCAGCTCACTTGACTTTTGGTTTGGATTTGAAGCCAATACAATGTCAAGAATTGTGCGGACCTCCTCTGCAAAGTACTTGACGGTCCTGCCATCCACCAGCAGCCTATCGGCCGACGGGCCTTGCTGGCCGCCTTTACTCTTGTACTCGGCGTTCAATTGGTCGATGATCTTTTGAAAATGGGCAAGTTCACCGGGTTTAGCTTGGCCAACTGCAACACGTTTCATGAGGTCTCGCAACTCCGGGTCGGTTGAGGCTTTTTGGGCGAGAAGCGCAATGACAGGGTCTGTTGTAGTGGGTTTTGCTGCTGCGGGCGCAGGACTGGCACCTGGAGTCGCAGAAGTCCTCTGAGGAGCGGCTTGCTGGGATGGTCCGGGGGCGGTTGTATGCGTTACTCGGGGCTGTGGGGTGGCAGGAGAAGCCGCAGGGTTTGCAGGCGCTGTCGCTGCTCCCGTCGCGGAACTAGCAGCAGCTCCTTGTGGTTGGCTTGACGGTTTCGGGAAGCGCTGCACACTGCCTGCGTTGGGCGTGGCGCTCTTTGGTGCGGGCGATGCGGCCGCCTGTTGGCTTGTTGGCTGGGTACCAGACTGGGGGGTTGACCCTTGTAGTGAAGGGGAATGCGTCGACGCTGGCCGGTTGATAGGACTCGGTACACTGTGTGGCTGTGCGGGTGGCGGCATGGTGCCATTCGCAGGGCCGTACTGAATTATAGGCCGAGCTGCTTGTTGCTGCGGTGGTTTTTGAAGCGCTTGGGCTGTAGGTTTTTGCTTGGGGCCTTTAACCGCGTACATAGTTGCCTCGACAATGTGCGGTTCGATGGTAATTGTGACATTACCAATCTTGGTCATGGAGTCTTTTGGGGGGTTCTTAGGATCCTCAATGAGTACGCCCTTTTTCTTGTGTGGCTTTGTCCAGTACTTTTCGAAGAGGCCTTCGCTGATCCATCGTTGTCTCGATCGCGCAAGCGACTCGGCTAGCACGCCACTGTGGGAAAGGACAAGTCAGCACGGGGAGACGAATGAATTGGGGGGGTGGTGTGCAGCCATTGGAGGTACGGACCTTTCTGAGATGGATTGGTATTCCTCTGAGGACAGGTTGTGGGACTGGGCGACCTCGATGGTGGGCAACGGCTTGCCTGGCTCGACAGATGTTGGCAACGGCGGCGGCGGCGGCGGCGGCGGCGTGGGCGGCAACTCCTCGACAACAGGCTCGGGGCGCGTTGGCGTAGAAGCAGGAGTGGGAGTCTTTGTACGGTCGCGAGTTGAAGCATTGCGGCGCTTGGCGAGCTGCTCTGCGCGGGCCGCAGCCCGGGCCGGCAACTTTCTCTTCCTCTCCATGGAAGCAAAGAGTGGTGAGATGGGCAGGCCTAGGACGCGGCGAGAGACTAGCAAACCATGATACTGACGGGGATGCAGAGCGAGCTGCCTTTGAGTGTTGCGGAGTGAAGCAGCCACAGTCTCTGTCTCGTGTTGGAAGCAAAGGGGCGGCCTGCCTTGGAGGTTGGAAGAGAGAGGTTGACCTGGGTTGAGGTGGAAGGGCGGGAAACGGAGCGGCCAGACAGGGCTGTCAAATCAAAAGGTGCTCCAGGTCCAGTGCAGCAGTGCAGAGCAGTGCAGCGCAGTGCAGCGAGCCAGCGCGCTGCAAGTGCCCGTTAAGGTCCGCGTAGGAGCGAGCCAGCGGCAGTGTAGGGCACTGAGTTGAGCGCGCAGCCTGATTGGCCCACGCGCCAGGCGGAGCCGGCAGCCCCAAGCCCACTGGAACCTTGAAATGTCGGCCAGGACGGCGAGAGCAGCCAACCAAGGTCAGGTCCGAGCTGGGATTGGCCGCCGCCAGAGCCTGGGTTCCGCCGCTAGAGAGACGCTGGAGGGCAGGTCGGCGCAGCGCATTTGCCGTGTTGCAGGTAACTTTACAGCGGGCTTTGCGGGTCATGCAGCCACCACGACAGGCCATGACGGTGCAACCTGTGAGTTAGAGCGGTGCTGGCCAGCCGCTAAAAAGCAAGCTTTCCCTCCTCCAAAGCCTTCAAAGCACCAAGCCACTAAAAAATCCACTCCAACTCGGCGGCTATACCACGTCCCGACCCACACTGAAACGCGACAAGACACACCTCTCAGGCACATGGCCTTGCAGTCCATGCGACTCACAGATACCAGAAGTCCAGATCTGGAAATGAACTTTATTGCAGAATAAGCGAAGAATAATAAGAGAAAAAATAAATCAAGATCTACCTTATCGTACGTGCGGCACAGGTCTCTTTCCTCCTCTTCTCCAACCCATGTCGTCGGCACACCCTGCCCACCCCATCCACCAACCGTAACCCGGTGCTACTGCTGTGCCACGCACCGCGCGCTCTGCCCAGAGAGTACAACCACCTACACCTAATCACTCATCCAATCCGCCCCGTGTCGACGAGGGTCTGCTGCGCCGCCGCCTTGTGCTCAGAAGCGCGAGCGAGAGCGGAAATCACCTCATCATCATGGCTCCAACGCTCCTCACCACCACCCTGGCCATTGGAGCCGCCCCTTTCCTCTTCTACGCGGTCTTGCTTGGCGTCGCCACAATCCCGTCTGTCCAGCGTCAGTATGTTATCCGCCGCTTCTTGTAAAACGGCGTCTCAGCTAAGTCAGGCAGCGCGTTGTACGCTCACAAAATAAATACTCTCTTCCTATATGACGTGAATGAGCCTACCTACTGGGGCTTCGCCAGTACGACTTAACCTCCCCATGCGCGCCGTCCCCTCCCCCGTCACTAACCTGCCCTGTAGAAAACCAGGTCACGCCATTCACTCTCACAACACAAGATCAAGAGTCAATATATGCCTGGCATATTCTCCCACTTCCACTGTATTACAAAAATGAGAATAGCCTAGCCGTCCAGCCTTCGGGTTTGGCTGCAGACATTACCGAGACGGAGGCCTTTAAACTCTTAAAGGGTGATCCCCAGGCAAGGCTCATACTATCATGCAAGTGCCAATCTGTCTTTCGGGTGGTGAAATTACTAACGGGTTGTCTGCAGTTCATGGAGTATGAATCCTCCACGGCTGTATTCCTTGTTTAACACTCCCACATCGCTGACATCGCATGCAGAATGCTGGGCACATTGCTCAGGGCATGCGGCCCGAGACCTTCCACGCACTGACCGATACCAGCTCGTACCATGTCCTATCTATTGACTACCGCGGATTTGGCTACTCGACTGGCATGCCGAGCGAGGCTGGCCTGATTCAGGATGCGCGTGCACTGGTCGAATGGGCAATTAATGAGGCAGGTGTCCCTCCTAGCCGTATCGTCATTCTCGGCCAGAGCTTGGGAACAGCCGTAGCAAGTGGCGTTGCGGAAATATACTCCGCACAGGGTGTCGAGTTTGCAGGAATTGTTCTTGTGGCCGGTTTCAGCGACCTAGCTACCATGATTGGCGGCTATCGCATGGGTGGCATCGTGCCCCTGCTCGGTCCGTTCAGCTACTGGCCGGCTTTCGTCAAGCTTTTGGATCGCTTCGTCATTGACAAGTGGCACTCCGCCGATCGTCTAGTCAGGATTGTCCGTCAATCGAAAACGCGTCTTCGCTTGAGTCTATTGCATGCAAAGGACGATTCTGATATCCCATACACCGAGGACAACAAGCTCTTCAAAGCAGCTGCCGGTGAGCTTGTCGGCAGTGTTGACGAGGCTGAGTTCGGCGCCATGAAAGAGCAGAGAACAATTCACAAAGGCGAAGATGCAGCCGTGACGACATGGAAAGCGGAACCTGATATTATCATTCGACAGGAGCTAGTTCCCTATGGTGGTACGTGAACCCTGACAAAGTACAGCTAAAATCTAATACTTCTAGGACACAATTACATCATGGGATCTTCCAACATGATTATGGCCGTCCAGCGCTGTTTTGACGATTGAGTCCGTACATGTCGTAAGAGAGGACAAACAAATCCCTACTAGCCAGAAATGCCGTCCAACGCTTCCTTTTTTTTTTCCAGAGGCCAGCTCCGAAGTCTATCGGAACTCTATTTACATACTTTTCGTGCAAATATTCGTGTATTGATCTACATACTCTGATGGCCCAATTCCAGGCAGCCCATTTCGGCTGTGTGATAGCAAGGAAAGCTGAGTCCTCTTCCGTCTACCACTGGCAACATAAGAGCTCGAGGTGGGGGTGATTTTCAATGTGTTGACTAAACTATTAGTAGAAGGGTTTGCTGATGTTACATAACTTAAAGCAGAATCGATATGTAGTTTTCATTCTCTCCTCACAGCACACGGAGTGTAAGGCTTCGGAGCCCACGGAGGCGTAAAGTTTTGTTCAAAGAACAATCACTTCAAACTCCTAGTGATTGATCTAAATACTCATATTCTTCTATAGTTTTTATCCAAGGCACACCACCTCTTTATTACTTTGTTCAAATAGCTCGGCGGCGTGTAAGCCAAGCACAAGATGGCAAGTACAACTAGCTCGACAGCCGCCAAAACCGAAACGCGGGGCAGGAAAACCCGAACCCCACCACCGATCAATACAGCTACCTGGCCATTAACATTCCCCCAACAACCTCCACGGACGGCCCGCGAACGAGAAATACAATGGCCTCGGATGGCAAGAAACCAGCGGATGCGCCAAGCGGCAGCGGTAGCAGTAGCGACGCCAGCGGGCAACAAACTACCAAGGACATGCAGCGGATCCTCGACACCCTCTCCCCGCAGCAGCTCTCAGAGCTCATCGCGCTGAACCCTGCGCTGGCGCAAGAGGTGGTGCAGGCCACCGGCTCCTCCAACCCGACACCGGATCAGGCGGCCGAGATGCTCAAGAAGATGCGGCTCGAGGACGTCATGTCAGGCCTCGCAGCCAGTGGCAAGAACGTCAAGGACATGGCCTCGTACAAGTTCTGGGCCACCCAGCCCGTGCCGCGCTTCGACGAGAACCAGGCCGTGCCGGACGGGCCGCTCAAGATCCAAAAGGTCGAAGACATCTCCAAGGAGCCCGCCGGCCTCGTCAGCGGCTTCGAATGGGTCACCATAGACCTAACCAGCGATGAGGAGATCAAGGAGGTCTACGAGCTGCTCAACGGCCACTACGTCGAGGACGACGACTCGACATTCCGCTTCAACTACTCGCCCTCAATCCTCCGATGGTAAGCTCGCCATCGACCACGGATATTCGGAGGGACATGCTAACCGCTCGACGCAAAGGGCCATGATGGCTCCCGGCTGGGACAAGAGGTACCATGTGGGCGTCCGCGCCTCGCAGTCTCGGAAGCTCGTGGCCTTCATCTCGGCCATCCCGGTTCACCTCCGCGTGCGCGACCAGGTCATAACCTGCTCCGAGGTCAACTTCCTATGCGTGCACAAGAAGCTGCGCGGCAAGCGGCTGGCGCCGGTGCTCATCAAGGAGGTGACGCGCATCAGCAACCTCGAGGGCGTGTGGCAGGGCCTCTACACGGCGGGCGTCGTGCTGCCGCGGCCAGTCAGCACGTGCCAGTACTACCACCGCCCGCTCAACTGGCAGAAGCTGTACGAGGTCGGCTTCAGCTACCTGCCGCACGGCAGCAAGCCGCAGTACCAGGTGCGCAAGTACGCGGTGCCCGAATCGACGAGCACCAAGGGCTGGCGCACCATGCGCGCCGGGGACGTCGCGGCCGTCGTCGACCTCCAGCGGCGCTACGCCAAGAAGCGCTACGACATCGCGCCGGAGCTCTCCGAGGCTGAGGTCGCGCACTGGCTCGTGCCCAAGGTCGAGCCCAGCGGCGAGCAGGTCGTGTGGACGTACGTCGTCGAGGGCGCCGACGGAAAGGTCACCGACTTCGTCTCCTTCTACTGCGTCGAGTCGTCGGTGATCAAGAACGCGCGGCACAACGTGCTGCGCGTCGCGTACCTCTTCTACTACGCGACCGAGACGGGCCTGGCGGAGCCCGAGGACCGCGCGGCGCTCAAGGCCCGCCTCAACGCGCTCGTCGGCGACGCCCTCATCATGGCCAAGAAGGAAAAGTTTGACGTCTTCAACGCGCTGACGCTCATGGACAACGCGCTCTTCCTCGACCAGCAAAAGTTTGCCCGCGGCGACGGCCAGCTGCACTACTACCTGTTCAACTACCGCACAAAGGCCATCAGCAGCGGCATGGACGCCAACGGCCAGCTGGATGAGAAGCACCTGAGCGGCGTTGGCCTTGTCCTTCCGTGAGTGACGGGTCCATCCTCGACAGACAGAAGGCGGGAAGGTGGAAGGCAATTGAATTTGAAATACGTAAATACTCAACCCCAAAAAATACGAGTAAAATTAGGACATGCAAAGGCACATGAAAAGACGTGAAATTGTAACTGCTACAGAGTTTTTTGCATACATGTATGCAACAAATGCTTCCCAGAACAACCATGAGCGCCGATAGCCGACCGTCCCTCCTACGCATCAAATGCGGTTTCGCCTGTCAGGACGGCCCAAAACATTGCACATATCATCATCCAACCTGCGGGAGAGAGGGGGAATAAATGACTAAAAAGAAATCCAAACAAGAATCTGAAAAAAGAACGATTTCGGGGGGTGTATTTGAGAGCAAAACAGAGGGTTCGTCTTTAGTCCATCTGGGACCAGGCGGCCAGCCGCGTCTCCATGAGCTCGTTGAACCAGGCGGCACGCTCCATGATGGGCGCGTGGCCCATGCCGTCGACGATGAGGCCGACGCTGGGGTGGATCATGCGAATGAGCTTCTCGCCGTTGTTGGCGCCGATCATGCGGTCGTCGGTGCCGTGGAGGACGAGGATGCGCTCACGACCGACGGCGTCGGCCATGTCGCGCAGCTGCGACGCCGACTTGCGGTGGCCGACGACGGCGGCAAGCTGGCACAGCAGGCCCTGCCGCGAGAAGACGTTGGGCGGGTAGTACTTGGTCATCTCCTCAGCCTGGTACCGCTGGAAGTTGCTGCCGAAGCGGCGGTACGCGCGCATCTCCTCGCCGCCAGTGCCGGTGCCGGTGCCGTTGAGGTCGAGGCCCTTTTCCATGGCCTCGGCCATGGAGCCCTCGGACGACGGCGACAGGTCCACGCCGCTGTCGTTGGGCCGGAGCATCGTCGCCGTCGTTGTATTGTTATTCGTCGTTGTTCTTGGCGGCGGCGCGGGACCGCAGCGGCGCGTGGCGTGCGGCGAGGGCAGGTTGGCCGCCTCATCGGGGGCGACGAGCCATGCGCGCGGGAACAGGCGGTGGGCGGTGTCGTGGATGATGCGCTCCAGCCCCTTTGGCCGCAGCAGGTCGAAGCGGTCACAAAGCGTCTCGAGCGCGGGGCGGTCGCTCTCGAGCGCGGCGGTGGTGCACAGCAGGGTCAGGCTGCGCAGGCGGCGCGGGTGCGCGCAGGCGAGCTCCTGAGCAATCATGCCGCCGAGCGACATTCCGATGACGTGGATCGAGCGCGGTTCGGTCCAGCCGATCTGGTCGAGCACCTCGACGACGTCGGCGGCCATCTCGGTCGTCGTGTAGCGCGCGAGCGGCTTGTCGCTGGTGCCGACACCACGGTTGTCGAGCAGCAGCATGGTGTACTTGTCGGCGTGGTCATGGCCAAAGTAGCACGTCTGCCGCTGCCAGGCGTTCAGGCTGGCGGCGAGGCCCATGATGAGCTGTGAGAGCGGTTGCATGTCAGCCAGTGTTGTCCCATGTCATGTTGAGTGTCGTCACCCCCAAACTCTGGGGGGCCTGTTGTTCTTCGAGGGCGCAACGACACACATCTCCCAATAATTCTCACACGTACCACAATCTTTACCGGCCCGTGGCCGTGGATCTGCCAGGCAATATCAATCGGCCCTGAGCGGTCCTTGGCGACGGTGGCCTTCCCTTGGCTGTCTGGTATGAGGCTCCATTTGGCGCCGGGAAACGCCGGATGGTTGAGCGTCTCGTCCAGCGACGGGGCGCGAAAAGCACTATACGGCGGTTGGTAAGTCATGAGTGCTATACTTTTTGCTGTCGATTCACTCTCGTGCTTCCAATGCGGTGCTGTCGCTGGTCGTTTGCTTCGTTTTCTGTTGCCGAGGCTAACAGACACACGGGGCCGGCGGCGCAAGGCGAGTGTACGTCGCAAGACAACCAAGGAAGATGCGCAGCGACCACAAGGACAAAAGTATGAAAAAGGAATGATGATAGAAAAAAGACGCGTGATAAATATGCAAGGGGTTCAGTTATCTCGACCAACTTACTCCGAAGCCATGGCTATGCAGGCAGGCTGTCCGTCTCTTATCTTGAGAAGCGCTGTCGGTAGGTTGTCTGTCGGCCGAGGCGCGGCGGCTGGTTATAATTTGGGGAGGGGAGGAGGGGCGACAGATAGTTAACGGCTACTTGACAAAGGGGCCGGAGGCGGAAAGAGCCGAGATAGAGTTATGAATGGATAAAATAAATTTATGACAGGATAAGGAATAATCAAAGAGATAGGAAGAGAGTCGAGGGAATGTACGGGTTCAAGAGCGAGAACAGTTGTTTTGGGGTAGGTACTACGGAGTACACATACATAGATGCACTAGAGGAATTCCCCGCCGCCACTTGTTGCCTCTATGTGTCTTTCTTTCCTTGTCTTGGGACCCCCGCAGAAAGGAGGCAAGAAACAAGCCAAGGACCTTCTTTTCCTGACTAACAAGGCCCGATACGTGAGTGAGATCGGTGTGCGGAGACCTTTCGTCGCCCAGACTGACTCGAACCGCGGCCGTTGCGACGTTATCTTGCCTCGAGAGGTCTACCTCTACGTTTTAGGTCAGCGGGCCATGGGTATCGTGCGCTGTCTGTGCTACCCGCATGTCTGTCTAGCCGAGTACGCATTTCTCCAGGCTTCATATTAACATCTGACATCACGTCTCTTTGAATTATTTACTGCTACTGCCAAGGTGCAAAAGGGGGGACCGGGTTGAGGTCTGGGGTTCAGCAGAAAGAGCCGGGGTTCGCCTCAGAGCTTTCTTTTGGAGGAAGAGGGGGGGGGAGGACCGCAGCCCGGCTGCCGCCCCCGGTTGTAGCTGTTGCCGAGCCAGATTTCAGCCGCATTTTCCCTCTCACTTGCATACAGTTTTCTACTCTTAATCTACAGTTGAATTTTTTTTACAAAATGATTAATAAATGCCCCTCATCACACCAATGACATTCCCTCTCACCGTTTGGACTGCTTCTTAGCACGCTTCGCCATCCATCGTTCGGCCCAGCTCGGCACCCAAGCCCATCCTGATACGGGAACGGCGTCCGGCTTTGGATTTTCGGCTCCGGCATCTCCAACACTTCCTCGGCTAATAGACTTTCACAATTCGCCCCTCGTTTGGGGTGTCCTTGGGTTCGGGGGTTATTTTCGGACATGGCGCAGCCAACCCTCTGAATCCCTGTTGCGATCACCCATCCTTTTTCCTGAAATACATGCAGCTTCTTATTTTAAGCAAAATCCATTTTGCACTCTTGCTCTTATTTATTCTACCCTTGCAAGGCCATCTGTCTTGTTCCCCTCGTCGTCTCCGCATGCCACAAAACGGCCCCTCCCCTCAATTCACCTAACCCGTCCCCGTTTTACTTCGGCTACCACTTCATCTCTTCTTTTCCCTGGCCTTTTTTTTGCCTCGGCAGCCAGGTAACAAGAGAGATGGCCCTATAGATTCAATACCACATTGCCTATCCCTCTCACAGTTGCGCCCACAAACGATGCATGCACTTCTCAGAGCTCTATCTCTCGCCTGCTAGACGGCGCTGCTGAACTTCGCCCAGCGCGCTGTTACCGCTCAGGAACGCAACCACGCCCACGACGGCAATCGCCGGCAGGGTCTGGAAGAGGTTCCAGCTGCTGTAGTACAGGAAGAAGACGCCCTCCATCGCCAGGATGGAGCCGTAGAACACGGCGTGCGAGATGGGGGCGGCGCTCAGGGCCTTCCCAGCGTGGCTGACATTCGCACCGAGAGCAAGCCACTGTCAATAGGCACCTTCGTTAGCGAGAATATTGGAACGGACGATCACAGTGTTTCTTCCCACTTACACTGATAAATAGGACTGGGATCGCGGCCAAAACTGCGGCGGCAAAGGCGAGCGAGATAATCTTGGGCGGGTTCTTCGGGTCCGCGCGGAAGATGTGGTGAATCTCGGGGCGCTTTCCGTACCGCAGAGGCGATTCGTAGGTGTTGGCGCTGTTGGGGTCGCGGACGACCTGAATGTCAAACACGGAGGCCACGATGGCCTTGGAGGAGCCGAACGAGCCCAGCACAATCTTGGCCTCTAAAGGCGCGGCCGAGTGGAGGAGTTGGACAGGGAGATCCTTTTGCGTCTGCAATTTTGGTCAGCATCCAAACTGGTGTAATTCTCGTTTCTGCCTTCTTCTGCCATTTTGCGTGCATCGTAGACGTATGGTCCGTACCAGCTTGACACTTCCCTTTCCCGACTCCTTGATCGTCAGAGGGAACGGCGCCTCGAGCCCGGATGCCGCCTCGCGGAGGACAAGGAACGCCTGGTGCGGGCGCTTGGCCTTGCCGCCCTCCTCGGCCGTGAGGGACAGCTTCAGCGAGCCGGTGTGGCCCAGATCGACCTGATTCTTGGCGCGGGAGGCGGCGGAAAACCTATATCAAAACATCAGTTCTCATTCCCAACGCCAATTGATGCGCCAGGAAAGCATCATGGTCTTGTGTGCGGCAAGCTGTGTTCGTCTCGTACTTTTCAGTGACGCCCTCGCCGCCCTTGGCAGCGACAGTCACGGACCCGTCGGTGAAGCTCCATTGCGTAGCGGCGGAGGCAGCGCTAGAGAGCGCCAAGAGCGTTGCAGCGATCGAGATGCGCATTATAGGATGAATTGGGTTGGTTTGTCGCTTTGCGCGGATGTCGTTTGAGCATTCGAAGAGGCCACACAAGCTCCCACCGGGGGAGCTTCCCAAATGTGGCTACGTGGTTGCTGCAGGTCGCGTATGATTGGCCCAGTGCCCCACCGTCCAGGGACCTGGCCTGAGAAAGCATCAGGATACCATCGTGCAGGAAAGTCGGACGAGAACTGATGAGGTCTTTTTATTTATGATGGAGGTTTATTTCTGTCTTACAAAGCACGTTTCCATCAATCTTCCAAGATGCGTAGAAAAGTCCGCTATCAAACGCCAAGTCAAAATGCAGCGCAATAAAATCCACCAAGCCCCAGCCAGAGATACCATATAAGAACAGAGCCAAACACGGAAAAATCACAAGTCAGCGCGCTCCATCGTAGGCACCGGTTCCGCCTCAGCCCGCTTGTTCCTCTTCGGCCCCAGCTGGGGCAGCATCCCCGTCAGGTCGAGCCACTCGGCCGCAAACGCCGTCACGATCTTGGCCCAGTCGCGGGTCGTAGGCATGTGGAGGTGCTCGCCGTCGTCGTCGAGCGTGTGCCAGACGCGCGGGAACGGCGAGGGGATGAGGTGGAGGACGTCGACGCCGCGGTGCATGAACGGCACATGGTCATCCTGTACGGCGCCGAACCGCTGCGCCGCCCCCTCCTCCTCCCCGTCCGGCAGGAACGCGTGACTCGGCCCCGCGACCTCAAGCAGGCCCAGGTCGCGCATGCGACGCTCCAGCAGCGCCATCTTACGGTACGCCCAGTGCGTCGTGACAAAGTACGACGGGATCGACGGCGCCTCCGCGCCGAGCAGGTCCAGCAGCACGAACAGGCTGATGGCGCCGAGCGGCGTGCGGTACGCGGAGGCGGGCGCGTGGAAGTCGTGCTCCCAGTGCTCCGCCAGCGCCCGCGCCCCGTACAGCGAGTCTTCGTCGGTCCACTGCACGAACGCCTCTTCGCCATCCAGGAAGATGATCTGCACCCCGGCCGCCGGCTCCAGCGCCGTGTCCGCCTCGCCCGACGCCTCCATCGCCGCCCAGCGCGCCGCCAGCGCCGCGTCCAGGCTGCGCGCCGCGTGCAGCAGCATCGCGCACGGCGCCGCACTGTCCGTCGCCCCGATGAAGCCCTCGGGCGTCCGCTTGCTGTCGTAGTGCGCCACCAGTGTCAGCCGCCCGACGTCGCCCGTCTTGGCCCACGGCGGGTCGCGCCGGAAGATGAGGTTGTCGAACGGCACCTCGCGGTCGCCCGTTGCCGGCGTCCGCGACGTCGAGTTGTGCCAGGTCCTTTCCCACCCGGGCAATTGTGTCGCGAAGAAGTCGACCAAGTGCTTCTGCGCCTGGGTCTGGCCCGGCGTCCCGGGCACTCGTGGGATCAGGATCGGCGCCAGCAGCTTGCCGTCCTTGATGTCAAAGTCGGAGCCCGGCGAGGGGATGTTGCGCAGGTCGTCATCAGTGAGTGTCGTGCCGGCAATTGCGCTCGCAAAGGACGATAGCGTCCCAAAGGTCCAAAGGAGCGCCGCAGATGCCCGCATGTTGCCTATGTCGTGGTTGGTGGTTGGTGTTTCAATTCGGTGTCGAGTTGAAGCCTAGCGGCTGCGCATTCTAAATGAGCTCGTCCCTAGAATTGCGTTGTCGATTATGGGGTTTTTCTATATATAGCATGTGTGTTTCCCTTAGAAAGGTAGATTCGACTGGCAGATTTGTTCGATATTAGCTGTAGATGTAAGAGAACAAGCCATGGTGTCGTAGAGGCTGAGGTAATGTATGGCTGCTCGACTATCCACACTAGTGGATCAGCCACCGCCAAGAGGTACTGCCTCCGAGGTCGTGTCTCACCAACGCATGCACGCACCACACAGTGATGGTTGAGTATGCCATTCCAACTATCTAGGTACCTACCGATATGTAGCAGAGGAAGTTGGCCTCCAACCTCGCTGTATTCACTTTTTGTCAAAGTTTGGTTCGAACTTGTAGAATCATGACAGCGCTCGCAGCACTAACAGTAATTACAATAAACCATGAGTATATGTTTCTATGTATACAACGGTAAAAATCGTTGTCAACAGTTCCCATACGCCGGAAAAATGCAACGCTCTAGGGCCGCCTTATCCCTGAGTCATATATCACAAAAGCGGCATCGAAAGTGCCGTCGTATCAGAGTGTATTGAAGTGCACTGCAGGAGACTCGCAAGTCTTGTGTCTGGCGGGCATCGTATGTTGAATGCCAGACAAATAGCCCGAGAAGTGAAGTAGAAAAAAAAAAAGACTGGCTTCGCCATGTGCATCAGCTCTGGATTTAGTGCAGCTTTGCAGCATCGTGAGCGCGCTTGTTGGCGATCTGCTTGTCCTTGGGAATAGTGAGCGCGTTGATGCCCAGGAAGTTGCAGATGGCGTTGACGACGACAAAGGCCCAGCGAAAATAAAGGATAGCGGCGTACACAAAGTAGGCCCAGAGGTAGTAGGCCTCGAGACTAGCACTCAGCTGCGGGAATCCGATGTGAGGCAGGTTGGTGAGAACAGCGCCGCCGACCAGAGGCCAGAGCATGGCAGTCCAGTAAGGGAAGGGCTGGCGCGTCAAGTGGGCTAGGATCATCTTAGTGGTCAACCGGCCAAAAACAAACGACATGGTGCAGCAGAACAAGACCAAGTGGTTCTCCTTCATAAGTGTGCTGTAGGGCGAGGCGAGCCAGGCGCTGATAGTGACGGTAAATACGGTCATGGGCGCAAGTTCGAGGAAGACGGGCGCGACGGGAAGGCCCTGTTTGCGGCGAGCATCGATGACATTGAAGACGCAAAAAGGTACGTGCGTGCCCAGCAGCGAAACAGCGACGAGGGGAACCCAGATATCGCGGACAGACGTGTCGCCAAGCAGCTCAGAAAGACCAGGCAGGCTGTCGCCGAATATGCCTGCCATTGGCTGACTCCAAACCTCGGGGCCCCAAATGCCAGAAGTAATCATGATGCCGCAAGCAATGAGCAAACCTTCCGTCGGGCCATTGATGAACCCGAGGAAGAGTGTGTGAGTGTGGTAGGTCTCCCAGGTCGAGAAGAACATGGCGACGCAAGGGCAGAGAGCAGTGAAGACGCCGGCGGGGGAGGCGCCGAGAGCCATGGCGGCGACCTGGAAAAGACTAGCGAGGGTGCAGTTGAGAGAGTCGATGCCGTGGTCGAAGAGTTCGCCGAGGCCGCTCGAGGTGCCGGTTCTGCGGGCTTGCTTGCCATCGACGTTGTCCATGGTCTGGTACATGAAGAGGCCGAAAGCCAGACTGAAATATACCCAGGAAGGGCCCTGCAGTGGTGTCAGCGACGGATTAGAACTGCAACACAAATGGTTCAGTTTCGACTTACGGGGCCGATTAGGTCAGGGATATAGACGACAAGAAGAGCGACATTGGCCAGGATGAAGAAGAAGCCGACGAGAGTCACCATGTTAGGAGCCATCCATAGCGGCAACAGGGTGACGAAAAAGTTCCACTATAGCGATGGGGTGTTAGCATCTGCGTCGGATATTTGGTGATCAGCAGTATTGGGTAGTGTATAGCGGAGCAGAGAGCCTCGTATAGAGATGAATCGAGGGGAGGGAGATCGGGGTATGCGCGGGAGTATCGGAGGCGGATGCCGTGTGGCGGCCGGGTAGGCGGGATGTCGTACCCAAGGACCGAGAATGTACTTGGAGACAGGCGACTTGTCGACGCTGGAGTACTTGTAGGACTTGAGATGAATGAGGGCATCGTCCGAAATGCATTCGATTTGGGCTTTTTCTGGGAGAGGGTCAGCAACGGTGTTGACACGTGCGTGCGCAAAGGTTGGTAGGCAGAGCTCCGGTCAGAGGCCGGGACGCAGGCCTGCGACAGAGCGGACGGATGATGACGTCTCGAATCAGGGGAAGGAAGAGGAGAAACATACTGGTGTTGGGGACCATGTTGTCTTGTTGGCCTTGGCCAGCAGTGTTCTCGTGGAATAGCGGTAGCGACTCGTCAGCCGTCGACGACATGATGGGTAGCTATGGGAAGACAAAGCGGGGGGTGGGTGGGCGAGGAGAGCATATAAAAGAAGTGTGTCAAGGCGTGTGAGAGCAGAAGCTGGCTGCCGTGTGTATGGGGTGTGCGCGTGCCACTGATTGACTGAGCTGCAAGGGGAAAAAAAAAAAAGAGCGGGTGTGAGGCGCCAACCAGTTGGCAATGGCCTAGTGAGGTTAGTGGTAGGTAGGAAAGACTTGGGTTGCAGATGTCGGGGAGCCGTGCAGTTTGTTGAGGAAACCAACATGCGCAAGGAGGACGAGTCGATTCGCTGGTGCAAGATTTGGTGGGTGCATGAGGCCCAGCAATTGGAGAGCGCTAATTCGTCTTTGGCTTGGGAGGAAGTATAAAAAAAAATAATTGATGGAAGGGGCCGCTTTAGGGGGGTTGCCTTTGGTGGTCTTTGGTGGTGTGCAGGCCGCTGTGAGCCTCGGGAACGGCGCTGAACTCGGTGCCTCCCAGGGTACCTCACTGTGGCTTCAGCAGAAGCAGAGGGACGGATCCAGCCACAAACTTGAAGATTTAGCAGCTGACGACGCTAATTGGGTCCCTTGGCCCGTCCTGCAGGCGCCATCCTACAGATACTAACAGGCAAACTAACACTGTAACTCGGCGCTGCAATTCCACTGCATCCAACACGTGAAGGTGTCGGCAGCCACCAGAGGCAGAGCGGAAGAAGCATGATAGCCAGGTATAATCTTACTCCCGTGTCTATTACATTCTTGCATCCTGTTTTTGTTTCAACTTTTTCCTTTTCTCCCTTGTCCCTTTCTTTTTCTCTTTCTCTTTCTCAACCTCTAGTTTCCCTTTTCTTTGACACCATTCCCTTTACTCGGTTAAAAGCCTTTGGAGACGTTAATCGCCAGCAAGCAGCCAGCCTCCAGGCGCTAATAAAAGGTAGTTACAGCAGACCGCTGTTCTGCAGGAACCGAGGAACGGCGCGTGACAGTGGAGCATGTGGTTGTGAGGAACTTGCCGCATCTTGATTCTGTGCCTCTGTCTCACCAAGTCACTATGCAACGCGTAATGACCGCATCTATAACACAGGAACTACTAAGGCGCCGGAAAAGCGACATGAAAATCGGAAACAGCATCGTCAAAAAGACAAATCACATACCGTCGCCAACGCCTAAATCAAGATGTAGCTGCTGCACAATCACATCACACCGCATCTCGCACCTCCCGCTCCTGCTCCTGCTCCTGCCTCCCACGCAAGTGTACGTCACCGGCTTCCTCACTGGTTAAAACCGGCCCATAGAGAGCGATAACTCTCCACCCTCCAAGACAAAAAAGTTCCATCTTGATATATATTTACCCACGTTCAGCTCGACCCCAAGAGTTCTTCGTTTCCCCGCCTCCATCGACACTTCCCCGCCTGCCTTGAGCAGCGTCCCGATGTCCCTATTTCCCCCGCCTCCAGGAACCCAACAGTGTCGTGTGACAAGACGCCACTGCAGCTAACACCTAAAGCTTCTGCCTTTTTTCTAGCCTGGTGAGCTGCAAAGTCGGCGTTACATCCGGATAGATGTCCCCATCGCCAGCAAGTTGCCCCGCCACGCTTCAGCCGATGCCAGCCAGCCTTGCGTTGGTGGCTCTTGTCGATCACTTAACGGCTCGCCAATATGCCTTTTCAAGTGGCAATATACGCTCAGTAGTCTGCTTAGTTTTTAACAGACGTTTGTCAGTTTCAACAGCCGAAACATGACTGCCGCGATTCGCTCCTTCGTTAGTCCACCACACCGCATTGGTGCCAGCCCAGTGCCCGAATACCACCAGAACGGCATCACTAATTTCTTCACAAGCTCCACGAGCACTGCCAAGATAATTGAGGCGTCGAGTCGGGTGTCGCAGGCCATATCCTGCACGCTGAATCCGCATCACAGCCGCCCATCCAACAGCAACATGGTCGTCACTCGCCACACATGCCTCACTGAGTAGCATCCCCGTTTCCCTCTTCCTCCGCTCACAGCACATGATCTCACCGACGTTCCAATCTCCAATTGTTTCGCTGCGTAACGGAGTATTATTAGTATTAAAGTATCGCTTCGCTAATATATGCGTCCAACTACCTCGGCTCGAAAAAAAATTATTGTATAGATGCACTCAACGCAACAGAAACTCAGCAGTCCAACCGATGCTATTAGAATGAGCAAGAACCTTCTTCATCTCAGCTCATGGGCCCCTCACAGCATGGCGAAGCCAGCAAACATGCCGACAAACACCACGGCGAATCCCCACGAGCGTCCGGCCTCAAGGGCCGAGCCCGCGCCGGTCTTCTTGTCGCTGCTCGAGCCGGGCGGCCCGGTGTAGAGGCCGTCGCTGCCGGTCTGGGTGGCCGTTGCCCCTTGCGTCGACGTTGCCGAGGCGTTCTGGCGCTGCGGGTTGGTCGCGCCGCACGGGTGGTTCTGGAGGCAGTCGGAGGCGCACACGTTATTGTTGTTGCACTTGGCGACGCACTGGCGGCCCCATTCGGTGCAGACGTAGTAGGGCATGCTCAGGCTGTACTCGGACACGTTAGGCTGCTTGTTGTCGCCGCAGAGGCAGCCGTACTGCAGGGTCTCCTATGCTTGGGTTTTAGCATCGATTCACGCACGCCACTTGGGAGGGTTCAGCTTCAGCAAGTCATCCATCAAGAGTAGACGTACAGGGTCGCAGTCGTTGACAAGGGTAGTGCGCGGCTCGGTCTGCTGGCAGATCAAGGGGCAGGTGAGCTTCTCGTCACGACACCATCGCTCTGGCATTATCAGTCAGCAATGGAGGGCTGGGTCTCCGGTTTGGTTGATAAACTTACGTCGGGTAGCAAGGGGCACTGTGGATGGGTCAATCTGGTAATCGGCCTGAGCGAGCGTGGCAAGAGCCGCAGCGGCGACGATGCCCGTCGTTTTGAATGAAACCATGGCTATTTTTTGGAGTTGGGAGAGGTTGCAGTTCCGAGAAGATGAAGGATCGGGTTCGAATTCTTCAGTTGCAGTCCAAGGTGCTAGACTGGCTGAATGGTCTAGATGGTGATTCACAGTTAATTCACGGCTAGCCCGTCAAGAATACCAGGTAGGCTCCGGGACTGTGTGCAATCTCACCAAAAAGAGAAACTCCAAGTATTCAGTCGAGTATCAAGGAGAAGCGAGTGTTGCTGATCGGAAGATACAGTATGCACGCTAAAAAAGAACAGGAACAAAATGCGTCAACGAGAGAGACGAAACGAAGAGAAGAATAGAAGTTGATCAAGAGCGAGCGAAGGAGAAAACTTTCGAGGGGTGAGCAACTAGAAGATGGTACAATCAGCAAAGCAAAAAAAGTTGAGACTCGAACGGGCTGCAGGAGAGACAGCCAGATTATAACCAACTTGTCTACCCACCAAAACGGCTTGGTCCGCTTGGAGTTGGAGGACAAGGCCGGGCCTCCATGCGGCGATGCCAGGGATCATGTTGCAGCCCATGCTCGCACAATGAAATAACCCAGGGTCGTCGGTTCGCCGCAGAGACGAGATTCCGCATGCCTATCCTATCCGCTTGTGTGTGTGTGGCGCACCGCGCCGCTCCGGAGCGACGGGTTACCGCAGTTTCGACCTATCACCTCGCAGCAGCCCCCGTACTCCTGGGAGAGCAACCGTCTCAATAGCGGTCATTTTTAATATTAATATTAGAATAAAAGTTTATTCGCTTCATGGCATCTTGGCCCCCGCCCAAGCAAGCAAGCTTGAGCGCTGCCGAGTCCCAGCGAATACCCACAAAGGCCACAGCGCTGCTTGCTTTTGCGCCACTAAATAGATGAGAGCTCATCTTACTGGAACAGGCCATCGCCAGAGAGCACGAACATGCGGGTTGCATGGGTGTGAATCGCTTCTTTCACGAGGTATTTTGGTATCATGTCGCTACAAAGGACGTTCGTGCATCCATCCCTCTCTTGCCTTTCGGGATGCCGCTGAACAATCTCTCAAAGCAAGAAACAAAGACCGGAAAGTCCCTAGGAATACGATATTGCATGGCCATGAAATTAGCAGGGGTCCCCCCTCTCCTTGCGGCGCACCTGACAGTGGCGGCGACGGCAGCGGTACGGAATTGTTCAGCCGGGCCTTGTTGGGCCACCGCGAAAACGGGGGGTGGTTCCTCGCACAACAAATCCTCATCATGACGAAACGGCAACACGAGGAGAGAAAAACATTGGTCATGAGGACGCGCAAAACGACACCAAAGGCTTTGCCACCAGCCGAAACAGACTGCGATACGATGTCGAATGGAGGCGCTCACTCTATACGAAAGCCCAACGTCATGCTAACTACCTAGTCAGATAGTCTCAGCGCTGCAGTGGAATGCCGTGGCTTGTGGACTGGACTGGACTTGTGCTTTGCATGCGTGAAGGGAAAGCCTCCGTCGACGTGCATAACATATAAACATGCCAGCGAAGCACTGTCGCTGCAGGCATTGATTGTCATTGTGGCTTTTCTTTGCATGCAGAAATACGGTCGGTCGGCTGTCGTCGGCGGTCTACGTAAAAGAACGGAGTAATATGTTTGTTGTTGCGTTGTGCCGTTTATGAAAGCATCTCCAGTATTCGAAACATGAACTATTAGCGACCTCCGCGCGAAACAGATACCGCAGAATCAAGGTGAAGAATTCAGGGTCCAGGTTCCATCTGGTGGTAAAATAAACTCCAGTCTCCCCGAATCCCCATTCTGCAGCTACACAGCCCCCGCCACCATCACCGTCCAGCTCATCAGACATGTTTTGGTTGATGGCATGTTTCTCCATTGTCCCAACTCACCGTACCTTTGTCACTGTCTGCTCCTTGCGTCTTCTAGCAACGAATGAACCAAGTTACTGGTACTAGTAGTTTCCAACCCCGGCGCGGTGGCCAGCGCTCAGGCTCCAGGCCTTCTTCACCCTCGCCTAAATATTTGCACTCCCGTCTGGATCCAGGAGTTGTTGATGATCCTCCCGAATCAAAGTCCGCACTAACATTTTTTTTCGATTAGCATCAACATAGATGAGACACCTATGTACTCAACACTAAACCCAAGCGCCGGCGATCACGTAAGGCCTTGAGCCCTCCCATCTATTTGATGCAGCCTGCTCATACGGTAACACGAGATTTTCCAATATCCCGTCTAAAAATTCCATGTTCCGATTTCCGGGTCTCTGAGAAATCGTCCATTCCATCGTGACTTATCAGGCCATCCACACCAATGCCGAGCAAGAGGCAGCTCGGTGCGGCCCCACACCCAAAAAGTCTGGGGAGTAGCGCCGGTTTTGGATTGGCATCAAACACCTTTTTTGCTCTCTTGGCGCTACATAACAGCATTACAATTATTATTATTATTTGGCTCACTGAAGCTTCGAATTGCGGTATTTGCATCTCTTGGACGTTCGCCAGCTTTGGCCGCACGCACACGCTTTCTCGACCCCGCGCCGATATCTGATACCGACCCCTCCTCTCACCAAGCCTCCCTTCACCCCTTTAGCCGTCCCCTCGCCACCTCCACGCGCCTTACGCGCCGATGTGCTTTGACTGCGCCGCACGCCACGCACACGAACACAACTAGGGCGCATGGAAGCGGATCCGTATCACGGACCGGCCGCGGAGGACGGGGACGCGGCTGCGGTCCAGACTCGGAGCCCAGGCGACATTGTCGAGGGCGCCCCTAGGGCGCATGCCGGTAGCGGCGACGACGGCGCGGCGCCGAGCTCGGAGTGGTTCGGGGGGCAGCAAGTCTCCGACGGCCCGATCGACCAAGAAGACGCTACGATAAACACGATCGACGACTCGTCGATACACTCAGGCCCTGCCGCGGCTACGATAGTGCCCCCATACTGGCAAAATGTACCGTCACGGCGGCGGCCCTCCACGCACTCGTCCGACTCGGGGCGCCCGCCGGCCGGGGCCATCCTACTACTCGACAACGAAGCCGACGAAGGCGAGGAGGAGCGTAACAACGCCTGCTGGGCGAGGAGCGTCGAGATTGTCGACCACACCGTCGTCAACGGCGGCGCGACCAACATTGGCGCCTTTGTCGTGTGGAACGTGCGGGTAGAGACCCTTCAGGTAGGCGAGCTTCTTTTTGCAAGCGCGCGCCCCGTTGCCGCCGCCGGTCTCCGTCTGATGCGATGCTGATTTTGGCAAAATTTCCCAGGGGAGCTACATCAACATTCGAAAGCGGTACTCCGAGTTTGACGCCTTGCGCCACCGGCTGGTGCAGTCGTTTCCAAACTTTGATGCCGCGGTGCCGAGCCTACCGCCCAAGAGCGTGATATCGAAATTCCGACCAAAGTTTTTGGAAAAACGACGAGCAGGGCTACAGTATTTTCTCAAGTAAGAGCGTTTGTTGATTGAGTTTGCATCTACGCGGCGCGCGCTGACGAGTCCGACTAGCTGTATCATTTTGAATCCCGAGTTTTCGGGGTCGCCAGTCTTGAAGGACTTTTTGTTTTCGTAGCGACATTGCCATTGCCACAGCGGCCAATTGTTGGCGTTGCTGTGTTTTTGGGTTTTTCTCATTCTATGTCTATATTCCAACAAAATATTATATGCTAATTTCCCATGCCATGTATTCTCCAAGAGGCAACTCACTACTGTATGGATACTCTTTGTGGCTGTGGTCGGTCGGTCAGCCTTGTGCTTTGGCACCGTCCATGTCATAAGGCGGACCGCCCATGCCAGATTCGGCGTCCACCATTTTAACGTTGGCATTCAAGCTTGCTATGCATTCAAGTTCCCCACTAGTTACGATTGTCTGCAGTTTTTTTCTTATTTTTGACCTGTCACTGGAGGCTGTGATCGTTTGGGAAAGCTGTTGGGCTCAAACATCTCCACCCAGATGCCCAGATATGCCATCCGCGACTACCGGCCACACACATGTACATACCTTGACCTCCGCACTTGCCCTCAGGCCGCGGATCATGACTCTTTCATCTGATAGCACAGACCCGGGAATCTCCTTAACTTCTAACAGGACAAAACATACGTATACCCGCCAGCCCTATCCCTAACATACGTTCAAGGTCGCAAGCCACCTTACGCTCCAGCAGCTCGGACATTTGCGCCACCAACCAACTGCCCGGATCAGGTAGTTACACTACTAACGTTATTGCTTCAGCTGAGCATCAGCCACTACACTGCCCACTCGCCCGTCAAAAGACGCCAGTCAATCTCTGCGTCGACTCCTGGATCCCATCCTATCCTGTCTGGGGCCTTTGGCTTCCTATGGGCCACGCGACCACCAGCGCTTCTCCCCAGTCGCACGGCCCCGCCATCATCTTCTTCTTACTATAATAAGAGGCTCAATGGCTACCTCTGAGGCAGCCGCTTTGTCAACCTCAACGGACCTAGTACACGACGCCGCATACCTAGATTCACTCGTGCCTCCAACCAAGCAACGCTTTCATGAGATTGCTCAGATACAAGCAGAAAAAGAAGGAGAAACACGCAAGAAAATAAAGGCGCAAACGATGCTTCCCGCCGACTCGGCACATCCGCTAGACGAGCACGGTCAAGATGCAGCGGCCAGAGTGATTCAAAAGACCTTCCGAGGCTACCGTGCCCGGAGAGAAATGGACGGCTTTAGCATCAATCCCAGTACGCGCTGGGCCGCCGCCGTCCGTGACGCTCAGTTTCGTGAGACAAACCGTCCACGGCCGCGCCCTGTCTCACAAGCCGCGACCGTCGCCAGAGAAACACTACCTCCTGCGGCCGGCGCTCGCCAGAATTGGAGAAAGGTAGGCATGGTGGCCTTTCGGGCTGGCCATGACGCCTCGGACAGTGAATCGGACTCGGACTCGGAAAGCACGAACGGGACCACTCCGGAAGACAAAGCCGCCAAGAGACAGAAGCGCCAGGCCGATAACGCGAAGCGCCGAACGGAAGCTCTCACCATGGGGCTGCAGTATTTTCTGGAATTGATTGATGTTAAGCATCGCTACGGGGCTAATTTGAAAGTATACCACGAGGAGTGGAAGAAATCTGAAGCCCAGGAGAATTTCTTCTACTGGCTCGACTACGGCGCGGGTCACGAACTGAATATGGAGGCCTGCCCTCGTGAGCAGCTAGAGCGCGAACGGGTCCGATACTTGTCACGGGAAGAGCGACAATACTATCTGGTCAAGATCGATACCGAGGGAAGACTGTGCTGGGCCAAGAATGGCGCAAGGATCGACACGACGGAGCTGTTCAAGGACAGTATCCATGGTATTGTTCCAGCTGACGATACTACACCAGCATTCACGCCATCCGCCAAGCACTTGACAGACAACTCTGATTCCGACTCAGATTCTTCTCTTGAATCGAGGCGAGAAGCTGAGCGTGCCGCCAAATATGCCACCCCAGAGTTTGACAATGCCTCCGGTGTCAAAAAAATACACCACCTGTCAACATCTACCATCATCAACAAGCTGCTGCGCAAGACTATCAGCAAGAATTGCTGGATATTCGTCGCCGATACCAATTTCCGACTCTACGTCGGCCTCAAGGACTCCGGCGCCTTTCAGCACTCGTCCTTTCTGCAAGGCGGCCGCATATCCGCAGCTGGCCTCATCAAGATCAAAAACGGGCGCCTGCAGTCACTATCTCCTCTGAGCGGCCACTACCGGCCACCGTCTTCCAATTTTCGAGCTTTTTTGCACAGTTTGAAGGCGGAGGGCGTTGATACGAGCCACCTGACGATTTCCAAGTCATATGCGGTGCTGCTCGGGTTGGAGACGTATATCAAGACGACGAAGATGAGCAAGAGCTTTGTGGATAAGCTGCTACAGAAAAAGCCAAAGGAATCAGATGCCAGGTTGGCGCAGAAGGCGATGAAGAAGCTTGACATCAAGGGAGGTGAATAAAACGGATGCTCATTGTTAAACTATTTTGTGCTTCATCGTGCGGGTAGCATGCGCCTCAGGGATTGCTGGTTTTCCGGGTTGTTTTGGAATGCTGATGGAATTACGTTGGAAACAACACACTCACAATACATACATCAAAAGCATGATTTTTGAGATATCAATAAATCGCTTTGAACCTCGAATATCTCGAACACCTGCGCGGCTTGAGGATGTTCAGGATCTAGGTAACATGTCGAGGGTAGCGAACAAGTCTTGTACAACATTAGATTGTTTACCTGGTTTTAAGTCGCGTCAGTGGATGAAAGTCCTGAAGCACCACCGACAGCTCGCCGATTACAGGCACTGGCCCCTGTAAGCTCGCTGTTGCCCGGGCACGGGCCACTGTAGGGGACCAGTAAATTCGCCTTGCTAGCGCTCAAACACGCCGCTAGCCTTTCGCTATAGGGGCACCAAGTTCTTTTGTTTGGGCGGATCCGCATCATCACTTCACGGTTTTACGCGGGCGGCCTGCGAGTTTTCGACGAAAAAACCGGCCAATTTCTGCGCGAAAAGCATCACGCACCTGTCGCGCGAGCGACATCACCACCTTGCCAAGTACAATGCCAGGCCGCTGCAATATCGTCAATGGCTTCCGTCACCCGCTCGACCCGGCGACCTGAAGGCTTCCCACCTCACATCAATGGGCTCGCCCCCATGGCACGCGCGACGCCGACCCTCTTCCACCACCCGCCATCGCAGCAACAGCCGCAAGCACGTCGCACGAAACGCGGCATCGAGGCCACCGCCGGGCACGAATTTTCCGCGACGAGCAACACGAAGAAGACGAGGATCGCCGTCGAGATCCGAGCTCGACCCGTCGCCGCCGTCGTCGCCGCACCACAGCAGAAGGTGCAGGCCCCCCTCCCAACACCACCCCAGCAGCCTCCTCCCGCAGTAGCGGTAGCGGCTGCCCCTACTGCTGCGCCGGGCAACAAGCTCGGCCTGCCGCACGCCGAAGCAGATCCCAACGTGCCAAAGCACAAGGCAAAAGCCATCAATGGCATCAAGCACGAGCTGGATAGGCTCCAGCCCGACATGGCTGGTACAAAACAACCCGGTCGAGAGCCTGGCCGCAAGCTCCGGTCCCAGGAGGCCACTCGATTCAAGAGCGACCTCTCCGCCTACTTTCCAGATTATGACGAGGTCATTGGCAACGAGCCCAAAGAACAACGTATGTAAAGATCCACAATGTCCTTTTTTTTGACCCCAAGATGGCCTTTCAATGTACTGACAGCTGCTGCAGATTTGTTAAACATGGATACACCCATCATAATCATCGACTCCAGTACTCGACGCGTCCCCCAAGCTGGCCCCTCACAACCACAACCGGAAGTGTTTCCTGTGAGAGGCTATGGTGATGCACTATACACCGATGTTGTCGATGCGCAACAAATAGACTTTGGCTTTTTGGAAGCACAGTACAAAAATAGAGCACTGGAGGACCCTCTCCCAGACACGACGTTTGAGCCAATACACCGACGAGCCGAGAGGGTTGAGAGATCAATACGGAACACAGAAAAAGGGCGCGCTCAACACGAAAAAGATCAGATCATCCGCTTGTTAGAAGGCCTGCAAGGCCACGACTGGCTTAGAGTCATGGGTGTCAGTGGAATCACCGAGACCAAGAAAAAGATGTTTGAACCTGCGCGGGCTCATTTCATCAAAGGCTGTCAAGGTATCCTCGATAAGTTCAAAAACTGGAGCTTGGAAGAAAAGCGTCGAAAGTTGGAACGAGAACGGACACTGGCTGAACAAGCCCAAGAAGAACTGAGAGAAGCCGCGGCGAGTGAAGAGGTAGCAGACGAGGACATGGACGATGTCGAGGAGAGCACCGCGACCAACCAAAGTAGAAGTGAAGATGGGGGCGGCGTCGATGAAGATGACGACACTACCATGAACTCACAAGATAACACCAGTGAAGCCTCCTCATCGTCGCCGGCGAAGCAGTTACGGCAAGAAGCGATGGCTCGCTCAAAGATCACTGCAGCGAAGCGTCCCCGGTCTGATTCGGCAGCCACAGCAACGAAGCAATCAGAGACCCCCAAAGAATTCAAATCATTTTTTAGCAAGAAGTATGAGCGTGATGGAGCGCTCAACAGACACCGTCGAGCTGGAAGAAACGTCATGGCCTGGGGCCATCCGATACCGGACATTCCCCAGATGGACTTTAACTTGCCAGAAGACTATCGTGATGACGAGCTTCTGAAGGCTAGAGCCAGGAAAAGGAGACGAGAGAGGCGGTCCAAGCCGTGATATACATTCTCCCTTATCTTCTTCGGTCTCTGACGGTGATTCGTGCCTGGCGTGGCGACCTTGATTTAGCAGCATATTTCTTCGCAATGGCGTTCGGTTTTGTACATGACATTTTGGGAGGAATTATTTAGGGAGGTTCATGGTGGCGCATCGGAATTTATTAATCTCTCCCGTCGGCGCAATCATAGATACGGAGGCTGAAGCCACACTGCAGCAATGTAACAACAATATTTTCTCTTCTTATTTTCACGCCTCATTCAGCAGTTTCAGCAGTTCTGGCCCCAGCGCTTGCTATACTAATAAGCTAGAAAAATGAGAACTCGAAAAGTTCAATGGATAAACCTCAAGATTCGGAACAGATGAAAAGCAAATATTAAAGCTCGATTGAACAGTAGTAATCTGCAGCGGCGTAGTATTTTGCTGATGGTTTTCCAAGGAATAATACCGAGTTTGTATGAGGTGGTGCTGCTGAGTCGCAGGTAGCAGTTGGCCCGTGCGTTAGCTTCGTGAACCAGACGCGGCTGGCAACTTGACTGCTTCATCACCACCACTGGAGCACCACACCCCATCGCGACAAGCAGTGCAACACCGTGGAGGCAGCCAGCCCTCTGCCCGCGCGAAACCTGCGGAGAATAAACCGAATCTATCTCTTATCCGCACAGCTGAGCTGCGCGCTCCCTCCGAAAACAGCTTGCGATGCTAGCCTAACTTTGCTGCGCGCGCGAACCCCCTCGACAACGACGCCGTCGACACTACTCGCACCAAGTGGTGCCGGGCCCCCAGTCCTTTGTGGCACTTGGGAATTTATTAAAAGGGCGGCCGGATTTCAATCTGTGGCCCTTTCCACTTTCCACAACCGCGAAGATGGACAGTGAATCGGAACGGCCCTTTGCGCAAAGCGGCAACGACGACTTGCCCCCCGTCGACGATCTCCCTGTGAAGGAATATTTTATCCTCAAGCAAGAGGTTAGCCTCACAGTGGACTTTCGCGACAGATGCATTCATGGCACTACCGACGTATTCCTCGTGACTTTTAACGATAAGGTGGAGGAAGTTTTCCTTGACGCGGCACAATGCGAAATCGATACGAACCGAATCACCATCGCCGAGATGCGTGAAGTGAACGGCGAAGCGATTGAGGGACAAAGGAGAAGGGCCGCAGCGGAATACAACGACCCGTACAAGAAGCTCTCGCAGCCCCAGGGCTGGAACTGGAGAGTCGAACATTACGATCTGCGTCGCATTCGCGCCCGGGGAGTTTTTCACACCCGAAAATCGGACGTGCCCGCTGAAAATAGAGAATTTGAGGGGTGCACGCCGGCCTATGGGTCACTGAAGGTGAAGCTGCGCGGCAGGGACGACAGAGATCGCCCGAGGTTGATCGTTAGGAAGTCAATGTCGAATCTTGACGCCCCGGACAAGTCGCACAAGCAATACAAAATCACCATCCCCTTTGTTAACAGGAACCCTCGCGACGGACTGCATTTCGTCGGAGTGGACTCTCTGGACAGCCGCTTCACGCACATGTACACCCGACACTCGATTCAGCCGGGCACCGCGAGCTGCATCTTCCCCTGCGTCGACGACCACGGCTCGCGATGTGACTGGCGCGTCTCGATCAAGCACCCCCGGACCCTCGGAGACGCCTTGCAACAAGCGTTGGCGACTAAGAAGGAATCCAACTCTCTCGATCGGTCGTTCAAACTGGCTGAAGAAGACAAGCTTCGGGAAATGTCTGTGGTGTGTTCGGGCTTTCTCGTGGAGGAGACGACAGACCCGGATGACGAGTCCATGAAAATCATGACGTTTGAACCGGAGAAGAAGGTGTCGGTACAAAAATTAGGATTTGCGGTTGGTCCGTTTGAACACATCGACTTGTCTTCCGAATTTCGAACAGAGGAGGACGAGGTCAAGCTTGGCATGAGCGCTCTGAAAATCCACGCCTATTGCCTACCGGGAAGGGGAGACTGGGTGAGACACACCTCTGCGGCACTTACGATGGCCGCAGACTTCCTCACCTACACGTTTGCCCGATACCCATTTTCCAACTTCAAGCTTTGCTTTGTCGACGATTTGGTTGATGATACGGTGTCATTGCACTCGCTAGCATTCGCAAGCAATCGCTTGCTATACCCGGAAGACGTCATTGATACCGAAATCGAGGTCACGAGGCAACTTGTCCTCACATTAACATCCCAATGGATTGGTATCAACATGATACCCAACGCGCGGAGCGACCTGTGGCTTGTAGTGGGCATGGCTTACTACATGACCGATTTGTTCATGAAGCGCATTTGTGGAAATAACGAATATCGCTTCCGCATGAAGACAATGTCAGATAAGCTTACCGAGCTCGATGTTGGTCGTCCTTCCATCTTTGATCTCGGCGCCAACCTGCACCTTGATGGTGGGGAAATGAACTTCATGACACTCAAGTCCCCTCTTGTTTTCTTCATCCTGGATAAGCGTATGAACAAGGCATCTGGTGGCCACGGACTGACCAGAGTGCTACAAAAGCTTCTGACGCGTGCGCAAATAGAGGGCAGTGACAAGTCAAGCATTTTGGACACGGAGAAATTCAAGACGTTGTGTGAAAAGGGATCTAGATACCGTCTAGAAACCTTCTGGAACCAATGGGTTTATGGATCCGGCTGTCCGAGATTCGATGTGAAGGCACGATTCAACAAGAAGAGGCTTTGTGTCGAATTGACATTGAGTCAAGTTCAGCTCCACAAGGCAAAGAAACCGCAGCTTGAAAAAGACGACTTTTTGCGAGAAATCAAGGAGCGACGAGCTGAAGTACCTCTTGGAGATATTCAACCGCTGTTTACCGGCCCCATGACTGTACGAATTCACGAGGCCGACGGAACCCCATACGAGCACATTCTGGAGATTCGCGAGGATGCTACAAGAGCCACAAAGTTCGAGATCCCTTATAATACGAAATATAAGCGACTCAAGCGAACACGGCGAATGAAGGAGAAGCATGTTGGCCAAAACTTGGAAATTGCGGAGAACAACGACGATGCTTTGCTCTATTGTCTCGGTGACGTGTTGCAAAGCCCCGAGGATCAGCGCGACTGGGAGCTGATTGACTGGGACCCCGAGACTGAGCGAAAAATGGACCAGGAGTCTTATGAATGGATCCGCTTGGATGCCGATTTCGAGTGGGCATCTGACATGACGCGGACTTTGGAGCCGTACATGTACGTGTCGCAGCTGCAACAAGACAGGGATGTTGTTGCACAGCAAGACGCCATGCTCTACCTGGCCCAAGGTCCCCTTCATCCGATTGCCTCTGGTTTCCTAGTGCGAACACTTGTTGACCGGCGATATTTCCATGGAATTCGGACAATGGCGGCTGCTGCCTTGACTCGACAGTCTAACATCAAAGACATTCCATTATTAGGAATGCGTCAGCTCATGCGAGCGTTCCGAGAAATGTACTGCTACGAAAATGTGAACCAGCCTCGCCCGAATGACTTTACCGACAAGAAGCAATACAATGTTCGCTGTGCGATTATCAAGGCGATTTCTGAGGTCCGCGACCACACCAACAAGTGTCCTATGGAAGCGCGCCGCTTCATTCTCGACCAACTTCGCTTAAACAACAATGAGGGCAATCCATACTCGGACCACTTTTACATTGCTTTCCTCGTTAAATCGCTTTCTATCTCGCTTGTTCCGTCCAAACAGGATGACTGGCTCACTCGGCAAAATAGGATTCCCAACGAGGAGGAGAACGCGTTCCTGGAGGAAGCTCTGGAGCAAATCGAACGAGTCCTGCGCCGTGACGAATGGACCAACTCGTACCAAAATACTTGGACGCTGGCAGGATTAGATGCAAAACAGCGTTTGATGAAGGCGGAAGTGATTCCCAAAAACTTTGTCGATTTCGGACAGTACCTTTTGGATGGAACTAGAGATTTGATCCGCATTAAGTGCTTCGAAGCCTTGATTGACCTTGGCGGGATGATGGACCCTACATTCTTCAGTTTCATGATGTATTCGTTCATGACAGATCGGTCTCCCTACGTCCGATCAAAGCTGATTGCCGCCCTTGCTCGGGGACTTGCTGCCATCGCATTTGGAGAGCACACAAAGGCCACCAAGGTTGAACCTTCTGCTGTTGATGACGGGGATGGCCTATTGCTTGTACAAGACAGTGCACAAGAAATCGAAGCGAGGAAAGAAATGTTTGCTCGCAAGGAAAACTTGGACTCTGCCCTGAAAGCTTTGAGGAAGGAGATGGAAGAGACTTATGCAGCCGATGAGAGGCATTTCAGCACGGCCATGCGCAGAGCCCTGGACCACCCGGACCTAGGTCGGATGGAGGTGGAGAATCTTCTGGACCTGGCTTCCATGATGTTTGAGGAGGCGCAGAGCTGGGTTCTGACCCTGACTCTGCCCAAGCGCTGGAAGGCGGAGCGACCGGTTCAGCAACTTACGAACCGCCTGCTTGTCAACTTCAAGTCTTACTACAAGATTAAGCCAAACGTCTCGCTTCCAGCCGTGGTAGCAGCGCCGATTCCAGCGCCGATTCTAAACGGCGGGGCTGATGCCAAGAAGCTCGCCAGGACTCCGTCCATCAAGATCAGCACCAAGCCGTCCATTTCTAGTCTCCCAAGGCAATCGTCTAAGCCACCGCTTGTTCTGGATAGCATCACTGCTATCAGCCAACCTCGAGCAAATGGGTCGCCGGCGTCTACCCCGATCCCGGTTGCCAAGCGACCCCGGCCAGACAAGGAAGAGCATGCGCCACCTGCGCCTAAACGCCCCAAGACGGGCATACCCGGGGGGGCCAAGGGGGTTTGGAAAAAGAGCCGAATAGTCACTCTCAAGACCTCGAACCCCAAGAGACTGGCCGTTATCTTGGGCAAGTCTTTGTCCCCTAGCCCGGCTCCGGCCCCGGTCAGGACAGCTCTGCCGGGAAGTTCGCGACCCGAGTCATCCGCCGAGAGCACTCCTCTCAAGATTCGCAAGCCGCTCCCTTCAGGCGACGTTGTTCGACGACCTCTGCCCACGAGCAACGCCGCATCCCTGCAGACGCCTGCGCCGAAGCCCAAGATCAGTGTCAGCACAGGTTCCACGCCGGCTGCTGTGAGGGCGGTTTCCACACCAGTCGCCGCCTCGGTAGGTGCGGGAAGAAGCCCCGCGCCGGAGACGCCATCAAGCGCGGTATCGTCGCGGCCCAAGATCAAAATCATTCGAAAGCCACAGCCCCCGCCGGCGGCGTAGAAGCCTGACCTGACCGGCTGTGAGATTGCGCCGCGGCGCAGGATCAAATCATTTGGAAGAAGAAACCCCCACTGGCGGCGTAGAAGTCTGACCTGACCGGTGAGAAACTGCAGTTAGGAGGCGAATAGGTGAAACTGAGCGTGTGGATTGGATGGGCCTGTATTTTAATTATGTTCTTCTTTTCGCTGGCGTTATTGGAGCATCATAGGAGTAAGGAATATGCGCTGCTGGTAGTCTTTCGAGAATGCATTTTAATATCGGGGTATTTCAATTTCTTGCCTCCAATGTGAAGACATTCGATGTGAAGCAATTCAACGTGAAGCCAATCAATGTCAAGTCATTCAATGTCAAGCCATGTGAAGCAATCGGCATTGAGGTGCAACCAACACCTGTTTAGGATTAGCGCACAGCTTCAGCGGCTAGCGTCGCAGCTTCCGCATTTGACTGATAAAGAACTCTTATCAGCACGTGATGCGGAACTGTCCGCGCTAAAAGGCTTGTTGTGTAATGGGCTCCAGATCTGGTCCTGGCCGGCTGCCCTCCATCCTGGCGAGCTTCCTTCCCAGGTTCTGCACCCAAAAGCAAGGGTTGGCATTTTGTTTCCCGACCCCCTCCACCACGCATCCTGTTTCCTTTGCAACTGCTTTTTATCCCGAAATTTTCTCATCTGCACGAGGGGTCTTGATCTCCATGTAGATTTTCGCCAGCCTAGCTGTGCCCCCCTCGAGCTGTGAGTTTGCCTTTCTCTTTTCTCTTGCGATCGCGCGACAAGACCCTCCTGAGCTTTTGCGTCGTCGGCTGGCCGAAAAACGGGCGAGCCACGCCGACTCTCGTTTCGCATCCAGCGCATGCGGTAGCGAATCGGAAGTCGGGATTGGGACATTGATTGAACGAGAGCGACGTGTGGCTAATTTTTTTCCCGCCGTCGCTGCAGAGACCATGAACAGCAACCAGGGCCACCACGGCCAAGCCGGCGGCGGCGCGCCCTACGACCGCGACCGCGAAATGGACGACCGACATCGTGCCCTCCAGCAGCACGAGGAGATGGCGAGACGCGACCAGGAGCGCGA
Organism: Cordyceps fumosorosea ARSEF 2679; assembly: GCF_001636725.1. NCBI lineage: Eukaryota > Fungi > Ascomycota > Sordariomycetes > Hypocreales > Cordycipitaceae > Cordyceps > Cordyceps fumosorosea. The sequence continues at coordinate 537,513 of NW_017387312.1, forward strand.
GCGCGAGGCCGCCGACCACCGATTCCAATCACCACACCAGAGCAGTGCCGGATCGATACCCATACACCAGCCGGTTGCATCGCGCATCCCCGGCGCGATACACAGCCCGGGCGGCCTCCTTGCTAACCACAACGGAAGCACGTCTGCCATGCCGATGAGCGGACCCCCGGGTCCGATGCAAAGCTACGGCGCGCCCCCCCCGCCGCTGCCGAACGACCACGCGCGTCCCCTCCAGCACGGCGTCGGCGGCCAGCATCAGGGTTACGGACCCATACCTCACGGACAGCCCGCGCAGGGCGGACCGCCGCCGCCGCCTCCCGGCAGCGGCTCGGTGTTCGGCGGCCCTCTGCAACAGCAGCCGCAGCAACAGCTGCCACCAGACGCCCAGCGGCCTGGGCAGCCGGGCGCACCCATGGTTAATGTACCAGCAGGTGGTCCTCAGATTCAGGGCGGCATTACTCAGGGCCAGCAGCCCATCCTAAATGTAAGAAGATTGGAATGGGAAAATACCCCTCCTTGCTTTTTTGGTGCGACGAGCGAGCGTACGGGCTCCTCTGGTCGTCCATGCCTGAAATCTGCCCTCGCGAAGACTGTCGTCCACGAAATGCAGAGTACTAACGCGCCGTCACAGGATGCGTTGACATATCTAGACCAGGTCAAGGTTCAGTTCCATGACCAACCTGACGTATATAATCGTTTCCTCGACATAATGAAGGACTTCAAATCACAGGCGTAAGTGCTGATTCTAGTACTTGTGTGATAACATAGTTAACATGGTACCTACAGTATAGATACACCTGGCGTCATTAACCGCGTCTCAGAGCTATTCGCTGGCCACCCCAACCTCATTCAGGGCTTCAACACATTTCTACCTCCGGGGTACAGAATCGAGTGCGGCGCTGGTAACGACCCCAATACCATTCGAGTTACTACGCCCATGGGTACCACTGTCCAAAGCATTGCTGGACGGGGTGGCCCTCCTGATGGTCACGGCCCCGGCCAGCCCATCTTCCCTGAGCAGCGTGGTTCCCAGTGGCCTCAGAGGTCACCGGAGGCTAATTTCAGTGCCCCTGCTCAGAATGGCGGCAGCCTTTTCGTGCAAGCGGCCGCCCAGAGTGGTGGCTACGAAGCCACGGGACACCGCGCCGGCTCGCAAGCTCCTGCTCAGGCTGGCGCTAATGCGGCTACTGGGCGTAGCACGCCTGGACCAGCCGGGCTTAATGGCGCTGCAGCAGCGGCTCAGGCAGGCATGGAGCGACGCGGCCCTGTCGAGTTCAACCACGCCATTAGCTATGTCAACAAGATCAAAAACCGATTCCAGGACAAGCCGGATATATACAAACAGTTCTTGGAGATCTTGCAAACCTACCAGCGAGAGCAGAAGCCCATACAGGATGTATATGCGCAGGTTACGACACTCTTCAATGCCGCGCCTGACCTGCTGGAAGACTTCAAGCAGTTTCTCCCGGAGACCGCCGGTCAGGCAAAGGCGGCCGGTGGCCGAGCTGAAGATGGCATGGCTGGCGGCGCTGGCCAGCAACCCGGTGCCAGAGACGGACAGAAGATGCCTCCACTGGGTAGCTTCGCCCCCCCAGCCAGCGCCAGCAAGGACAAGAAACGCGCAAGAAATGATAAGCAGGCTGCTGGGGGAGTTCCCCTGCTCGCCGAGGTTACGTCGCAGCCCCGTCTACAAGCTGTAGCTGTCAACGGCAAGAGGCCGAAACTGAGCCACGCCCGCGGCACCCTGGATGGCTCGACGATTGAACCTACCTTGACACCGGTGATGCCCGAGCCATATCCTCCTCGATCATCTGGTACGTCCAACATGGATGAGCTTGCATTCTTTGAAAAGGTCAAGAAGTTCCTCAGCAACCGGTCGTCCATGAACGAGTTCTTGAAACTTTGCAATCTTTACAGTCAAAATATCATTGACAGAAACACACTTTTCCACAAAGGCAGTGTCTTTATCCAGTCTAACCCCGACCTGTTGGCTTTCTGGAAATCGTGGGTGGGCTTTGATGTCCACGATGTAATGATCGACAACCGTCCCGCCCCACCTACCGACAAGCTCTCTCTGAGTAACTGCCGGGGATACGGTCCCAGCTACAGACTCCTGCCTAAGCGGGAGCGTCTTAAGCCTTGCAGCGGGCGCGATGAACTATGCAACTCGGTTCTCAACGATGAGTGGGCCTCGCACCCAACATGGGCAAGTGAGGATTCCGGGTTCGTTGCCCATCGAAAGAACCAGTTTGAAGAGGGACTTCATCGCATTGAGGAAGAGCGCCATGACTACGATTTCTTCATCGAGGCTAATCTCAAGTGTATCCAACTCCTGGAGCCCATTGCCCAGCAGATGCTAGCCATGACACCGTCCGAGAGAGATTCCTTCAGCATGCCCGGCGCTCTTGCTGGCCAGAGCACCTCAATTTTCAAGCGTATTTGCAAGAAAATTTACGGGGAGCGAGGCATCGATGTCGTCAACGACCTGTACAGCGATCCTTTTGCCGTTGTTCCGATCCTGCTGGCCAGAATGAAGCAAAAAGACGAGGAGTGGCGTTTCTCTCAGCGAGAGTGGGCTAAAGTATGGCACAATCAGACGGAGAATATGCACCTTAAGAGTCTTGATCACATGGGCATCTTGGTCAAATCGACAGATAAGCGCAATCTTACTGCCAAGCACCTGGTTGATGTCATCAAGACCAAGCATGAGGAGCAGCGCCGTGAGAGAGCGCTCAAAGGCAAGGCTCCTCGCCATCAGTCCGCCTGGAGCTTTTCTGATAAGGAGGTCGTCATGGACCTGTTACGCATGATGATGCTCTATAGTATGCACAATGCTCAGCATAGTACGCAGGAAAAGGAGCGGATCTTGGAGTTTTTCGAGATGTTCATTCCTGCCTTCTTTGAACTGCCCGAAGAAGTGGTTCAGGAGCGGGTGCCTAGGATGCAGCCGGAATCTGGCGACGAAGAAATCGAGGATAACACACCTGCTGAGTTGTCAAATGGCCGGAGCCGTAGGAACGGAAAGAAGGGCGATCTGCTTAGGGGGGTACTCGATCCAGGCCGCATCGGCAGCAAGCCTCGAGGCCAGAAGGAAGACAGCACGTCGGGGAGCAAGGAGACAACGCCCGACGTCAACTCGACCAATGACGAAGAAATGGCCGACGCGCCTGATGAAGCTCCTGCTCCCGATATGTCGAACGAGCGCTGGATGCCGAGTGTGCCCAAGGCTGTCGTGACCGGTTCCGATAACGGCCTGTTGGACGGCGACGGCGAACTCAAGGCTGATGGGTTTTTTAGCCGGCCTTGGTACAATTTCTTCTGCAACCAAACATTGTTTGTGTTTTTCAGCATCTTCCACCAACTATACGAGCGTCTTCAGGATATCAAGGGCAGTCGTGACAACGTCACTAAGGAAATCGAGCGACTGAGCCGCCGCCTGCCTGCCAAGGAGATTGGCTTAATCGAGAACCACATGGACTTCTTTGCCCCCGAAGACGACCCCTCCGTCTTTTGGCCGAAAACCGTGGAGCTCATTGAGGATTATATCACTGGCGAGATTGACGAGAACCGTTACCAGGATGTCATGCGACACTACTACCTCCGCAATGGTTGGAAACTGTACACCATCCAAGATCTTCTGAAAACACTGTGCCGGCTTGCACTCACTTGCAGCAGCACTGATGTCAAGGAGAAGACGCCGGACCTCATCCACCAGTATCTCAACAGCCGCGAGAAGGAGGAGACCAGCTACCAGACCGAGATAAGCGCCAGGAAGTTTGCTGAGAAGTGTGTCAAGGATGGTGATATTTTCGTCATTTGTTGGGTAAGTAACTCGTTTGCTCGTCACGCACGCGCATGCGCTAACAATTTGTGCAGTTCCCGCAGAAATCAGAGGCCACTGTACGCTGGCTGCAGCGCGACGACACCACTTTCTACATGGACGAGATGAAGCTTCGCGAGAGATGGCAATACTACATTTCCTCCTTCATCCGCGTCGAACCCACCGAGGGTGTCCCACGCAGAGGACTGCATAGGGTGATTCTTACGCGGAACATCCCTTCGGGCGATGCGGAGTCGGACGGGGAGAGAATCCCGAAGCCGGTCGCGTATGATGAGGGCCTGGCCATCTCCATCTGCCTGACAAGCTCCAAGATGATTTGGACGCCCGGCACTTCCGAGTACTTCATCTATGACCACGCACCGAAGACCAAAGAGGGCCGCGAGCGCCGCGACAAGTTCGCTGCCGCCCTCAGTGCCCACCGCGAGAGCAAGCTGCTCGAGAAGATGGTGCACAACCCAGCATGGACCAAGGACATGAGCCCTGAGGAGGTCCAGGAGCAGAACAAGAACTTTCGCCGGTGGATGGACGACGGCATCGCGCCTCCGGCGCCGGGTGGGAAGCCCGAGACGCAATAGTGGTCTTTCTGGCTCAGCCTACCTTAGGACGGCATGCTACCTTGGGACGAATGAGACTGCGGGAGGAAGAAGTACTGCTGCTCGTCTCTTGCAGGGGCCGTGCTTGTTAATTCTTTCTTGGGGAGGTAGGGAAAGTTGGGATCAAAGTTGCCTTCCCAATCTCTTGCGTGTATTCTCTCTCTCCCACGCGTTTTGGAATTATTCGTTGAAAGGGGAGGGATATTCATTATGCTCGTTGCCCCAGTGTCTCTCTTGTTACGTCATCTATGTTTTATTGATTGCTTTCTTTTTGGTCTTGTTTTGCTCTGCTAGCAATGAGAAATTATACCGGGAATTTTGGAATTACGAGTTTTACTCAAAGTCAGCACACTGCTTTCGTATAGCACGGAGACCTTCAAAAACGAGGGGACTTCGAGGAGGACTTTGTTTTGGGATCCCTCCGTGGAATCCTTTCGGTTTGGAGGTCTCTGAGGTTTTCAATCACTTGGGGTCCCCTTATTGTGTTATCATCTTTCGGTAGGAGTTGGTTTAGTTACGTTCGGTAACCTTTTCAATTGTCATTCTACTTTGTTGACTGATGTCACTTTAAAAACTTCGCTGCTACGAAAACGCAAACCCAGTGGTTCGATCTAGTCTTCATTAAATGTCTATAAGATTAACAGAGACTGCAATGGCATGTCCTGCTTTGAACGCCAAATTTCTTTTTGTGTGGGCTCCTGGAGCCTTGTTCGCAGAAAGAAACTCCCTTTCATTCAATCATGTAACTTTTGTTAGTAGCTCATGTTGAGCATTTACTGGAGATTCTCAATAACGAGAGCAGAGGCACCTCCGCCACCGTTGCAGATACCAACACACCCGACCTTGGCGTTCTTCTCCTTGAGGACAGAGGTGAGAGTGGTGAGGACGCGGGCGCCGGAGCAACCCAGGGGGTGGCCGATGGCGACGGAACCGCCATAGACGTTGACCTTGTCGGCGGACAGGTTGAGCTGCTTCATGTTGGCGAGAGCAACGACGGAGAAGGCCTCGTTAATCTCGTAAAAGTCGATGTCATTCTCGGTGAGGCCGGCGTGCTTGATGGCCTTGGGGATGGCGAGGGCAGGGGCGACGGTGAACCGCTCGGGTTCGCGCTCGGCATCACCCCAGCCGAGGATCTTGGCGATGGGCTTGAGGCCGAGCTCTTTGACCTTGGCCTCGGACATGAGGACGACAGCAGCGGCACCGTCGTTGATGGGGGCGGCATTGGGGGCGGTGATGGTGCCGTCCGACTTGAAAGCGGGGCGCATGGCCTTGAGCTTGTCCTCGTTGAGGTTCTTGACCTCGTCGTCCTTGTCTACAACGACGTTGGGCTTGCCGCGGCCGCCGGGAACCTCGACGGGGACAATCTCCTTGAAGAGGCCGGCGGCGGTGGCAGCCTGAGCCTTCTTGTACGAGTTGATGGCGTACTCGTCCTGAGCCTCACGGGACAGGTCGTTATCGGAGGCACAGAGCTCGCCAGCGAGACCCATGTGCTCTTTCTTGTAGGCGTCAGTCAGGCCGTCCTTGAGGACGCCATCGACGAGAGTCTGGTCGCCGTACTTGGCGCCTGTGCGGAGGTTGGGCAGGTAGTGAGGCGCGTTGGACATGGATTCGGTGCCGCCGGCGACAACGACGGAAGAGGTGCCGAGCATGATGTTCTGGGCGCCGAGGACGACAGCCTTGAGGGACGAGGCGCAGACCTTGTTGACGGTGGTGCAGATGGTCGACTGTGGGAGACCAGCGCCGATCGCGCACTGGCGGGCAGGGCCTTGGCCGAGACTGTTTGGTGGGTGACGGTCAGTAGAGGACAAGTAGAAGATAGGGAGATGGCGTACCCGGCGGAGAGCACATTGCCAAAGTAGACCTCATCGACTTCCTCGGGCTTGATGCCGGCACGCTCGACGGCGCCTAGGGTTGATTAGCTGCTGGGAGGGGCGTTGATTGGGAGAATGAGGGGCAGTTTGCTATACCCTTGATGGCGACGGAGCCGAGCTGAGTTGCGCTCAAGCTAGAGAGGGAGCTATTATTGTTGTCAGCGGGCCGTCTGTAGACTTGTGAAGAGATTATCGAGTAGTTGAGAAGTGTCGAGCAGTTGGGAGAAGAAAGGGTACGAACCCAAGAAACGAGCCGATGGGGGTTCGCGCGGCGGACACGATGTAGACGGGAGGAAGGTTTGACATTTTGACGGGCTATGAATAGGGTGTGTGTAAGGATGATAGAGGAGAGATATGAAGAAGAAAGATTAGCAAGGAGAAGTGCGAGGGGATGGTTAAAATAGAAAAAAAGGGGAAGCCACTGGAAGCGAGGAGCGAGTTTGTCTAATTATTGTAGTAAAACCGAGCAGCCCATGTACCGACCGCCTTGTCACTCGGGTTTCTCCAAGTTTTGGTGGGCAGTTAGTTAGTTGGTGGGAGGTGAGGGGCAGCTCTGGCCGTATTCGGACCACTTGCCGGCTGCTGAAGGCTTGGTACGCACGATGGCGGGCCGGGATTGAGCTATTTTTCTCCTAAAAAAATCTAGGGGAAATTCTGCAGCTTTATATATCAAAGATTGATAAGATCATATTGCCGCAGTGGATTTTTCACGGGCACCGTGCCTCCGCCTCATGCATGCATCGGCTGTTGTTGTTGTAAGTTGAGTTCGTCCCTTGACTCGTATACTATAGTAGTACGACCCAACCGATCTGCCCCGTCGCTGCTGGCGCCAGTCTTAGTAAGGTAATTGCAGCCCTGAAGAGCGCTGAGCCCCTGCTAATTTTCCCTCTTTAACAGGGAAGTTGTTAGCGGACTTGGCGGCTACGATAAGGCCCCCTAATCTCCACGTGACGCATCGCGACTGCTAGCAGAGGTCTAGCAGAGCTCGAAAAAGTTACCCATGCGCGCCGCGCCGATTAGAGCAACAGCGCCTGTCCGTTTTCCAGCAGCCATTGACCCCTGCTGTTGTACATATCTCGAGGCAAGATGGATGATCTCTACGATGAGTGAGTATTGTCCTTGGACCCCGCCATAAAGTCTCTGCGCTGACCCCGTCGCGACTAGGTTCGGTAACTTCATAGGCGAGGAAGTCGAGTCGGACGCCGGCTCCGACGCGGGCGTGGACGCCGCTGATTATGTCTTTGATGACGCTGCTGGTGATATCCAAGATGAGGATGAGCTTATGGAGGTGGACGGTGAGTTGCGCCTTGCGATGCGCCACTGACTCGACGGGCATCAAGCTAACAGTAACGTCAACGCGTGCAGATGGTCCTTCAAATGCAGTCATTCTCCATGAGGACAAACAATACTACCCGACTGCCGAGCAGGTATATGGCCAGGATGTCGAAACGCGTGTCGAGGAGGAGGATGCGCAGCCTCTCACGCAGCCCATCATTGCACCGATCGAGACGAAAAAGTTTACCATCGAAGAGGACGACCTCCCACCCGTGTACTACAGCCGCGAGTTCATGTCGGACTTGATGAATTTTCCTGAGCAAATACGAAACGTCGCGCTCGCTGGTCACCTGCATCACGGAAAGACGGCCTTTACCGACATGCTTGTTCTGGAAACACACGACATTCTTGAAAAGCTTGACAAGAGAGTCGGCCGAAAGCGTGATGAGGCGCTCCGATACACAGATATTCACATCCTCGAGCGCGAGCGCGGCGTCTCTCTCAAATCTTCACCGATGAGCTTTGTGCTGCCCAACTCCAAGGGAAAGTCGCACTTGGTCAATGTCATTGACACGCCTGGCCACGTCAACTTTGTTGACGAGGTCGCTGCGGCTTTCCGACTTGTCGACGGTGTCTGCTTGGTGGTCGATGTGGTGGAGGGCGTGCAGGTGAATGCGGAACAAATCATTAAGCATGCCGTGCTGCAAGACCTGCCACTTACGCTGATCGTCAACAAAATGGACCGCCTCATTGTCGAGCTGAGGTTGCCGCCCAAGGACGCGTATTTTAAGCTGAAGCACGTTATTGAGGAAGTCAATACGATAATCGCAAACACCGCACCCGCCACATCCGCGGCAAAGCGTGTCAGCCCCGAAAAGGGCAATGTGCTCTTTGCTTGCACCGATCTGGGCTGGTGCTTTACACTACAGTCATTCGCCAAAATGTATGCGGATAGCTATGGCGACATCAACGCCCAAGACTTGGCGAAGCGTCTGTGGGGAGACGTCTACTTCAACCCCAAAAAGCGAACATTTTCACGGAAACCACTCGAGGATAGAGCCGCGAGATCATTCGTCCACTTTGTCTTGGAGCCTATTTACAAAATCTTTACACATTCCATCAGCGACAGCCCAGAGGACCTGCGGCCTGTCCTAGAGTCTCTAGGAATCCAGCTGAAACCCGCGCAATACAAGGCAGATGCTAAGGTCATTCTGAAACTTGTGTGCGAGCAGTTCTTTGGGCCTTCTACCGGCTTCGTCGACATGCTTGTGCAGCATGTACCTTCGCCAGTTGAGTCGGCACAACGGTTACTGGAGCGTCATTACACTGGCCCGCTGGATAGCAAGGTGGCCCGCTCTATGCTGGAGTGCGACCAGGATGGGCCCCTTGTCATACACGTTGCTAAGCTCTTCAACAAACCCGACGCCAAGAGTTTCTATTCTTTTGGCCGAGTCTTGAGCGGAACCGCGCGCCCTGGTGTGCGGGTTCGAGTATTAGGAGAAGGATACTCTCTTGATGACGAGGAAGATATGACGACGACAGCGATCAACCAAGTATTTATTGGTCAAACGAGATATAACATACCCACTGACGGCGTGCCTGCTGGTAACCTCGTGCTACTGGACGGAGTTGACAACTCCATAGTCAAGACAGCCACGATTGTGCCGCCCACGCTGGAAGACGATGAGGACGCGTACATCTTTAAACCCGTCAGCCACTTTACAGAGTCAGTTCTCAAGGTTGCTGTTGAACCCATCAACCCTTCAGAACTGCCCAAGATGCTTGATGGGTTACGAAAGGTTCAAAAGTCCTATCCCCTCCTCGACACCAAAGTTGAGGAGTCCGGCGAGCACATTATCATCGGCACTGGCGAGCTCTACATGGACTGTGTCCTGCACGACTTGCGCCGTCTCTACGCGGACATGGATATCAAGGTGTCTGATCCTGTAACGAGGTTCTGCGAGACTGTTGTGGAGACTTCAGCCACCAAGTGCTACGCCAATACGCCGAACAAGAAGAACAAGATTACTATGGTAGCCGAGCAACTCGATAAGGGCATCTCGACCGACATTGAGACGGGGGCCGTCAAGATCCGCGACCCCATCAAGAAGACGGCCAAGTTCTTCGAGGAGCGGCATGGGTGGGATAAGCTGGCGGCGCGCAGCATCTGGGCGTTTGGTCCAGATGAGGCCGGCCCCAACATCCTCCAAGACGACACGCTGCCCACGGAAGTGGACAAGAAGCTGCTCAACACGGTGCGCGAGTCGATCCGGCAGGGCTTTAGCTGGGCGACACGCGAGGGCCCGCTGTGCGAGGAGCCGATCCGCAACACCAAGTTCAAGCTGACGGACATTGTGCTCGCGAGCGAGGCCATCTTCCGCGGCGGCGGCCAGGTAATCCCGACGGCCCGCCGCGCATGCTACTCGTCGTTCCTCATGGCGTCGCCACGGCTCATGGAGCCCGTGTACGCCGTGTCCGTCACCGGCCCCGAGGACTCGTACATGGAGGTGTACAACGTGCTGGCGCGCCGCCGGGGCCACGTGCTCTCGGACGGCCCCGTCGCGGGCACGCCGCTGTATCGCGTCAACGGCCTGCTGCCCGTCGTCGACTCGTTCGGCTTCGAGACGGACCTGCGCATCCGCACGCAGGGCAGCGCCATGGTCGCCCTCGTGTTCGACTCGTGGAGCGTAGTCCCCGGCGATCCCCTCGACCGCGAGCAGGTCATCCGCCCCCTGCAGCCGGCCACCGCCCAGGCCACCGCCCGCGACTTCGTCCTCAAGACGCGCCGCCGCAAGGGCCTTAGCGAGGACGTGAGCGTCAAGACGTTCCTCGAGCCCGAGTTCTACCAGAGCCTGATGGAGAGTGGCATGCTCGGCGAGCTGTGAACTGGGGAGGGGAATCTTTGACAGAGGAAGGGGGGAGCTGTATGATTTTTGTTTTTGCTACAAGGACCAGGGAAAAAAAATCTGCGATTTGGTTGCGAGACAATCTAGTTTAGGCCTCGGCGTACGGTCTTGGGAGTTGTATTTTTTGATAGCTGCTATATAGGGGCAATACAGAAACCACGTGCATTACACTCTGAGACTTGCTATCGTTCGTACATTCTGGCTCTGTTGAGCATATTGGGTATGTGCAAGTATGCGTCCGTGTGCGCGTCTGTGTACGATGTTCGCGGCGCTTCCGCGATGAGTGTGCGGCCGCAATCAACAACATCAAGGCACAAGTGTGCTGCAGGACAGCCCGCCAGCTGCCTGGCATCTCCGAGGTAGCAGTTTCAGTACCCAGAGCATACATAGAAAGGCCCTCTCGGGCGCGGCCGCCTTTGCTTTTTGACGCGGGCACTCGAAGCGGGCAGCCCAACCCACCTTGGAGCGCTCTTTGCCCCGGCAGTGGACGCGCAGCCGCATCTGTTTTACAACAGGTTGTGTCTCCATCCACGAGAGATCGCTCTGACTTTCTCTCTCTCTCCCTCTCTCCCCTGGCTCAACACCCACACCGCTGTTCAGTAGCACGTCTCCAGCATCTTGTCCAGCACGCCCCGGAGGGAGTCGTTCTCGAGCGCCGCGGCCACGCGCTCCTTGTCCGCGAGCTGCTTGTTGACCTGGTCGTCCTGCACGTGCGTGCTCTCCTTGCAGCGCACGTCGACGCGGTAGTTGGGCGGCAGCGCGCGCTCGAGGCGCACCCGCACGGCGAGACCGAGGATCGTCGCCAGCGAGCAGTGCGTGATGGTCGGGGTGATCTCGACGAAGACGTCGACCAGCGGCGGTGCCGCCGCCGACGCAGCGGAGGAAAACGACGGCGGCGGTGGCGTCAGATGAATGTCGGCGAGGTTGATGACGGACAGCTGGCCGAGCGAGACGGGATGTTCGGGGTCGGTGATGGTAGAGATGAGGTCTGTTTCGTTGTCAAGATGACGGAGTTAGCCACCGCCAATGCCAATATGCAGATGGTACGGTCAGGCACGCATACCATAGATTTCTTGCTCGTCAATCGGTTCCGGAGCGGCATCGTCGTCATAGTCGAGGAGGCCGGCATCGGCGCCGCCGCCGCCGGCGCGGGGCCAGGCCACGGCCGCGCCGTAGTCGTCGCCGCAAAACGGGCTCGACAGGTACGGCGGCCGCGCAAAGATGATGTCGGCGTACTTGGAGTCGGGGCCCCGGCGGGGGACGATCTTATGCTTGCGCGTGGGCAGCTCCGAGGCGCTGAGGACCGTCGGGTTGGCGTTATCGAGCGCGGCGGGTGACATGGCTGATGGAGGGGTTCAAAGCAGCGATTCGGAGCTTTGACGAGTCTCTCTGAGGACTATAGGCTTCGGGATAGGGTTTCGCGGAATTGGGTGAGTGGATATTCGCCCTCATATAGATAGAATCAGGCTGTGGTTTGCGTCTTTACCTCGCATAGACGTGGTTGTTGAGATTGTCTTTTTGGTGTCCCGCACAATCTGGTGATGCAATTGTCGTGTGCTGAGTAGACTACACTTGCCCCGCTATTTTACACCTGCCATAGCCAGTCACATGGCCATAATAAGTAATGCCTTCGATACTAGATTAACAAGTACAGCAGCTGCATTGTGACAAGAATGCTGCGCGCCGACAAATAATCAAACCTACTCGTCTAGGCGACATATCACCGAGTCATCGTGGCTTCATCTGTGGCCCAGCATCATACCAGCCAAGCTAGATTCAAAACTTGGCGTCTTGCACATCCCAGTACAGCAGACGCAAACAAAGATCCGTTCTTTTCCAAAAGGTCGCCGACATTTCGCTCGTCAAAAAGTCCCCAGTCTCCCCCAGTTCACTTGCTACCCCATACGGTTTGGCAAGGTGGCATGCACAGTGCCCCCCTGGCGACGGGCGTGTAAAATAATCGATTCGGCTTTCTGCGGCTTCGTCTGCCAAGTACCAACTAATTTGTATTAACAAGTGGGTGGTGGCTTCTGGAGGAAGCGTGCCCGCCCACCTGTAAGCACGAAGATCCGTGGCCCCCGAAGGCAGCAAGATTACCGACACGGCATGGCCGATAAGGTGTGTTGTGGTGATGCAAAGCTAATGTCAGTCTGTAAAACAGCATAAGCAAATAAGAAGCAGACGAAGTGCATATTTCAAAGGTCAGATCGGATACCGGCCGGGGCGAGACTCTGTCTGTCCCGCGCGGTAACGCACTCTCGTTGCGGCGCCCATTTTGGCTACCCTTCCCGCTACGACTGGTGGGTAAAATACAAGACATTGGCCCTGGAGTATCCGTAGTAAACAAAAAAGCCAGGCCTCCGAGACAGCAAGGCGTTGCTTCGCGGGCTTCTGCATGGCGGCGAGAGAGACGTCCATTCCGCCCGGCCAAAGCTCCGGCCTGGAATGCCGCCCTCGGCGCAAACTGCTGTCCTGTACGGATGTTGGTTGGCTGAGATGCCACATTTGCGTTCAACTTCCCTTTGTTTCCGTTTAAAAACAACTTCGCGCCCCCCTAGATGTGTACACGCAAAGACGCACTGCTGTGTACGGGCCATGTCCTTTCGACTTTTTAACTTTCTGGAAGCTAGATGCACAAGCTCGCCCTGCGGAAATTCGGAGCCGACTAGCCATCCCCTGCAAGCAATATTGCATCATGTGGAAATCTGCGGGCTGCAACGTGATCGTCGTAGTACATCAAGAGTGACACAGCTTCCTCAGCAGCTTCCCGTTTCGGTAGGGCGGGCTGTGAAGCCCGCGTTTCACCTGATCGCCAACCATGGTAGCTCGCCTGCCGTGCGGCTTTGCCTTGGCACCCTGGGGATCAGCCACGCCGCTGCGCAGAATGCGATGTGCGCCACCAGGCGCAGCGGAAGCCTCGGCAGCCTGAATGTGAATGCAGGTCCAGTGGACGTAACTCCTATTGAACTTGCAGGTTGTATGACATGTGATGGAGGTCTTTGTACTGTCTCGTGCGCCACCAGCCCTTTGCTTCCTCTCCCAATTTAGAAAGTAGCAGGGGCGTGTGTGGCTTGCTATCCTTGAATATGTCTGGCTGTGTTGCGGGCGTTCAACTCGATGGGGTATTTCCCCTAGCAAAACCTAGAAGCTGACAAGGTGATTCGTTCGACTTGGGATGACTTTTCGGTGAATGTTCAACGCCGCCGCTCAGGACGAAAGCGACCAGCCCCATTTCATGCTCAAGTCTGGGCCAGAACTTGGGCCTGTCGTTCCTGTAATTGGACAAAGCGCTGTGGAGGTCAGGGAATCTTTCTATGCCCGCGTTAACGCACAGGCTCTTGGGCATCGGAGCCAAGCAACACATCATCAACATCTGCCTCGGCTCGCCTGGACAATTCAGGCGCCAGGCGCCGGACTTGGTTCTCTGGTGGATCGCAAGTTGGACTGTTCGCCATCCCCAGCCAAAAAAATGATCCAAATGCAAAAATAAAAAGGCCGAAGTCGAGCCTTGCAAGCTCCACATTGCTGGTGGGATCTGTCTTCGACTCGCCCACTTGACAGCAAGTTAGCGGGAAGGCTGCATAGCGATGCAACCAGCACCACAATTTTCTCGAGATGGGCCAGTATCGATCCGGCCCGGCGCCTGTCATACTTTTCCAGGGTTTCCTATTCGTTGTCCAAGCCTTTTATTCGCTGTGTTACTGCGAAGAGGGGTTGTTGCATTCAGATTGCAGGACCACGGCCCTTCGGTGAATGTCTCTGGTGCCAAGCCTGGTGTATCAATTGCAGTTGCCATCAAATTTCGTCATATTACCTACCTGTCAGCCTCGTCGCTCGTTAAAGGCCCCAATATAATTTGCCATACGCGGCGCACAAGCGCGAATATTATATTATGCCTTGGTTGTCGAATTCGATTCGCGCCGGCGTTTTGCTGATGGATCTTGCACTCTTACGCTTCTTGAAAGCGGGCGGTCCCCTTGTGCACCAAGACGCCGAACTTCCAAGACACCTACAGAGCAGTGTGTACCCCGTAGGTCTCACCTATTTTGGGTAATCGGTGACGTTGAACTCCGTGGCAAGGATATTGTCCGCGGAATGCGCAGCCACGGTTGCTGCCCACGCAGTCGGCACAAATCGCAATTTTGCAATACCCCTTCGCTTTGAGCGTCAAGGTTTGCCGTGACAGAATGGTCTCGAATAAAATTCATTACTCGCAAGAAGAATTGCTGCAAGGTGGTCACGGGCAAGGACAGGTTGGCCTAGCGAGAACCGTGTTGAGGTAACTGTAGATTGATAGCGCAGGAGTTGCCTCGAGGCTGCCGAGATCCATATTGGAAGGGAAGAGGTTCGAGGCTGAAACGGGTCTGACTCCCACCATGAGGCTAAAAAGAGGAATTACCATAGGGTGCGCATTATTATGCCGACCGCATGAAGATGGATCGACGTAGGGCTTGCCTAGGAGCATCTCGCATTGAGAACATTTTGTCAAGATTGAGAATTGCAGTCTGTAGGTATGGGGCGTGTGGCGAACATTGGCACATGCGCCGCCTTCGTTCAGCGAGACTGTGAAGCGCAGGTCCGCACCACGGGCAGGCCGGATGGTGGGTTTCGGCCATGTTTCTAGGCGTGTCTGGGATCTAACCAACAGGATGGGCGATACGCAGAGGAAGAGGTGTGTACTCTTACGCGCAAATTGCTGTGACAAATGGAGATGCTTGTGGATGGATGAACTTGTGGATGCGGAACTGGGTCACACCTTATCGAAATACCGTATGCACCATTGGGCAAGGCGAGGCAGAGTTCCCGATAGGCGACGCGGATGCATCAACATCGTGGCGCGCATTCTCCCCTTTGTGTTAGAGGTGCGTCATGAGGCGGCGCCCTGTCTTTGTCCCAGAACAGACGTCTGCACAGCCTGAAGGCCGTTCGTTCGTCAGGTGTCAAGCTAGCGAATGGAAGGTGAAGAAGCCAGGTAAGCCGTGGTCGGCTGAGCTGTGAGGAACATATTCGGTAGCCTGTGATGAGACAGCTCTGGAGGTGGGTGGCCTAGTTTGGAGCTCGGAATTTGGGTTGGGTCTGAATCGTGAGCAACCCGATGGATATGGGACTATCTCACGGTGCTTAACAGCCAGCGAGCAGCGTACATAGGTAGGCACAGGTCGGCTGGTTAAGGGGTAAATGAGGCAAGAGGCCGCCGACTCGACTAGACAATTGTTTTTGCAAAGGTTGGAGAGGTACAGTTTCGGGCCAGGCGGTACGATACGTAGACAGTGTATGGACCTGACTGTCATATAGGTTTATGAAAAGGAACGAGGCAAAGAGGAAGAAGCCGTAGTATTACGGCGAAACCAGGATAGAGCAGAAAAGAATTTGTTTGCTATTTGGGTGGAGATGAGATGGCGTGTGGTGTTGCTTGTGTGGTACAGAGTATAAAATGGTACCGTACCTGTTGGTGTGGTTTGTAGGAAGTGGCTTGGCAGCTGGCCGCCAGCTGGCAGCTGTAAGGACCCTTTGTTTGCTGTGAAGAGCGTGGTGCGCGTTTGCCTTGAGGATCTGAGGGGGGACAGATCACTGCGCCTATAACTGGGCGAATTGACTTGGGCAGTCAACAGATGACTTAGTTGACGCCACGTCATCTTTTTTTAGCTGCCTTCTCCCACCGTCTCATTTTATCCCTGACACATGGCATAATGCATGCAAAACTAAATGGTGGTAATGAGACGACTACCGAGTCCCGGGATAGTAGAACGCTGGCGACATGCATTCCCCGCATATCCAGGTCGTGGACGCCCCGCAGCGTGGGCGTGAACAGACGCCACAACTACGGCGCCACCTGCGGCTTGCAGCGAGTCGTCGATGTTGCATGTGGGTGTATGTATGTATGTAGGTACATTGGTTCTGGCATGTGCGACTGGGATGCCAGGTTAGAGAAGAGGGAAGATGATGGCATTGCTCTCAAACCGGGGGACACAAAGCACACCTTTGAGTCTCTGCTAGTAGTTAGCACAACATAGCAGAGCAGAGGCCATTGAGGCCAAACTAGTAAAGATCATGGCCACAGTTACCAACTACGTGGTATGCAGCAAGTGCAGATAGTTGATCGAAATATGCAAATATGGATGACCATGTAGGACTAGTTAATTGGCTGGATTAATTAAACTCGGTGAGTGACGCGATAGGGTAATGCGGGCCATCGGGGCAGGATAGTAAGTAGTAAGCGGTATCCAAGGGAGAAAAAGCAAAATAACGGGACAAGTGAAAAGGAAGCTTCGAAAAAAGAAAAAAAAAAGGGGAAAGTACAGCAAGAAGGGCATTCTGTCCGCTCTCAATCTCTGTCGATAAATCACTAGCCCTCTGTCATCCATACGAGCACCAGAGACCACCTATTACAGCACGTACCGAACCCTTAAGCCGGTGGCTGTGGCTGCTCTGCTCCACCAGCCTGACAGGTCCTCGACTCCTTGATCCATTCATCTCACCTGCCTGGGGGACGGGGTCTGTCTTTCTGAATGGTCTGGTACTGGAAGGGACGGACTCCATCGCTAACCGGGGTGGCGACAAAATCCACCTGCTGCAACTCCAGCCCTAGGCACCTACCAGCAATGCCTACTATGTTACTGGGGGAATTATGTCAATGCTGCTTGTTTACGGTGGGTTTGTCGACGGGATTGAACAAGAGTTCTCGCTGTACTGGTAGATGGGAAGCACCCTGGTAATCTGTGCCTGTGCTCGAGCGAAGCACGGCCGCAGCCGAACGAGTGTGAGCGAAACAAGCATCTCGAGGTTATTATTGTGTTCCTGGCTCATCTGCATCTGCGTAAGGGATTGACGAGTCGTCAAGCCACCGAACGCCGACCACCATGACAGGACTGGTGGATTTCTTAGCGAATCGCCAGCGCCTATTTTGCTTGAAGCAATGCAGAAAAGCAAGTTACCGGGCCCGTCAAACTGGTGAAGAGTCAAGTCAGTTAGTTACCTACATCCAATAAAGTAAGTAGCTAGCCAATTGGGCAGTTGGTTAGTTGGTTATAGTGATTTTCTTTGAATGTTAGTTTGCCTTGTAAGGACCGCTTGGCGCCCCAGGTTGCCGCCATGGGATGGAACACAAGCCGCGGAGTTGTCTGCCCAAATAACTCGGCGTTCTTGCGATGATAAATTTACGATTTTTACGGATACCTCTTGGCGAGTGGGCACGGGCGGTAACCCATGTGGAGGGAGATTGAATCGAATCGCTTACTGGTGCAGTGATGGTAGTCAATAAAATAGGTAAGCACCACAAGACGGAGAGATCCGGACGTGAAAATACAAAGACAACGACTACCTGTAGCCAGCTACCAACAGCGTGGGAACTGATGCAGTGGTAACTTACTACCTGCTCACAAATACGTATCCCGCCTGGCGATTCTTATGACCATTATAATGATTATTGTTATAATTTCGTACCATGGCTATTAACCGATTGGAACGCCCTGACCATCAAGTTGCAACGCTCGTTTAAGCAGGCCTTATAAAACTTATGCAATACCTACGGGATGCTGTGAATAATCTCCAGGCTAATCCGTTCCGCGGCTCGCATGAACAAGGTATAGTAAGTAAGGGAGCAGGTTGGCAGGCCTAAGGCCCCTGTCATTCCCCTCAAACCCTCACAGCTTTGTCTCTCAGTTGTCGTAGATATTTTGCTAGCCTTCCGCTGCCAGCTGTCTAGCAGCGAGCGCCGCCGCAGGACCAAGCCCTGTCCGGTCAGTCATCTCGTACAGTACGTTGCGAGCTTCCACTCATAGATCAATAATTGACTTGAGTCTAATGATCCGTACTTGTATTTATTGGGCATACGTTTGCTGGCTGTACATGCCCCGTTCCAGCGACCCATCCTCCTTGTGTCGACTTTCAGGATGGGTATTCTTCATCTCCGCATTACCTGGTGTGCCTTTGGTGCTGCCTCGGGAGTGTGCAGCCAACGCTGGGAAAAGGTTGTGAAATTTTGAGAAATTATAGAGAGCGATAGCTGTGGTGTATTAAAGCTATTTCCCTAGGTACTTGGCAGATAATAACTTGTTCAGTGGCAGCTCTGGCAAGTAATAGTACTAATCTGTTCTGGAGGTAACCATAACCACAGGCAGTCCACTGACTCTTGTTCCACCAAGGCCACCTCCCGCACGCCGCCAGCATCCATCATCCCATCCCCATCCTCCGTATCTTTTCTACCTTATTATTAACTAGGGTAGGTATGTTGGTAGGTAAGGGTATCCCTGATCCTTCATCCCTCCACTGGGCATCCCTCCATCCATCCATCCATCCATCCATCCATCCATCCATTCATCCATACACGCCTTCCCTCTCACGCCTTCCACGCCACCCAACTCCACGCCGCTGACATTCCGCCCGTTTTGTCCAGTGTCTTGGCCCCCCCCGCCTGCCTCCTGTGCGGTACCTACAACCGGGTACACACAATATTCTACAGTACACCTCTTTCTGTACTTGGCTACCTACTTACCAACTGGTTGGCTGATGCTTCCGCTTCCTCTCACCCTCTCCGTTGTCCCTCCTCCCACCACCCCGAGACTGATCGGCTGGCGCCTGTCGCACCTTTTTTTCATTTTAGATTTTTTTCCTTTTTCTTTTTTTCCAATTTCCCTTTTTCATTCTATTTTCCTACCCGCCACACGAGCCACATGAACCGGTACCTATAACGTCAGGTACCCCAAGACGGCCGCTTGTACACACACTCTTACCCACTCGCTGTCTGGTACTTTTGCTTTCCGCCGACTCGCGCGACTCAGCTACAACTCCCTCCTGCAACAAAACAAACGGCTGCCTTTTCTCATCTCTCGTCACATTTCTTGGTGGTTTTCAACTTGTTGCACCTCCCTGCATCCCCCTCCGTCCCCGTCACCGCTCCTCGAGCGCCTTGGCCGTTCCCGGTGCCTCCTGGTTTGTCTCCTGCTCCCTCCATTGACGTACCTGCGCCACATCGACCGCCGCCCTCATCTGCTACGCTGCCACCCCCACCGGCTCGATACATGGCCGTCGCCATTTCCATTTCTATTTCCTTACACCTCTCATCCCTCCCTCGTCGAATGCCGA
The DNA here is from genome assembly GCF_001636725.1 of Cordyceps fumosorosea ARSEF 2679. Classification (NCBI taxonomy): domain Eukaryota; kingdom Fungi; phylum Ascomycota; class Sordariomycetes; order Hypocreales; family Cordycipitaceae; genus Cordyceps; species Cordyceps fumosorosea. The sequence continues at coordinate 557,083 of NW_017387312.1, forward strand.
TTTCCTTCCCCTGTCGATTGAGCCGGCCATTCGGCTCGTACCTTCGCTCGAATCCCCTCTAGCATCTATAAACGCTGTCTCTCACTCGCCAAAATGTCGTCCTTCACATTCGCCCCGAACCAATACCCCCAGCAGCAACAGCAGCAGCAGCGCGAGATGCAAAAAAGTATGTCCATATCTTGTGCCAACATGCGCCACTTTCATTGCATCTGGCTAATCAGGACTCTGTCAGACTATGTCTTCGTGGACGAACACAACCGCCACAAGCGCCTCAAAGGCATGTCCCCCAAACCACACGCACACGCTAGGCCGCGGCCAAAGCCGCGCGCGCCCGCTGATGCTTCGCACTCAAGTTCTACTGCTGACTTGCTGGCTTTTTTTTTTTAGTGATGCGAGCCTGCGAAGGATGCCGTCGACGAAAAATCAAATGCGATGCCGCCACTACGAACTCGTGGCCCTGCTCCGCATGCGTCCGTTTGAAACTCCACTGTGTGCGACCAAACGGCTTCGACAGCGCCGGCGATCCAACTACTTATGAGGCCTTCGTCACCCCGGATCAATTTCACCAAATGACCATGCAGATGCCTCCGCAATCGCACCAGAAACAGGAAATGTACCCTCAAATGCCCAACTATACGGAAAATCCTGCGGGCTTCTATACCATTCCCTACGACCCCTCTCAAGCACAACATGATATCAACTACACCACCGTCCCTCCAAACATGCTCGACCCGGGTTCATACGTGCAGCAACGCAACTTTCCGCAGCCTTCTTTCAACCAGCCTGGTCAGCCTGGTCATCCCGGCGCGTCCCCCGAGTCCTACACCACCGATTCTTATCAGCAGCAAGATCTAGCTGATCTTCTTGGAACGCTCAAGCTCAACGAGGTCGGCACTGGTATGGCACAGCTGCTATCTTGTTCTACCCACACCATGTATGCTAACGGAACTTATAGCACCTTATCTACGAAACAAGGCCTCCTTTCGACGTGGCGAGGAACCCGTTGTCGAGGATGACGAAGATTACGGCGGTCTCCCACCCATCCTGTCAGGTTCAGGCTCCAAAATCCGCATACCGCCAGAGCTTATGCCCGACGAAGAGACTGCGCTACAATATTTCGAACTCTACTTTACGCACGTGCACCCTTACGTCCCTGTACTATACAAGCCACACATCTATCATCAATGGCGTCATGCGCGTGAATCCATTTCGCCCCTCATTCTCGAGGCCATATTTGCCATTGGCGGCCGGCTCGCCGAGGAGCCTGCCATGGGCCAGCAGTGGCTTGGTCTCGCCTCAAGACATGCTGACGCATTCATGGATACGCCCCGTCTTAGCACGCTCCAGGCTCTTCTTATGATACTCAAAGCCCGCGAAGCTGCCCCCAAACGTGGCTACTTCTTTCGGTCCTGGATGACGGTGGTGCAGTGCGTTCAGATGGCTAAAGATCTTGGGCTTGATGAGCACTACGAGGACCATGAGGACGGTATTGACTGCGAGCATAACCCTACCGATTGCCATTTGCGCACCCGTATTTGGTTGACAGTCTTTGCTTGCGAAGTCATGGTTGGCACGCCTCAAGGCCGTCACGATCTTTCCGTCAGCATGGATACCGTTGATTTCACCATTCCAAAGCGCATGCCTGGTGCTGACGAATCAGAGTACCAAGTCTCGAGGAATTTTGTTTACTTTGTCCGTATCGTTCGTAATATCCGGACGATGAGCACCACATATGCAAGGCTGCGGAAGCGCAAAGACTGGGGAATCGACCCCGAATTCCAAGAGCTCGACAAGACCATCACGTCATATGTTAGCGATCTTCCAGCCGACCTCGCCATTTCTTTCCCAGCCGACAACTCGCCTCCCTGGTTGCCTAATAGCTTCATCGGCAACCTGCATAGCTATCATTACCTCACCATCATCCTTTATAACCGACCCCAGCTTTCGTTCCTTGACCCCAATGCCAACCGTGTTGCATGGAAGCAACATATGTTGCAGAGCTACAACGCTGCTAAGGCTATTTGCAGACTGCAAGAAGCCATAATCAGCAACTTTGGCCTGTCTGGCCTACAGTGTATGCAGCGTGGATTCTCATTTACAGTCTATGCCGGCTTATCATGCATCGTCATTCACCTAGTAGGTAATTCCGGCAAGATCTCCAGAATATTCTACTGACTCTTTTAGGTTGCCATCGTTTCCCCTGATCCCGACTTGAATTCGGATGCTCGGGAGTTCTTCACCAGGCATATGCGCATCATGGAACAAGTGATGGAAGTATGGCCCATGCCTGAGCTTCAGACTCAGATCGACACGGTCCGTGAGGCCTTTTCTGCAGATACCCGCAGGGCGTTCGTCTTAAAGCCATCTTTCCCTTATGGGAGCCCACATCCATCGAACAAATCGAGTCCCCCACACATGCCCAGCGGTGCTTACCACGGCAACCTTGGTAGAAGTGGCTCTCTGGATCAACACCTCGATGCACACAGCAGCCTTCGCTATGTGAGCAACCCTATCACACCGCCGATTTCAAGTGATCCTATGAGCGTCAAGAACGAATCGCCCGCTGGCCATCTTGAGCTTATGCCGCACGCTGCAACTTCGGCGGCTACCATGCCGCCGAATATGGGACTTGCGGATCACGTTACATGGAACCCGTCGCGCATCTTTGAGTAAGTTACCTAAATATGAATCAAAACGATGACAAGCTAACAGTATTCAGGCAATGGAATAATACATTCGCTGTCGAGCCGCCCCAGACCAACAACAATTCGACGCTTGGTCTGTCACCTGGCGGCTCAGACGTCACTCGCATGTCTGATACGCACACGGCGACCTCGGGCATGGTTGCAAGCGCCCAAAATACCTCACCTCCACCTTTTGTGCCAAACATGGCCAACTTCATCACTCCGGCCATGTGGCAGGAGTCTGTTGCTAGCGTGTACGAGGGTGGTCTCAAACGTGCCTGGGACCACCAATAAAACCGCAGAGTTCGGCTGAAGAGTCTTGCGGTCTCAGCGGTGCTTTCGAGTCGAATTAATGACCTTGACGATTTCCTCTTCTCAGCTACCTAGAGCGTTCTGACATTTCAGGATGCTCGCTGTATAATTATCTATGAGGTCTTTTTTGTTGCGTTGGCCACATTTGCTGCCAACCGTTGTCTTGTTTGGCGATTTGGTCAAATACGAGCGAAGTGCAAAGCTTTCTCGACCAGCGTCGTATTCCCATCATCTATTTCCCTTTTTATGTACCAGGATCGGTAGATATAGCTTAAAATGTGTGGCTGGCCGGTGGAGCACGAAAACGCATGCAGAATGCCGTCGCAGGGGCTGGATTACGAAAAATGTGATGGATCACGATGATTTATTTAATGATGGGGAATATCCCAGGCGTTGCGGAGCATTGCATGGGATTTGCGTTATATAAGAAAGTGGTTTCTTGGAGACATCTACACATGATTTGCCCAAGTACGATAGAGTGACTGGCCAAGCAAGATGGGCCGGCCTATACAGGGCGTCGCATATTTGGCATCGTGCAAGGAAGGGTCATAATTACGAATCACCGTAGGAAATTCCACCTTGATCCCTTGCAGGTGGGCATTATTTTCTCATCTCCAAGGCGAGATGCGGCATGTGGTGCTGGACGTTCATGCGCGTTCGTCCTTACTATCCTTGTCTGCTTCGGTAGTGAGTTCGGTGATGCGACGGCGTTGACTCCGCGCCCCCTCAAAGGGCGGGTGCAGTAGAAAAAAAAACAAGGTTTCGTCAACGGCCTTTCTCGGTTACAGGCCTTTGTCAAGTTGCGTTTACCCCCAGCATTCTGCCAAGAATTCTGTCTGTGCGATATTGGGGTGATTTGTTTCGCTGGGAGGGAGAGGAGGAGGCCGCCCCCTTCTTCAAGAATGTGGAGCCTTCGACTGGCAATATAATTTATATTACTTTTGTCCCCCACTATGGCCATAGAGAGAGGGGACCCTTCGCTATTCGGCCAAAGTTGAAAAAAAAAAAAAAAAAGAAGGGAAACTCCATTCCAGCCTGGCTTTCGCAGAGCGGCATATCCCGCGCGGCTTGCGCTCGTCCTCCTCGGACATGGGTTTCGGCGTGGGGGAAGAGGGACGATGGCGAGTGGGCGAATGAGGGCAGATGGGAAAATCAAAAGATTGATCTGGGCTAACATACTTACATACACACCCCCTTTGCGTCCTTCTCGTTTACCTCGGCGTTTTGCGGGGAGGCTAGGGGGGGGATACTATTTGTAGGGAATCGTGTGGCTTTTCCTGGGCGAGATGCCCATCGGCGTAGGCACGTTGAGCCGAATACGGCGCTCAGATCCGGCCGAAGAGGTGATGGGTGTCAACTCGTCTCTACTCTGTAAGATCAGCGTATGAACGCAGCCCAGCGGCGGAATAGCAACTACGTTGACGTTTACGGGTTATTCGGGGAAGAAACGCTCTTCACATCTCTGGCATTCCGCCGATTTGAAACAAGGCCATATTTTTTACACGTAGTGTTACAACATCTGCCCACAAACCACTCTCTCCAACCCAGACAGCCCTCGTTCACGGCGCCACCGGCTGCTCGCCAGCTCTCTTCGCGATGCCCTCCTTGATGGCGTCCCATATCCACGGCTCCACGAGGTTCCTGCCTGCCCGCGTCTGCGCAACGCCGCGCCCCCTCCTCCCCGACGCCTGCTGAGCATTCTCCGGGATGTGAAACCGGCGGACGGCGGGCAGCTCGTACCACCTGCGGGTGGCATTCTCCGCCGCGACGTCGCGCGTGTAGTTGACCAGGCCGAAGCGGCGGTCGCGCCGCGCGGCGGACACCAGGTCGCCGGCGCGCAGGGCGCTGTACCGCGGCTTGCCGATGACGCTGACGGTGGTGGCCGTGAGGCGCGTCCCGGGCGGCGGGCCGCTCGCGACGAAGCGCTCGAGGGCGGCGTGCGAGGAGCGCGCGGCGGAGGGCAGGTGCACGTGCACGTGCGTGACGAAGGGCGCGGTGGTGTACGTGACGAAGAGGAGGGGGACGACGCCGCAGAGCGCGACTGAAGGTGCGGGTGAGTTTTGAGGTTTGCGAAGAGTAGGGTTGGAAGGGGGGGGGGGCTTACTTTTGACAGTCTCCTCGATGGGCTTGTCGGCTTGGACGTAGCCGGGGACGGCGACGCACAGGAAGAAGACTCCGACGAAGAGCGTGGTCACCTTGAGCATGGCCAGGAAGGTGGTGCGGCCCGTGCCGGCGTGGTAGATGAGCAGGCGCTCCGGGATCTCTGATGAGCGTGGTTCGCCATGTCAGCGAGGGTGTGCAAGTGATGAGGATGCGAGTTTGGGCGGGGTGGGATGGGCATACCAAGGTTCACCTTGGCCTTTGCGACCGCAGCGCCGGCTTGTCGCTTGGAGACGGCCTCGGCGGCGGCTTTGGAGAGCCGCGACGACGACGGCGGCGGCGGCGGCGTCTTGACGGAGTAGAGGCGGAAGAGCAGGGTGTGGCCCCTGGGCCGCAGGAGCTGGGCGCATTGCGTGGCGGGGCGGCAGACGCTGGCGCTGTGTTGTCTTATGATCCGAGAGAGAAGCGTTGGACTAATTGGGGAGAGTTGGCACATCGTGGTGATGCTGTTGGCCGGAGCCTGTGACGGAGTTGTTGATGGAGGGTTTAAGGTTGTCGTTGACTTTTGGTGGAGCAAATTTGGGCCAGCGCGGCTAGGGTCTAGATTGTCCAAATTGGCCTCGTTCTCATGTTTGGCAGTTTTCCATGTACTATCGTACAGCTGATGAAATCCGATTTTTTTTTTCTATTCAAGCTTCATAAAAATCGTAGTCATTCATTCTATTTTAGACCACATTCTTGGTCAGCCACTCCTTCCACTCCTTCTCGCCCCAGCCAGAGCTAATGTCCTGCAGAACACCGTCAAAGACACCGGTGGGCGTGACGTGGACGCCAATCAGCCTGTTCATCTTGGTCACCACCTTAAGGTCATTAGTGACCTCATTGCCGACATTCAGCCTGTCATCACTCTCAGCCGTTTCCGGGATGGCCAGCAGCTCGTACACCTTGGCGTCGTCGACGCCCACGCCGCCGGCCAGCTTGGCCAGGCGGCGGTAGGTGTTGTTGCGCGTCTCGTTGACGACGTTGATGTCGAAGAAGGACTTTTGGGCGTCGAAGAGCGCGGCGCTGAACTCCCAGAAGCGCTCGGGGGCGAGGCGCAGGACGGCGAGGGCGGCCTCGTGCAGCAGAGTCGAAGACGGGTGCCAGGGCTGGACCTGCTGGCGGAAGATGACGGCGAAGCTGCGGGACCAGGCCGGATCGGCACGGACGAGGGGATCTACGACGGTGCGCAGAGTGCGGAAGAGCTTGGCAGAGAATGGGCAGCAGTAGTCGAGGTAGAGCTCGAGAGTGTGCGTCGCGGGCGGCACCACGGAGGAGGAGGTGTCTGGAGGCGGGGCGAAGAGGAGCTTGTGGGCGGCGAACTTGGGAGGGAGGGCCATGGTGTTTGCTTGCTTGATGGGTGGTATTTGTGCTGAGGGAGATGATGAAGATGGAAGGAAGAAGAGAGGATGCGGATGATGGTGATGGTGAGGGGGTTATGGCAGGTGTGAGATGTAGATGAGGGATGGCGTCATGTTGATAGCTTGGGAAGCTATGTATGGACGGTACCTCTGCAAATGCGTAGCTTCAGTCAGGTAAGGAAGTATCTTGGGGATTCGAAGTGGCTGGTGAAGTGGCAAGTGGCGCGGTGCAGCGGGGTTTTCGGATGGTTAACCGTTGAAGAGCTACTAATAATAACAGTTAGTTAGAGTGATGTACCGGCTGGGGATCCGTGTGTTAGCTCGAGATGCACATCATTAGAACATTAAACATTTGTTCCAGAATAATCCCTATCTTGGCATGTTTGTTGGTTGAGATTGTCGTAAGCTGTTGTCTCGGGACTACCAGTTTGGTCAGTTTCCGACGGCATCTTCTATTCCCACATGCTGCCGTCGCATATGGATGGATGATAGCCAACGCAGTCATCATGGACTTTGCTTGGCACATATCGGGAGTGGCTTTGTTTGAACAGCTGAATGGAAAGGAACGAGAGAAAGTAAGGGCAAAAAGCAAAGAAAGAAAAAACATCCTGCAGAACGATCATCGGATGGTCAGCAGATGCCACCCGCCTGCACCCGGCCAAAAAGCTACATACCTGCTACTAATTAAGCTTAACCAGGCGGGCCTGTGGCTTGCAAACGCCACCAACACCCATCATCATCATCGGAAGCCGGGCCAATATGTGCATACTTCTGGTACACATGCCAATTACGCCCAGCCATGCACCTTCGGACATTGTCCAATTCAAGAAGCCCAGTCCGCACATCTCATCTCAGCTCTCGACGCAATCGCCCGAATAGTTTGTTCAGCTCAATGCACAGGTCCTTGTAGAACCCCCCCCCGCGTTCGTCCAGTTCCTCCAACTAGTGTCGGGACGTCACGGCGCTGAACCAATCTCTCCACAGTGGCGCAGCCTTGGCAATCCATCAATCCATACAGGTTGCCGCAACTCGAAAATCCCGTCTTCTAGACCTCTTCCTTTTCCCTTTCTTCTTCCTTCTCTTCTCAACCACAAGTAAGACAGACGTGTCTGCAGGTCTCCCTTGCCATTCCCGTCTCGAATATTAACCACCAAAGCAGCCCGAGCAGCCCAACGCCCGAAAGAATCCCCCAACATGATCTGCCTCTCCAAGGCTGACGAGCACGCCCTGCGGCACCTCTCCTTCAACCAGAGCCCGCCTGCCCTCGCACCGGGCCAGACCACCTGCGAGGACCTCAACGGCATGGCCAATCTCCGCGAACACGTTGCCGCCGACCAGGACGACGGCGGCGGTGGCAACGCGGGCCTCTGCGGCGCCGACGCCCAGGATGAGCGGCTCCGCCACGCCTCGCCTGAGCCCGAGTTGCCCAAGGCGGCAGAAGCAGGATGGTGGTGGAACGGTATGTTTCCTTCGTGATCTTGTTCATTGATCCTGCTGGGACTGGACTGGACTGGACTGGACTGGACTGGACTGGAGCGGATCACCAGGGACGGAAACATCACTAACTCGTCTCCTCAGGCCCATCCCTGTCTTCTCGCACGGCGGTCCTTGGCGGACCCCCTGCCTCTCCAGCATCTCCTTCTTCTCAGCGTACTCGGTACGTCTGGGGTTGGGTGACCTGGATCTCCTCCGTTCTTGTTGTCTCCTCTGTACTCTCCTCCCTCCGGGAACCCTCTTCTCGGGCTGTCGTAGCCCCCGCGTTCTCGTCGTCTCCCGGCGAGCCAACTATGCTTCTCCTCAACGACACCGCCACCTCCGCCGTCTCCTCCGCCGCTCCGGCCCTCCTCGCCGCCGCCGCCACCTCCGGACCCCTCCGCAAGCGCTCGACCTGCGCCACCGGCGGCGTCGGCGGCGACGAGTACAACACGCCGCTCCACGTCGGCGCGCTCTTCATCATCCTCTTCGTCTCCTTCACCGGCTGCGCCTTTCCGCTGCTCGCCGTCAAGTTCCCGCGCCTGCGCATCCCCGCACGCTTCTTCTTCGTCGTCCGCCACTTCGGCACCGGCGTCCTCATCGCCACCGCCTTCGTCCACCTGCTGCCCACCGCCTTCGTCTCCCTCGGCAACCCCTGCCTCTCCAGCTTCTGGACCAAGGACTACCCGGCCATGCCCGGCGCCATCGCCCTCTCCGCCGTCTTCCTCGTCACTGTGATTGAGATGGTCTTCCACCCCTCGCGCCGCATCCAGCCCGAGGACATTGCCTTGAATGGCGGTGGTGGGCATCAGGGGTGCATGGCGAACGTGGCGTTTGTAGCGGAGGGGGAGCGAGGCGCGGATGGCTCCGTGACGCAGCCGATCCGGGACATGGGTCCGATAGGCGGCAGGCAGTCGAGCGTCGGCCAGAACTTGACGCAGCTGAGCAGGTCGCTGTCCACGTCGGTCGACACCTCGCGGGACCCGTCCAGGATTGCCGTGACTGGCAAGAACGATGCGGTGCTGTCATCGGATGAGGACTCGTTCCGGCCTCCCACTCTCTCTGCTCAGCAACAGCTGCGCAGGGAGCGTCTTCAATGCATCCTCCTAGAGCTGGGCATCCTCTTTCACAGTGTCTTTATCGGTATGGCTCTGAGCGTGTCTGTTGGGAACGAGTTCATCGTGCTGCTCATTGCCATCACATTCCACCGTAAGTTTCATGCGCCATTAGCAAAGCCCATCGTTCTAACTCGGCTATAGAAACCTTTGAGGGATTGGCACTGGGCTCTCGTATCGCGGCCGTCAAATGGGAAAAGCAAACGATTCAGCCGTGGCTCATGGCACTGGCCTATGGCTGCACGTACGTTCAAACCGTTCTTGCTCATGTATCCTTCCACCGTAGTGCTAACTCAGAACTTCAGCACGCCTCTTGGACAAGCAATTGGACTCGCCACGCATACGCTCTACAGCCCCGACTCCGAGGTCGGTCTTATCCTCGTAGGTGTCATGAACGCCATCTCCGCCGGGCTGCTCACGTTTGCGTCTCTGGTCGAGCTCCTCTCCGAAGACTTCCTGAGCGACGCCAGCTGGCGCTACCTCCGCGGCAAGTCGCGCGTCGGCGCCTGCATCCTGGTCTTTCTGGGCGCGTTTGGCATGAGTCTCGTCGGCGCTTGGGCATAGATTCGTCCGGTCTTTTCTTGTCCTGCAATCTTTCTTTTTAGGTTGGGTGGGAAACTGAGACGGCTGATTTGGCCAACCTGCGAGCTGCGCCTTGACCGCTCCAACATCGGCTTGCGCCGCAGAGTGTGCTTTCTGGTTCAGCCTTTGAGCTGATTCAGCAAAGCATAATGAGTACAGAGGATTCAACATCCGGATATAAAATCATTTACATTCTTTTTCCGTCTTGGCTAATGTTTGGCTAAAAATAAACTATTTGAATACACTTCCAGCCGGTACGAGATTTACATGCTCTACAACTATTAGGTTTACCATTTTATATAGAAACATCTATCTACACACCATGCAATGTATGTGTCCAACATTGTGATTCAATTATTTACAACTTCAATGTCTGGTTCACGCTATGATACAGTATTCTTCGTCACCACGCCGCGCGCAAATTCTCCAAACGTGAGGTGCTGCTCAATGTCCACCTCCTCGCCCAGGTTGGGCTGCGTGAAGACGGCCAGCGTGTTGCGCGCGATGCGGCCGTCGCTGACGCTAGCCTTGACGCCGCGCACAAAGTGCGGCACGGCCTTGAACTTGCCGGCGGTGATGCGCTCGAGCGCCTCGCCCGTCTGGAAGGCGATGCAGTCGCGCGGGATCCGGACCTGGAACGTCTCGCCGGTGCGCGACTTGATGTACAGGCCGGCGCTGGGGTCGGGCGACGCGGGCAGCTCGCTCAACGCAGGCAGCGGGGACGAGCCGCTGCCGGCGGGGACGACGGTGTCGGTGTCGGTCTCGTCGATGAACATGGCCGACGTCAGGCCCGTCAGGCAGCCGTGGTCCAGGTGCGTGGCGCACCAGTCATCCTCGTCGCCGCCGTCGGCGACGTCCTCGCGGCCCTGGGGGTAGTAGTGGAGGAGCCGGGCCTTGGTCGTGTTGGAGGTGCTGACGACGTGCTCGAGGTAGCCCTTGGGGTAGCCGTGGATCTCCTTCTCGGCGAAGCGGTCGCAGGCGCGGGCGACGAGGACGGCCACGTCGATGATGAGCCTGCACAGGTCCGTCACGGCGGGCTTGAAGCCTGGCAGCACGGCCTCGGCCGGCCAAAGGTTCGGTGACAGGTACTCGGGGAAGGTCGCCTCGGAAAACTCGGCGGTGGGCTTGGCGCACTCGAGGGAGGCGTCGACGTAAAAGGCGCAGTTGGCATAGTAGGAGCCCTTGAAGGTGTCGGCCTTGCCGTTCTTGAGCGTCTCCTTGCCGAGGGACCAGCCGGTGAGGTACTTGGCGTGGGCATTCTCGAGCGTTTCTAGAGCAGGGTTCGTCGTTTCAGCGCGACGCATACAAGGGAAAGGAAGAGATGGAGCCATGTAGGAGTTGCATGCATGCACATACCGAGTTCTGCATGCGGCAGATTGCCAAGATAGGAAGCATAGGACAGGGCTGAGTGTCTCAGCTTGGGGAACTGCTTTGGCACATCCTTGACGACGAGGATGCCGAGCGAGTCCGGGCCGAAAGCCTGTTGAAGAGTCTCAAAGGAGACATTGCCTAGGAGTTTACAAAGTCAGCTACTATAAAATACTTGAGGGGCATGCAGTGAATGTAGTGGTAGTGGCAGCAAACGAGACGAGATGGAACCTACCAGATTGGAGATCTTTGAGCGAGACGGTGACGGCCTGTGCCTGCGCGGCCATCGTGACAAGGGCGGATGTGGCTTACTGCGTATTGCCAAAAATAGGAGGGTGGTCTTTTTTGATGAGAAAAAATGAGACAGGTATGACACACAATAAGAAAGGCTGAATAATACGGTCAAGTGAGTGAGTGAAGAGAAGAAGACCTTGTGGAAGCACAGCAGAACGTCAGTCGTTCAGTTGATGATGGGCATGGTGGCTGATGCTGATGGCGGGGAGGGGCTGTCCGCAGCCACTGTCAATGCCTAGGTCAAGGAATTTCAGCGTTGTTAATTGGTGGGCTAGGCCGAGAACCGACGGATAATAGCCCTGTATTTTTTCCCTCCACGCCGTTAGTACCTGTAGCCTCATGCTGCTTTAGCGCTGCGGTTGAGAACTTGCAGAGGATTTCGGCCGGCCCTTCAGCACCCCCCAAGCAGCCAGCCCACTGCTAAAAATTCATTCTTAAAGCGGCATCTTCAGCTCCCCCACCACTTTGGAGCTCGCCGCTCTCCGAACCCGCCATCTCCAACTTCACCTCTTTCTTTTGCCGTAGCAAGGCGCACCCCCCCTCCCTTCGGCCCGAGATACGAAATCGTAGCCCGTCCCATCTACCGAAGCTGCATGAAACCCCAGACGTACGAATTCTTCTCGAACGACTCCACATCCCTCCTCGGGGCCATGGTCAAGCCGCTGTCCTTCAAGGGCGACAAACCCAAGAAGCGCAAGCGCGCGCGCGCCACCACCGACGACGGCGACGACGACGCCGGCGCGGGGGCCTCCTCCTCGGCGAGCAAGCAGCTGCGCAAGGCGGACGATGTGCCGTCCGCCGACGATGACGACACCTGGGTCGCCGCCGACGCCCCGTCCGACGTCTCCGGGCCCGTCATGTTCGTCCTCCCGACGGACCCCCCCTCGGCGCTGGCCTGTGACGCCGCGGGCAAGGTCTTCACCATGGCCGTCGAGAACATGGTCGATGCGAACCCGGCGACGGCCGAGCCGCACGACGTCCGCCAGGTCTGGGTCGCGAACCGCATCGCAGGAACCGAGCACTTTCGCTTCAAGGGACACCACGGGAGGTTTGTACCCCATGTCTCTTGTTTTTTTTTCTCTTTGCTAACTTGGCGCCTTAGGTATCTGGCCTGCGACAAGATCGGCCTGCTCTCCGCGCACTCCGAGGCCGTCTCGCCGCTCGAGACCTTTAGCCTGGTCGCCACCGCCGACACGCCCGGCACGTTCCAGGTGCAGACGCTGCGCGAGACCATGCTGTGCGTGGTGAAGCCGTCGTCGTCTTCGGCCAAGTCGGCGCCGGCGCGCGACGAGGTCCGCGGCGACGCCGACGCCATCTCCTTCGCCACCACGCTGCGCATCCGCATGCAGGCCCGCTTCAAGCCCCGGATCAAGGCCTCCAAGGAGGAGAGGGCCCTCGCCAAGATCAGCCGGCGCGAGCTCGAGGAGGCCGTGGGCCGTCGCCTTGACGACGGCGAAGTCAAGAAGCTCAAGCGCGCGCGGCGCGAGGGCAACTACCACGAGACGCTGCTGGATGTCAAAGTCAAGAGCAAGCACGACAAATTCAGCTGAAAGCATTTAATTAAAAGTCGGTTGGCGTTTGGTTTTGTTATCGGCGTTGTTGTTTTGGTAGTTTTATTCAGGAGATCATAGAATTGGGTGGCACAATTGTGTTCGTAGAAATATACCCCCAAGAGGTCGGTTTCCAACGCAGGCGAGCTTACGCGCACGTTTGGTTTCCGCTATCCAGCGCGCCATCCTCTTACGCAGCCATCTTCTCCCGCAGTGAATACGACTTGCTCTTGATCGAAGAAGCAAAATGATCGCACAATCTCCTCTCCATGCGCCCCGGGCAGGCCGACGCCATTCGCCGTGTCGAGGGACCATTGTTGCTGTGCGTCCTTGGCTAGAAAGTTGAGCTGAAAGAATTGTTTACTACCAGCACTCTCGTTAGTTTTCCAGGGCTCGATAGACCAAATTTCGCCAAAAAAAAATTTAAAAAAAAAAGAGAGAGATTAAACGTACTCTTGGGCGCCCGCCCCGATGACGGCGCCGAGGCCGTCGGCCTTAGGCGTCACGTTGGCGACGTACTGGCAGCCGAGCAGCGGGCGGAGGTCGCCAAAGTCGCGGATCGCATCGCCACCAGCGCGTTCCTCGGCGGCGTCGTAGAGGGCGAAGCGCTCGTCGTGGGAGAGGGCGAGCACCTCGCTCGAGGCCGGGCCGAGGAAGGCGGCGCGGTGCACCGAGGCGCCGTGGTTGAAGGTCTGCACCGTCACCTCGTCCTCGTCGGCGACGCGCGTGTCGTGCACGCTCACGAGACCGTCGGTCGACCCGGACAGCAGCAGCGCCGGTTGGCCGCCGTGGAAGGCGAGCTCCGTCACGTCGTCGCTGTGCACGTCCTGGTAGTGTGCGCGAGGGGCCGGCGCGCCCGTGACGTCCCTGTCATCATCATGGGCTGTCAGGGCATGCTTCTTTTTTTTTTTTTTAATTTTAAAAAATCGGCGGTGAACTTACCAGAGATGGATCGAGGCTGTGTGGTTGTGCAGCTCCGTGCCGACTGCGATTGTGTTGGTCGCCCTGCTGCACGCCATGGACAGAATCGGCGCCTCGCTCGCTGCAAGCAAGTTGCCATTTGATCAGCATCATCATCATCATCATCATGAACACCAGAGACCACAAGAAGACGACGACGAGTCAAGACTCACCCTTGAAATGCGCCACCTTGGCAGCGGCGTCCTTGATCCGGAGATCCCACACGGCGACGGTGCCGTCCTCGCCGGCCGTGCACACCAGCGCGTCGTCGAGCGTCCGCAGCGCCGTCACTGACTCACCGTGCGGCGCGTGCCAGGCCGCGACCGGTCCGGCTGCCAGCCGCGCGGGGTCGAGTAGCGAGATGGCATTGTCTGTCGCGATGGCCGCGAGGCCGAGACCGGTGCGCGCAATCTCGGTGATGTAGACGGCCGGCTCCTCCTGGCGGCCGCCGAAGCGGTGGCTCTCGACGTTGGCTAGGTTGTACATTGCTTTCCAAGGGGAGATGCTGTGCTAAGTTGTCGAATAACGGTCGGTCTCTTGTACTTTGAGGCCTCAAACAGAAGTCGGTCAGATTTTGACCCCCCTCCGTTTGTTTGGCTGCGATATTGTCTGCGGCTGGGAGAGACGCCTGGGTGGATAAGGATTCTTAAAGGCTTTCTGTTTGCTAATCGTTAGAATTTCGGATGTCGAGTTTATTCACGGTCGCAAGGCACTTTAGGCTGCGCAGACAAGGTTTGAGTTGATCATATTTGTGATAAAGTAAGTTGGCCCGCCCGCCCTCGATCAAGATTTCCTTGTTGGTGGAGCTCAGCACTCAGCAACCACCCAGTTGCAAACACCATCCAAGTTGACCAGAGAGCTTTGAATTCACATATCCCACATATTCCACTTGCTAATCGGCATATCTCAGGTAGTTTCAGCAGCTAGTCCAATTTCGGTAAATCGCCAATCAATGCCTTGGCCGCATCCCTCTCCTTCTCCGGCAGGGCATCCAGCACGCCATACAGACGCTGCAACACCTGGCCAGCCTGGGCGCGCTTCTCGGGCGAGGAGGCGCTCGCCAGCAGCTCCTCGCGCTTCACCTCATCCGCAGGGAGGAAGCTTGCCTCAAGGTCAAGGCGCGAGGCCAGCAGCCAGGCCCTCGTCCGCGGGTGGGCGTTCCACAGCGCCCGCGCCCGGAGGTGCAGGACGGCGGTGACGAGCCAGTCGGCCGGCACGTTGGGGTGCGGGATCGGGCGGCACAGCTCGTTCTTGAGCGCGTCGCCCCCCTCCTCGTCCGCGTACGCGCTCTCGACGTGCGCGATGAAGGCGGCGCTAAACACCTGCTGGCAGGGCCGCACCGGCTGCAGCCGCAGCGTCCGGCCCTGGAACACGGGCGTCGGCGGCAGCTTGGCGAGGCCGTCCGTCGAGCAGTCCACGTACAGCGTGCCCGGCCGCGGCACGTACGAGCCCCGCTGCAGCGTGACCAGGTCCGGCCGGATCGAGACCACGCGGCCCTGCCGGACGATGTTCTGCATGGTCCGCAGCTCCGCCAGCTCCGCCCGCGAGACCGTCGCGCACCGGTACATCTCCGGCGGGACGTCCCGCGACAGCCGCATCGCCTCCCCGCCCTCCTCCATCTGCGCCACGTAGTCGTCGGGCGAGGAGCAGGTCAGGGCGGCGCGCTGCAGCGTCTGCAGCGTCGCCGCGCGCCGCGCGCCGAACAGGTCGCCCGGCTGGAGCGCCTCGCGGTCGCGCAGCCACGCGTCGCGCGGCACGATCCAGGTGACGTCCTGCTGGCGCACGCCGCTCGCCAGCAGCCACAGGCAGGTGTCGATGCCCGTCTTGCCCGCGCCGACGACTGTGAAGCTCTCGTGCGGCTCCCTCAGCCCGGCCAGCTGGTTGGGCGTGACCAGCTCGACGCCCGCGGCCACCTCGTACTTGGGCGGCGCCATCGATGGCACCGTGACCTTCATGTACGTGGCGTCGACGATCTTGGCCTTGGCGCCCGCGCGGTACAGCTTGCCGGTGACGAGCGACCGGAAGGCGCCGTCGCCGAGGTACTCGCACTTGGGGTGGTAGGTGACGCGGCCGCTAGGCAGGAAGCGCTGCTGCATGAGCTGGCTGTAGTACGCGAGCACCTCCTGCGAGGTGGCGAGCTCGTAGAGGCCCGCGTTGGGGCCCTGCTCGTCGACCTGATCGCTGCCGAGCGGCTTCGAGTTGACGCCGTAAAAGGCCGACGGCTGGTGCAGCCGCACGAACGGGTAGGCGACGGTCCAGTGCCCGCCGGGCGCGTGGTATCGGTCGACAATGGCCATGGTCGCCTTGCTGTCACTGAGCATGGTGTCGGCAAAGGCGAGGCCCATGGCGCCGGCACCGACGATGAGGTAGTCGACGTCGACGATTTCAGTCATCGTAATGAGCAGACTGAGCTTTGAGGGGCAAATAGGGCAAAAAAGGGAAAATATTATGGCGACGATGTCGTGTACAAGAACAGTTGTCTTCAGATCTTATCAGAGTTCCGAAGCTTGTATATAAGCATGCAATAGACTGGGTAGCAGTGGGAGCAGGGCCGTGCACTTCAAGGTTACTACACGCTCAAAAGGCAGGATACTACTTTTACTTATAATACGAGACATATGCAATAAAATGTCGGGGTCCTTTTCCTTGGTTTCCGTAGAGCAGCCGTCAAAACCTGCTTGCGCAGCAACCCAGTGTCAAGGCCGCCGGCGTCCGGTCAGTTAGGTCCGGCCCGGAGCGTATGACCGACTCCTGTCAAGGCAGAAAGCATGAACAACACAATTCGCGCATACTTGCTACGCGGTCACATACTAGGTTCGGCGTGTGTTGGGGCCGTGGCAGTGTCTTTCACCGGTGATTATGTGACCAGACTCCGTCCCTCCAGGTCAGGTAAGCGGCCATGCTTCACCTCGTCAGCTTGGCGGAAGTCTGTCGAGTGTTGGCAATTCAAATTCTGATAAAATGACACATAAATTCGTAATGCCTTGCAGAAAGCCCGTTTGCGGATTTCTTCCAATCATTGTTGCATGGATGTTTGAGACACTGTCCGTGTCAGGGAGCTTCCGGCCATCCGCCGTTGCAGCAAGATAAAGTCCGCTCCCGAAGCGGAGGCTCCACAGATGACCACCTGCCATCTGCATCTCATCTTCAATCATTGAATTTGCAAGGAATAAAGAGTAGTTTGTGATTATTTTAGGTTGCTATCGTACACATGCGCTCCGTTTTATTTGCTTTGTCCTTGCCAAGATATTAAATAAGAAGTCCCGTCAGATGAATTCAGCATCATAGCCAAAGAGAAAAGCGTTTGTGTGTAGATGTCCCACGTAACGCCAAAAAGTAAGTGCAACGACCAGCCACCCCCCGCTGATTTCGAGTCTATATCCCGGTTTCCTGAGTTGAAATGCTTGGCACGCCGGCCTATCTATCCGATTCGAGTTGCCTCTTATGCGCCGTATGCTCGTTGATTGATCGGAACGCTCGCTTTCCGACTTCGTAGCTGCTAATCATGATGGCGCAGGCCGGTGCAACCTTGAGAGTTCGTGGAATCCAGCCGCGCCATAGTCCGGCGGCGCCTTCAGTCTTAAAGATGTGCCACAAGAGTCGGATCATATTCTGCTCTTCCGGCGCGGCTCCTGCTGCTGTGCCGACGGTTCGTCGCGGAGTGCCATCACTGTAGATTTGCGTTCGCGTCTTGCCAACATCAAAAGGCATGGTGACAATAGAGGCAAAGGCGCCGGACAGGGCACCGGCCGAGAAGCTGTCCAAAAAGGTCTCGGCTTGTTTCTCGTTGCTGCGCGACCGACGTCGGGCCGTCAAGAGGTCCTCGTCGCGTGATAGGGAGCGCCCACGTCGCTCTTCGCGCATGTCGGTGAATTTGGTCCGCAGCGTCTCATATCCCCACCAGTATAGACTGGAGAATGGTACGTCTCTCCAAAGCGTCAAGTTGAAGCCTCGCCAGAGTGAAGCGTAACCTTCGGCAGCGACCATGGCTTTGATACCGCTAAGGGTCTCCATGAAGTGACCAGAGGCAGATCCTGAGGCCTGGATGCGCGTGCGAAAGAGCTCGATCGGACCAACCGCGGCGACAGCAATCACTCGTGCAATGGAGCCGGCGGCAAGCGGTGCATAATCGGAGGAGAGGTTCGACAGGGGGCTTTTCGGGTGGTATCGAAGATTGTCATAGCCAGTAAAATAGATGATGTTGGCGGGAATCGTCATGACCAGAGTCGGGGACAGCCCACGCCACAGGGTGGTAACGCCCTCGTTACGGGCAATCTTGCGCAGTCCATCTATAGTGGATTTGTACGTCTTCTTCTCAACTTCTTGGACAGCACAGTCGTGAGCGCGAGCACCGGCCACCCCAGCCATGATTCCTTCGATTTGCGGCGCGGCCAAGCAGAACTCAGCGTTGTTTCCGGCAAAGAAGACTTCGCGGCAGCATGCTGTGACTCCTAAGTTGGCGGTTTGGATCGGGGTAAGGTTGTGCGGCGTGAGGGCGAGTTTGGAAAAGTCGATGGCGGAGACGGGCGGCTTTTGTGACTGGAGGCGGACTCGGACGACATCGAGCGGCGTCACTAGAGACTTTTGTTAGCAAGTCACGTATTCGCATCCACGGGCGAGAATGGTGGATCTGACTCACCGAGCAATGAGGTGAGCAGACTGCCTGTCATGGCAGAGATCATGGTTTGCGTGGGCGTGATCGGGGGCACAGGCGGCAGGGCCGGATCTATCCTGTCATGGTTTTGGGGTGTGATATCGCTGGCGGCTAGCTGCCCGCTGGTGGGAGGGCGGCTCATGATGCGCGTTGCGCGTGGCCGCGCCAACCGTGAATGGCGGTGGTGGTGATGCGGGCCGTCAAGGTGGATGGATGGATCGATGGGAGCTCGGCCGAAGCGAGACGAGGTCTATGACGAAATGTTGCTGACAGCAAAGGGTAGAGCTTGGCTTGGTCGCGAGAGGGGAGGGTTGATGGCAAAGAACAAAACGAAACGAGATGCAGAACGTGTTGAGAAGCAGAGAAAGGGAGCGATTGATAAGATGAAGGTGGGTGAGGAAGAGGAGTCGTTGAGTACGGGCGTTGCTAACAAAGTTTTGGTGGATTTCGCCTCCCCGTGGCCGGAGGTGAGAAAAAGTTACGTTAGCGTAACTTGGGGTGGAAGACTCGGACAAAGCTTGGTGTAGGACAGTGCAAGCTCCGACAGCGCCGGGCATAACAGGGCTGTCGGCCGGTGTTAAGGTTGGAGGTGGGTGCAGGCGGGCTTCACTAACAGTGCATCCTACGCGGATCCTCGGAGGCTGAAACTTGACTAATCAGCGGTCGTAGTGCCACTGCAGGTACTTGCTGTCGCTGACAAGCCCGGATTGCAGCCCGATATCCCCTGAATTACAGCTGAATTACAGGGCATCAGCGTAACTCAGCCACTCAGCCTCTCCAGAATCCCCACCAATATCCCGTCAATCTCTACGCCGGTGACGCATTAAGTTATCTACATCCAATCCAACCTCAACTGAAGCCTCCCAATCCCTCCATCGACAAAACCCACTTGCCGAGATCTGGCCCTCTCATCTTTCCGCCGTATCTGTCACGCCGCCATCATCGTCTCAGTTTTCTCATCTCACACCTCTTTTTTCCGAATACCTATACCACCTCAACATGTATTCCTTATGATAAGCCAATATCCTCCTCAGTCTGCCGTTTGACGCCAGCACCATTAACTCCGCCGGCGGTGTACCGATAACATTTCTTCCCTTTCAATCTCACAACCAAATACCCACCACATCCCATCATGTCTACCGGCGAAGGCCTGGACTCGGAGCTCGAGTCTTTTAGAAAGCAATGGCTCTCAGATCTCCAATCCCAGCGCGAGCCTACGACCGCCGATGCCGCAGCACCGTCATCCTCGCCCGCCGGTCATCATCGTCGTCAGAGCCACAGCCGCCGACACGACGCCTCGCACCAGTCGTTTTCTTCTTCATCCGCGCGGCCCGGACCTCTAAAGAAGGCCAACGGGCCGCCCAGCCCCACGGCCGCCCGGCGGGCCCTGATCCTAGAGGAAGGCTCCGACTATCTGGGTGGCCGTTCGTTTGACGAGCCCGCGCCGTCACTCTCCGCATTTTCCGGGGCCAGGACACTCGCCGCTCCAAAACCCCCGGAGAGGCGCCTTGTATCCGCTCTCGACCATTATGAGGAGGCCATGGAGAAGGAAGCCCAAGGTAACATGGGAGACAGCCTGCAACTATATCGCAAAGCTTACAAGGCAAGACAATTGCCGCCTTTACACTCGAAACCCCTCCATACCGTACTGACAAAACGCAGATGGATCATGGCGTAGAGCGCCGATACCGTGAAAAGCATTTCCCAGCGGCGTCAGCAAACGCGCCCACAGTCCAGGCATCCGGCAGCAGCAGCACGGTTGCATCCACCTCCGCAACCACCACCTCCGCCCCCGCGCCCGAGGTCCCCGCCGGTCCGCCTAAGACGTTGTCCGAGCTGCTAGAGGGCTTCGCCGCGCTGCAGATTGAACCCGCCACCGCCGACGACCCCGCCGTCGAAGGTGAGGCGCCGCCAGTCCTTCCCTGCCCCATGGCCAGCCTCCCCGACGAGCTGCTCACGCACATCCTGCACGACGTCGCCGTGGCCGACGTGGCCGAGTATGTGCGCTTATCCCTCGTCTGCCGGCGGCTCGCATACCTCGTCGCCCGCGAGCAGCGCATCTGGCGACGTGTCTGCCTCGGCGCCGAGTTTGGCTTCGCCGGCATGCACTACCGCTGGAACCGCGGCATCGAGTGGGGTCCGCTCTCGGAGGAGTCCGAGGACGAGCAGGCGGCGGAGGAGGAGGACAGTGACGAGGAAGACTCCCCCAACTCTGATGCCATCGTCGCCGACACCGACGCCATCCGCCTCAGCCCGCGCGAGCGCGCCGAACGCCGCGCGGCTCGCCTGCACGCCGCGACGCTGTCCCTGACGCCGTCCGTGTACACGACGTGGCGGGCCATGTTCCGTGCGCGGCCGCGCATCCGCTTCGGCGGGTGCTACATCTCGACCGTCAACTACGTGCGCTCCGGGCAGGCCTCGACCAACCAGCTGACCTGGGGCGGCGCGCCCATCCACATCGTCACGTACTACCGCTACCTGCGCTTCTTCCGCGACGGCTCCCTCATCAGCCTGCTGGCGTCGGACCCGCCCGCCGACGTCGTCCACTACATGACACGCGACGCCCTGCGCCTGCACCGCGAGTCCTCCTCCTCCAGTACCGCCGCCGGCCACCACGGCAGCCACCTACCCGGCGCCGTCATGCGCCTCGCCCACCGAGGCCGGTGGCGCCTCTCCCCGCCCGGCAGCAGCAGCAGCAGTGGTGGTGGCGGTTGTGGAGGTGGTGGTGCGGGCGCCCCCTCGCCGAGCGGCGACGACGAGCTCTCGGTGGAGACGGAGGGTGTCGGCGCAAAGTACGTCTTCAAGATGGACCTGCGCGTGCGCAGCGCCGGCAAGCCCTCGGCGCCCCGCGGGAACAAGCTCGTGCTGTGCGGCTTCTACAGCTACAACAAGCTGACCGAGGACTGGGCCGAGTTCCTGCTCAAGAATAACAAACCGTTTTTCTTCAGCCGGGTGCGGAGCTACGGACTGGGCGAGTAAGTGCATTCAAAGATTAGGATAGATTCCATTTCGCTCTCAGTATATAGACACATCCCGCTTTGTGTTTTACGCGTTACCATACGGGCAATAGACTCATCCACCTACCCTGTCTGAGAGGTGCATTTCTTACGTTCTGACACATGCTTGGCAATATTTCAAATACAAGTGAATTTGGACAGGACCATTTCTATTCGCATATGTACAGATAGAGAGAGAGAGAGAGAGTACCGTAGTGGTGTATGTTCCATCGAGTTAAAAGCAGTATTCAAACCATAGGACGTGGTATATAAAGAAAAATGACGTTCCTAGTCAAGGAGTAGGGAAAGAGGTATCGTGGAAGGGTAGCCTAGTGATTATAGTATCACTGACGCTTTCCTCCTAATGCAAGTAAGTGTGAGACGTCTGACGAGACTTTGTGCCTTTTAACAAGGGGATTATGAGAACGAGGTACTGGGGTATTGCCCCAAATATTGCACCACATCGTGGCCAAGACTGGCATCCTGGATCTGTTGCCGTGTTGTATATACAAATGTCGCCAAATAGACACCTTTCGAAAACAGGTACAAGAGACTCCGTCGCTTCTAGCGTATTCTCTTGCCATCAAGGAACCGAGGCGTATTGGGATCGTAATAGTGTTGATGCGGCGCGCTGCCCGCCTTGCGCGACTCAAATGCGGCGCGCTCATCCTCATCCATGGTAAAAGCCTTTTTGATCCAGCCAAAAGCGCTTTTCTTCTTCTTGAGGTGACGTTCCGTGTGCTGCGACATACCGCTCGTTGTATTAACACGATCCATTGTCGGGCGTGTAAAGGGAACGTTGTTCGCGCTCGTCATTGCACCAAGCGGTGTAGGCTTGTGTGTCGTTTGACTTGTACCAGGCCGCGGCGGCGCAGTGGCGGTGTGCGGCCGTTGCTGCAGTGGCGAGTGGGGTGAAGCTCGAACAGGATGGAAGGAGTGATGTTCAGAAAATGGGGATGGCGTAAAGGTGCGTAGATCAGAAGTCGGTGTATCCAAGGGTGAGGTCATGCGAGGCCGCGGCGGCGGGCGGTTGTAGCCGCCTTCGGAGTTTCGCAGGTCGTGCATCGAGCTAGTGCTTCGGGGTGTCCCGAAGTGCGACGAGGGCACATAGAGCGGAGAGTCGGGTGTAGATGTTGGCGGGATTTGAATAGAAGTCGGTGGATTCATGATACGATTGCGCAGAGACGGTCGTTTGCGAAGAGGCGCGGGTTCCGCCGACGATGGTGATGCTATCAGCATAGGAGAGGGAACGGGGGCAGGAGGCTGCGGCGTATAGGTGCGTGGCTGGAGCATATACAGCGATGTATCCTCGGATGGGGGGTTGCTGCGTGTCCGCTCCGATGAGATTTCCAGCTGATGGATTGTCGGCGAGTCTGTCATCGGCTCTGAGCGCGGCTTTGATGAGATGGAGCTATTCTCTCGGTGACTTCTCGTCGTTGGTGGAAGCAAGGGTAACCCGCCTGGGAGAGGAAAGAATGTGTCGTCGTCGTCTTCGTCTTCGTCTTCGTCTCCTTGGTTTGATTCATTCGGCGTCAGTGACAAGTGATTCGGTACGTAGCTATGATTGACCGAGTGGTTGGACGATTTGGCGTGCGAGTTGCGAGATGGTGGAGGGGATGGAGAGGCACCCTTGACAGTGTTGCGAGTGGATGCGGATTGAACGGTTCCCGTGGGAGTAGAAAAGGGTGCTACAGAAGTCTGGAAAGAGAATGAGTTAGCCAGATCGTATGGAGGGTATGCAAATAGCAAGGGAAAAGCTTACCCAGGTTCTTCGGCTCACTTCGCCGGCCTTGGTCTCCATCTCAGTGATAATGGTCATAAGTGTCATGATGAGGCCGTTAATATCCTGGGCGCGATCATTCATATCTTCGAAAGCATTTAGCCACCCTTCGGTGTTGCCCTTCATGGCGTCGTACACATCGACAAGATCAGGCTGTTCGGCGCGCCAATCGCCGCCGACTTGGTCGTTGAGCCAGCTAGCGAAGACTGTACTACCTCGAAGACCGGCTTCGATGTCATCATCCCACTGTCGCATGGCGACGTTGGTTCGTGTGAGGATGGCGTCTATCCTTTCGTTTCCGTCGAGAATTTCGGCGCGAAATTTTCGGTCCTCAAGCAGCTGCTCGAATACAGTGATGTTCTCCATGGGGAGCTTGAGATGCTGAATGCGCTTGGTCAAATCGTCGACGGCCTGGTTCAAATCTTCGAGGGCGACTTCCAGGAACTCATCGATTTCGTCAATATGGCCCTGTAGAATACCAATAACCTGGGTGTTGCTATTTGCCATGCCATTAAACATGAGGTAGACACCAAAGGATATCTGGGCGACCAGTTTCATGACTTCGTGCTGTGTCTGGCCTGGTCTGTATCGCCATTTGATATCAAACGGGTCTTCATCCTTGCCTTGACTAAGGAGTCGCTCGCGACGAGATTTGGCATCTAGTTGTTGCAATCGAGGTTTCTGTGCAGCTGTCCCCTCTGTGGCTTCTCGAAGAGATTCGGCAAAGGCATCCTGGAAGGCTGGTATGGGGTGCTCGGGCGCAGAGTCGTCTCCGGTCGTTGGCGAATCCTGGCAGTGATTCTGGGTCTCAACCTCCCGTACAGACTGGAGAGAATCCTGTCGGTGGTGATTGGTTGATTCTGGCTCAAGTTGTTGCTCAGCATCGTGTTGGTGTTGGTATTGTTGTTCTGGTTGCTGAAAAGTCGGCTGCTGAGTTGTTTGCTGGGCTTGCGCCGTGTCTCGAGAGTGTTGTTGGGTTGTTGGTGGCTTGGGTTGGTAGGCTGTCGACGGCAAGGTCTCTATGGGTAGTTGGCTCGTAGACTGTTGGATGCGCTGCTCTGGCTTGGCGCTATCTTGGTCTCGCGACTTATTTTCGGGGCTGGTGTTTTCGGCGTCGCGGCTAAAGTAGTCGGCGAAGGGGTCGTCAAAAGATCCAGCGTCTCCGTCGTCAAGCGACGGTAGAAGGACAATTTGAAGGCCGCCTTCTTCGAACTGGAGAGGTGGGAGCTGGGCTGCGGCCATTTTCGAATCGCGTCAAGACGAGGTGCTGCCCAAGGTGAGAAAGAGGAGCAGCAGCCCCGTCTGATGGGAGGTGTGCGCGGAGCAGGCCGAGGCAGAGTGCCGGGGAATGTTGGTTTCGAGGTTACAGGCGTAGAGGCATGGGTGGATGGGATGCGGCGAAGAGTCTCAGGTTATGCTGGCGGTGTTGTTGGCGTGTGAGAAGGGGCCTGGGGATGTGACAGTTGGGCGTGGCAGTTGGATGCGTGTGGCAGTGGAATGCGGCGTAGTCAGAGAGTCGCAGTAGTTATGCTGTGCCGGTCGAGGGCGTGGAGAGCGTGAATGACGTGAGAGTTGGTTGTTGCTGCGAAGATGACAATTCAATTGACGGGGAATCTGCTGGCGGGAGCGCAACTTGGCAACGCGGCCGTGGGTGGACGGACTGCGAAAGAACAGGGGGTTGGACGGGAGGGACAAACAAAGAAAGTGGTTGAAGTGACGTCGGGGTCCAAGAGATAAGGGAGCGATCCAGATCTAGACGCGCAAAGAAACGGAAGAGAGATATGAAGGATTGAAAGCGAAAGAAAGGAGAAGAAAAGCTGAAATTCGAGCGAGGCCGTGGTTGACGCTGACGGGGGGGACGATAAAGGCTTGGCAGGCGGCCG
Source organism: Cordyceps fumosorosea ARSEF 2679 (assembly GCF_001636725.1). Lineage (NCBI taxonomy): Eukaryota > Fungi > Ascomycota > Sordariomycetes > Hypocreales > Cordycipitaceae > Cordyceps > Cordyceps fumosorosea. The sequence continues at coordinate 582,234 of NW_017387312.1, forward strand.
AGCAGGATTTTGAACCAGAGTGACTTTGACTTGGGAGTTTTTTACAGAACACGTCGCTAGGTATGTATGTAGGTACCTTTTTAATTACTGGTCGTTAGGACTCATGGGCTTGGGCTTTCCTGGGCTGGGTTGAGCTGGACTTGGGCTGGGCTGGAAGGACCGGGGGATAGAGAGTGTGCCAAGTGTTAGTTAGGGTGGGTGTACTGAGTACGGATACCGTGTGGCCCGACGAGAATGAGGGGATGGGAAGGATTGCGCATGCATGCATGCACAGTATTGATATCGGCAGATGCCCAGTAATACATAATTGCGCAGTAAGCAATACCGGGAGGATAGCGAGCCAGCAGCGGGCAAGAAGCAATAATTTCTGTGCCAAGCTGGAGACGATAGATTGTGGCTGCGTGCTGGGATTATAGGGTGGCAGGAGCGGGTTAAGAGGATTCCACTGGCACTATTCAAAAAACAGCCTGTGTCTTTCTCACTCGGCTCAATTAAAACCACTAGTGCTATCTGCATGCCTCTTTGTGGTATCACAGGAGGGAATAAATGGAATTGCAGGCCGAACTGGCGATTCTGGGCGTTTTCGGGCGTTTTAGAAGCAAAGGGAGCTAAATTAGGTTAACTGCTAAGACGGAATCTTCAGCAGTGTTTGTCAGGGGGTGACTTCCCTTATTGGCTGTTCCTGGGGGGGACCTGGGGCTTCTCGGAGGTGCCTGGCCCTGGAGTGTCTCTCAGGTACACCCTTTTTTTTTTTTTTTTTTTTTTTTTTTTTTTTTTTTTATGGCAGCCAAAACAGTTGCTGTGGGCCGCTGTGGACACTGCTAACTCTTCTAGAGCCTGTCTTTGCGCAAACGCCTCTGCAAGGGCAGCCATGGTGCAGAACGAATGACCCTGCAAGCCTCGTGCCTGGATTAATATTACCGATTGAATACTTTTCGCAATCCGTAAGATGATAGATTATTGCTCTCTCTGTCTGTCTGCCTTTTTTTTTCTGCTTTTTTCCACTCTACTTGAGATGAGGAAAAGAAAGCATTCGGCAAAACAACACGCGACACGTCCACAGACCTCCCGCTCACCTCTCAGTCTCGTAGACACCGCTAATAAAAACCGCCATGCTCTGTGGCTTCACTCGACTCCAGTGATCAACCCAGTGATCAACCTCCCATCGCTCCTCCCGTTAGCGCTACTGAGGTCGCCGTTGAGACAGCCTCATTGTGTTTCTTTCTATCTTTAGATTCTAAATACCATGCCATGTGTGATGTGCAGACTAGTGAGAACTAAGTAGCGAGTCGCAACTCTCCTGATCGTGTCTTGTTTCCAAACATCGCGCTACTGTTGGTAGTCCACAATACTAGGTATTCAGTCCCCCTTTGCTCATACCATCCATCTTCCTTCAATTCTTCCTCCCCCCCTTCATCAATTATGCGAATCCCCTCCATCACCATCGCATAAACAACCAAGTAAACGAAACAACCAAGCTCAAAACCTTGTTCCCATCCCAACCAGCTCCGCCTAACTCCGGCCCAGAGATGCCACCAATCCAGTCGTCCTTGACCAAGTAGCCTCGCGTCATAGCGCTCGTGTCGTATCATGTATCCCCATCTCCACGTCCCGTCCTTGCGAGTTCAATGGAAATACCCTCAGGTACCAGCCCATTCGTATCCATGGATGCTCGCTAGTAATTCCCGTCGTTGACCCCTGGCCTCGCTCACCTGCATCCGCCCGCATGCACCTGCATCATTCAACCCGCTCAGTCTGCAGTCCAATACCAATAACACATGAGTTATACATATGATTCATGTCCACGATACACAATCTTATCCGTACCTACGGGCCGAAGCACCAGCGGCTGACAGCTATTCTTGCTAGTGAAAACTACGGACAACAAACGGTGTGTTGCCAAGTTAACTATATCACGGCCCAAATAAAGCCGCCCGCCGCGGGAGATGAACGACCCAAAGCCCCTCGAAACATAATACCAGATCCTGTCAGGGGCAACACTCTTATTATCAACTATAGCATTAACTCGATGCGTACGATTTGCGGAAAGCTCATCTCTTTTTTCTTCCCTCGTACCTCGCCTCTTTTCCTTGCACATACCCCGAGACTCTCGGCGCCCCTGCCGCCGATGTGTCATCTCGTCCCGCATCGCCATATGAAACTCGGTCAGCACTCGTCCCGGGCGGCAGAAGCCGGTTACAGATGCGATGCCATTGGCCCTTTCTTCTTTTCTTTTTTCTTGCCGAGTTCAATATCAAAGAAACAATGACTCCATCATCGGCCAACAAGCTCATGTTGCAATGCCCAGCGATATCTTGGCTGGAAACTGCCCGACAGATTGATCAGCCTGACGCGATGCGGGAGTGCAAGCGGTATGTAGCTCCTCTGGAACAAAGAAAGACAACAACATGCCATGACGTGCTAGGTGTGGCTGGGTCTTATTAACAGTCTTGGCCATCGCGCTGCCCGGCTGTCGACGTCGTGTAGCTTTGCGTGATTCCATAATTCCATACCTATTCTACTCCGTGTATTGCTCCAGAAACATGCCGCGTTCTTCTTGTCAGACCCTCGAAACCTTGCGCGGGTGCCCCCGGAGAACGGTTTCTGAAACGACGCCAGCAACCGAGACGTGGTGGCTCGGTTCGTCCCGGTTCTGCCATACCTCGCACGTACACCCCAATTTACATGCCTATTCTTTGTTTTCTTTTTTTTCTTTTAGTTCTAGTTTTTTACTTTTGCGCTTGTCGCCTCGGAAAGCTGCATATCGGAATTTTGCTTACTTCTCTTGTACTAGTCAGTCGGATCTGGAGCCATTCATCAACCTAGCGCTTCCACCGCCAGCCAGCATCCGATCAACATTACCGGCAGTCGCTTCGTTAGCATTTATTATGACAGCTGTGGATTAATACAAATGACATTTTCAAGAGCCAGGGGCTTGAAGGTTTAGACCCAACCCCGGGCGGCGACGCGGTGCTGTCAAGTTCAAATTCGCAGGGACAACACTTGCTAGGTAAAGAATATGTCATAACTACCTATGGAATGAGCCGTCAGTAAGCTTTTGTTGAGTAATAAAATGGAGCGCCGTATTTCCCAACATCTACGAATTATATCAGCCCTATTAATGAAAAGACATCCGTGAAAAAAGAGCAAAGATCACAGTCTGGCTACTCCATACCTGCCAAGTTATAGCCCCCACTACCTAGAAACCAAAAGCTTAATTAATTTGCGTCATCTTTCTTTCTTGTCCTTTTTTTATACCTTGTGGACTTTGCCCAAGTAAATAAAGCTAGCCGACTCTTTTCGCGCGCGGATCAAAAACTAACTAGCTTAAAAGCCACGGTCTATCGGCAAACCCTCGTGGCTCGAAGGGGCGCATCTCGTGCCACAAGCCATAAAACGCAAGCAAAGGAAAAAAAGAAAAACCAATCAAAGTTTGGAGTTGCTAGAGGGGAACGAAGAAGACGACCTTTCTTGATTTCTTCAAAACACCCCAGTAAGGGTGCCGTCGTTCTTTCTTTGTCTTCATCATCTCGCTCCAACTACTGTTTCGTATTTGCATCACCCACACCGCAACAGCCTTACGGCTCATTCAGCGTTTGCCTCTCTTTGCGAAACAACGAGTTCGTCAAAAAACAAAAAAAAAACCAACAAAAAACCATGGCGTTTCTAGACGCCTTCAAGTTTGGCAAGGGCCCCTGGGATCCGTCTCATCGCTATGAGACATCCTGGCTTCTACCGCCTTGGCTCCTGTTCGCCTGCCGTGCTCTGTTTGTACGTGTGAGACATTCGATCGACAAATCGATCAGCCAACAACCAACATTGTCGCGCACACGCAACTTCTACGAACCCATCCATCATGCTAACCTGACACCTCTCTAGTCTCTCTACGCCTTCGTGGACCTCTTCTTCACCCTCGGCTGGACCTGCACCCACGCCTCCGCCGGCGGCTGCCAGACCGCCCGCCGCACCTTTTCCTACTTCACCGTGCTCACCTACTGGGGCATCGCCTTCTACTTCGCCGTCTCCGCCACCCACACGCTCACCTACATCCTCTCCCGCGGCCGCTCCTCCCTCCTCGCGCGCCTCCCGCGCCCCCTCCAGGCCCTGCACGCCCTCTACTACACCTCCGTCACCACCCTGCCCTTCCTCGTCACCGTCGTCGCCTGGACCCTGCTCTTCACGGGCCGCTGGTTTCCGGAGACCTACGACGCCTGGAGCAACGTCAGCCAGCACGCGCTCAACAGCGCCTTTGCCCTCTTCGAGCTCGTCTTCGCCCGCGCGGCCCCGCCCCCCTGGGTCCACGTCCTCGGGCTGATCCTCATCCTGCTCGGCTACCTCGCCGTCGCCTTCATCACCGTCGCGGACCAGGGCTGGTACACGTACAGGTTCCTCGACCACGACAAGGTCGGTGGGCGCGGCTTCGTCGCAGCGTACATCTTGGGCATCGCGGTCGGCATCATCGTCATCTTCGCACTCGTCTGGGGCCTCATCCACCTCCGCGTCTGGGTCACGGAGAAGAAGCTCGGCATGGAGGGCAAGTTTGTTGCTGAGACGAACACCGCTGAGGAGACGGATCTAGAGCGAGGGACGACGCAGGAGACAAAGGAGCAGGAGAGGAAGGGATAGGCGGTTCACAGTCGTAGGGAGAAAGGGCTTGGTCATCACTACTATATGGACTCGCATCTTGCGGCATCATCATCACAGTGACATGTAGTTGTTTCCATGTACTTTAGATTATACATTTCGATAGCGATAAGTCAATGTCATGCTAATTAGTATACAACTGTACAACATACGGTATTGCTGCCTCCCCTGGCTCCGCAGTATCAACATTTCAATGTGACTCCTTGCCGCTTCTCGGATTCACGAATCTCAAACATGACTTGGATTCCAACAAAGAGGGCAGAACATGCCGTCACCAAGAAAAGAAGGCCTAAAATTTGTTAGACACAGTATGATGTACAAGGGTGCCATGAGACTTACCAGACCAGTCGTGCAAGATGCTTTTGATGATGCTTTCCAGCCCATCCAGGCCCACCGCAAAACCAACCAGGTTGGCCGTAATCATCATCAACACATTAAAAACCGCACCGAAACAGCAGAGCATGCGGTACTCCGTCGGGTGGGCCTCCCACTTCCTCTTGGGGAACAGCGCCGCGGCCGCGAACTCGGGCAGCATGAACAGCACGATGAGCCAGCCCCAGATGAGCAACCGCAGCTGGATATCGTGCCACAGCGCGACAAAGGTGAAGACGCAGACGTACGTGACGATGGACCTCGCGACGGACCGCCAGTTGCGAAAGGAGGACCCGCCGAGCGGTACGAAGAGGTAGCGGACGAGCCACCGGCTGTACGAGCGGTGCCAGGCGCGCCAGAACTGTTGCGTGCTGTAGTTGTTGCTGACGCAGCGCGTCATGTTCTCGGGCGGGTCGATGCCGTCGACGAGCGCCCAGAGGCGCGCGAGCCGCCACGGCAGCAGGAGCTTGAGCCAGATGAGGTGGAGGTTGAAGAACGACAGCAGACTAAGCTGTGCGGCTGTGTAATCGCTCCAGACAGGGCTGGCCTTGCTGATGGCCCCGACGTAGTCGTAGTGCAGGATGAGCTCCATAGCCAGGAGGACGAGCAGGAAGCGCACTCCGTAGCGGATCGTTCGCGGCTTCTCGATGCTGGACGGGCGGTATTTGGCTTGTGAAATGTAATCGTTGAACGTCATGATCGGGCCGGTAAGGTAGAGCGGAGCGTAGATGGCATAAGCCACGTAGTTTCGGAAGGAGTGGTCGTTCACGTCGGCCGGGATCGATATTCTGTCCCTTTCAGACAAGTTTGCGGGGTCGAGCTGCTTCTTCTTGGGTGTATTAGCAGCTATCCAGGGCGAGAACGATGTGCGCTGCGCAACTTACCTCGAAAATGCCGGCTTGGTTCTTATCACGGCTCCAGTAGTAGTCCAGGTTGAAGCTAATCAGGCGTAGCACGGTGATGTTGAAGAGAACCTCCCACCGCGCGACGACGCCGCCGAAGCTGTCCAGCCACCCGCCCCATTCCATCAGCGGCGAGTCCACCGCCTGGAGGCCGGCGCCCGCCAGCTGCGGCGGCGAGAGCAGGGCCGCTGCCCTGCGCAGCGGGTAGCCGTCGAAGATCTCGTTGGCGAAGAGCGTGCAGATGTTGAAGATCCACGTCGCGGCGGGAACGTAAGGCCGCGGGAGCCTGGTCGCCAGCTTGTAGTTGACGTACAAGATACCAAAGACCTTGAGCGCAGACACGCCGTGCAGCGCAACGAGGAACACAAAGGCAAAGACGTAGTCAAACGAGGCGCGCTGCTCGAGCCGGGCGGCGCCGATCGGTCGCTTAGCGTCGACGGGCCGGAGGGTGTTCCAGGCCTGCCGCAGGAATGGATGTAGGGTCAGCAGCGCGGCCATGTACGGCAGCGTGCCGCGGAACAGATGGTACTGCGCATCGGAGACGTCGATTTTTCGGCCGGGCACCCAGCCGTCGGACAGGAACCGCTCGAACTTGTGGTATCTGGGATCGGACGCTGCAAGCAACATTGTTAGCGACGTCAGGGCACCAGGACCGAGCACACGCAACGCGGGGTCAAACGAGAGACTTACGCCTCGAGACGTCATAGGCGATCCAGAACATGTAAGGCACCGCGACGACGACCACGACATAGTAAAAGTAAAACTCGGGCGTGTTCCACTTGGGGGGCTGCACGCGGCTCTGCGGCTTAGGGGCGGTATCTCGCTGCGCCGCGGCGGGATCATTGCGCGCCTCAATGGCCGTCTTGTACGGCACCGACGAGGACGAGATGAATCGCGTGTCGAGGGTGTCCAGGGTGTAGACCTGCTTGAGGAAGGAGAGGACACCCATCGTGGGCGGCGGGTTGAGGGGTCTATTGCGCGACAGCCGCTCCCTTATCGCATCCTGGTAAAAGCAGCAACTCCGTGGAAAGAGGGAGGGAACGGAGTGGTGAAGCAAAGAAACGAATGACGGGATGCAGGATTGTGGTACGTGTCTGAAGCAAGCTCACGGCTCGGCGGGGAGCCGACTGGGCTTGGAATTGCCAGACCCCTGATTTGGCAACGCCTCGGCTGACTGGTACTGTGTGGGGTGCGTGCCAGCTCGGTGCATGACATATTGTACGCTGACACCCGTAAGACGCTTTGCTATATGGTAAACAATTTCATTTCCATAATGATTATAAAGAGGTACATGCAATTCTTTGGCGTTGTGTTTTTAGTGATAAACGACTCATACATCACATAATGGGTGCGGCTAGCTCCCTCTTTAGCCATATTATGGAACCTATCCGTACATATACTCAGAATATGTTTCCCAAGTACCCTTTACGACAGGCCTTGAAAACATACCGTTTGCGAAGGGTCTACCACGAAATAGAAGACTGGATTTAAATTGAGCGGTCTATTTGATTGTAGGAAACTCCGATAAAGCACGTAACCTCAGCGGACGGGGTTGGAACAATCACAATCATCTCTACAGGGTAGCTGCGGAACGGGAGCAAGTGGAGCATGCTAGAGGCATTACCCTTATAAGCTAAAATAAAACTGCTGCTAGTATCTCTGAGTGGTCTAGTTGGTTCATGGCGTTCGACTGTAATTGAATAATTGTCATCGAAAAGTCGGCGGTTCGACTCCGTCCTCGGAGATTTCTTTTTGTATTTTTTTGCACCTCACAACTACGGTCACGATGCACGATGGTTCCATTCTCCCCTTACCCGGCCGACGGGGGTTTTTATTCCGCAATTTTTTCGCCCCTTCTCCTTGCATGCAAGCACACTTTTGTCACCTTCCCTCTCTGTTGAATTCTCCGCCGTGACTGATCACGGGTTGCCCCCAGGCCACACCATCTATCAAGCGGCGACGTGGCATGCATGCGCCCCAAGTAAAACAAGAAATACCCCCAAGTTTAAAGTAAGCGGCGCCAATATGTAGAAAGGGTTGAATTCGGGAAAAAAGGCAAGGTAAACTACTGTCCATCATTGAGTGTAGTCAATGCAATAGTGTGATTAGAAAAATAGCTAAGTCACAGATGCCCGCAGAAGGTCTTGAAATGAAACTGCAATATCTCAGCAACCTGAGTTTGACCTTGCCAAAGTAAAATATGTTATTCCCCAAGGAACCGCACAAAGATAATGAATCAATTTCCAGTAAACTCCAAAGCATCATCAAACTCCGCGCTGTAAATCCGTGTCATATGAGGACGTAATAGGTAGATGATGAACAAGTGTCAAATAATAAAATGTCGAGAAGATTCAAGCAACTCGTGTAAACCGAATCAAGAGCGCCTATTGTGAAAAGGGGTATAATATGCTTAATAGCTGAAATCAACGTTGGCCATGGTTGGCACCACGGCTTTGTCTCCCGCTGCCGCAGGGTGGTTTGCGTCGCGTGCCGTGGTTGAGGAACTCGAGTCGTTGAGTGTCGTCTCGGCGCTCATGTGCGACGTGGTTGCATGAAGCTCATGCCCTGGAGGAGGAACGCCACTAGGAGACCAGCCTTGATCTACCATCTGCTGGAAGCTCCAACTTGGCTCAAAGTTCCTGCTGTTCCAGGCACAGTTGACTCGCTCGTACATTTCATCAATCTGTTCGAGACTGATCTTGCTTGTCTCATACACCATGAACCACACGAAGAAGACAGCAAAAATACAAAAGGAACCCCAAACGAAGAAAATTTTAGGACCGAAGCCGGCATTGCCAGGACCAACGTCCACCATGAACGGGGTGCTGTAGGCAATACCGAAGTTGAGCAGCCAGTTTGAAGCAGTGGAGATGGACATGGCCTTTGCTCGTACTTTCAGGGGGTAGATTTCGGAGGTGACGACCCAAGCCGTCGGTCCCCAAGATGAGGCAAAGAAGAAAATATTGAGAGAGCAAAACACGATCAGAATGGTTTGCTGCGCAGATTTGAGCTCCTGGCCAGCTGCTGTGGTAAAGGATGCAATAAAAAGCTGGCAAGCAGCCATGCCGGTAGCTCCAGCCATCAGTAGCCTTCGTCGACCCCACGACTCAATGACGAGGATGCCAGGAATGGTGGAGACGACGTTGATGATTTGGATGATGAGAGATTTGGTATAAGGGCTGCCGACTCCCGCACCGCCAAAGAAGGTTGTGCTATAGTACATGATAAAATTGATGCCGGTAAGTTGCTGGAGCATCTGCAATACACAGCCGGTGAAGGTGCGGCGTGCAAGATGCGGCGTGCCGACAAATAATTCCTTGTACGAGTCGTCGCCCAGTGTGAGCTCGTATTGGTGGTTGGCGATGATTTCATGTAGCTCATCAATGAGAGCAGGGTGGGTGATGTCGAGCCGACGCAAGCGACTTAGTGAAATACCGGCCTCTTCATTACGTCCCTTTTTGACAAGAAATCGCGGAGTCTCTGGAAGGACGAAGAGGCCAATGGTGATAATGAGCGCAGGGACAATCTGCAAGCTGAGAGGGATGCGATATGATGCTGAACTTGGGAGCCGTGAAGTTAAGATGTTGATGATTGAAGCGGCTAAGAGACCAACGGTGATAGAGAGCTGATAGGCGCAAACGAGCGTACCACGGATCCATTTTGGGGCCATCTCGGACTGGTACATGGGAACTAGGACAGAGACGGCGCCGACGCTGATACCAGCGATGAGTCTAGTAATGCATTAATATTAAACGTAATACAGACATACAGGCAGACACGATAGCTTACCGTCCAACTAGAAGAAGAGGAATGGCTTGAGCACAGACTTGGCAGATGGCACCAATGCAGAAGAGGCAAATGGCGAGAACGAGTGATTTGCGGCGACCCAGCAAGTCCCCAAATGGAGCAGCGATGAGGGCACCGACAGTAGTTCCAACACTCAGAATGGAGACGATTATTGAAGCATCTTTTGGGCAGAGATTCGTGTTGGCGCCGGGGTCGCTACAATTTGTAGCGAATTGATTTTTGAACTGGTCCATGGCGAGAATGCCGTTGATGGCGCTATAAGCAGAGAGCAGAGTCAGTACGTGTCTCTAGAGGACGAGGTGCAGCATTGAAGGGGTTGTAGGAGAGTAGAAAAAAATATGCTTTGCCCAGCACTCTGCATAGTTGTAGCAAGACGCATTCTTGGTAGACAGTGACAGTCGGCCGGCTCGCGAGTAGTCGGTGCACCCCAGGCCGTTGTGTCTTGGTCGGGAGGTGGAAAGACGAGGAGTGGCCAAGGTTGCGGCAAAGAGGACATTCCAAGGCTTACCCAGTATCATAGCCAAACAGCAGTCCACCGGAAGCGACGAAGAGGCCAACCATGATGGCTGGAGCTGACGAGCCAGCGACATTGTCAGGCTTATGCCAGCGCATGGCAATCGCCATGGCGTCGGATTACGATGAATCAATCCACGGTAGCTGTCGGCGGCGATCGTTCGCGCTTAATCGGGGATGGAAGGGGGTATTGCCAAACTTGGCCGTCGTCGAAGCAAGATTCGAAGGGAACCGTTGGGGAATTGAATGGAGGGTTGCGTTGTGCCAACGGTTGATCGTCAGGATGGGGCGATTTTCTTCAGCAGGCGGGGAGTCGCGAGCGTGCAACGACTTGAGGAGAAACCCGGCTCGGCAAAATTGGCTGTAATAATCGGGATCGGAAGCGATGCGAAAGAGGTCGACGTGAGGGCGAGTAGAGTAGATCAAGCAGACAAAGGACGGGTGAGGAAAGGAGAGGCGAGATTGGCAGCGTTAGGGTTCCGTAGTAAGGATGGTAATGCTGGGAAGTTATTAATGTGGAGTGAAGATGGTGAGTTGAGAGGGAGAGAGCAGTGAGAAGAGGTTGAGACAAGCGGAAGTGGTAACGTGTTAGTGGGCGGGCAGTGGTGGTGCACCGCTGACCATTTTCAAGTACAGGCTGAACAGGCAAACAGCAGGGGAAGGCGAGTGCAGCTGCAGGGGACTGAGCTAGACTGGGCCGGGGGGACGGGGTTGCAGGGTCTGGTGGTGTCTGCTGTGAACGACGCACCACATACGGCCCTGCAAAAGGGCAAACCGGAGATGGCGAGGTGAACGTTTGAGGAGGTATCTATGTATGAAGGTAGACTCTACCAAGAAGGTGGTGGAAGAACCCCATAATTACCAGCACTGACAAAAGCATGATTGACTCGTCTGCAAGCCAGGTCTGGATTCATTGGCTGAATTTCCAGCAGCCACAGTTCTGGGCGGGACCTCGGCAAAGTACCGGCTACCTCAAAAGCCAGTCTCCATCAGGCTGCTTCAGGGCCTGATTGCTCCTGTGCAGCGGTGTGTTACAGCGGGCTTGCCCCTTCCAGCGGTCACTGCAGCGCTCTTCCAGTCTGGAGTCTGGCTGGCCTAGGCCCACCCTCTACAGCAAAGCCCAGCAGCGCCTTTCCTGGTTTGGCGCGGCGGCTGGTGCTCAAGAAAGAAAGTCGTCTAGTCGTCTGCGCCGTCCCCGCTTCCCCAGACTTGCGTTGCACACTTGCTTCGACGCCAGCAGCGACTAGCTATTGGTACTACAAATAATTCGCTGCACCAAACCCGGATCAAGAAGAATTATGGAAAAGCAGCCCAAGACCTGTCTGTGTTCACTCCAGCCCTCTCGCCGCATCCCCTGCTCCCCGCGCTCCCTGTCCACTCACCGCTGTAGCAGCTGCCATTATGGGTAGGTACATACATACATACATATATACATACATAGGTCGGGTACTGTACATAATCGCGGACAGACTAACCGGCCGCCCGCCTCACCCCACTTGCCCACCCACCTCGAGGCAAACGTTCTTTCATCACATCACCCGTTCCTCAACCGTCACACTTGAACCATGAATCGTTTGCTAACTACTCACCTTGCCTAATCAGCCGAATAAGCTAATTTGCGCCTATCTTCTTGTTTCTTCCCTTCACCGATCGATCGTCCTGGAAAATCCATCCGCGGAGATGCTGTTGGCGGGGCTGAGCGACCGCATTCTCAGTATTCACTCTTCTTCTGTCATCACTACACCAAAAGCCACGGCAACGTGCATCTTGCCCGGTCAAGCACCCCGGACGTGCTTCTCACTAGCCGATGATTTTATTTGATTTAGTTTGCTAATAATCCACTGCTACCCAGCTTGTCGGTTTGCACGTCGATGTGCGGAAGAACTAACTCGGCCATTGCGTCAACGCCATGATCCTGTCTGCGGTCTCGCTTTGGCCACCACCATCCTTGTGGTCACTGCTGCGCCCTACGGCCCCTACCGCACATCCATGAACTGGGAGCTTCTGGTCAGCAAACAAGGAATACGCTCAAACCCGATGAAATTGTTCAGTTTTTCTGCTTTCGTGGCGGAGGGTCTTGCGTTAGCCTACGCCAGCCTGGCGAATTATGGCCGCGCCACGACGCCTCGCCTCCCGCAGGCCAAGCCCCTGACAGTTTAGCGGGCTTGAATCATTTGACACTCGGCATGCGGTTCATCATCTCCACCACATGTAGGAGTTGCTGTGGAATCAGCCCATAAGCACGGTATTGAACCTCTTGTTTTGTGGTGCTGAGTCGAGCTCTGTGTTAAGCGGCATGGCATTCGAGCCTGCTCCTGCTACTCTCTGAGCAACTTCAACTTGTCTACTTATGACGTCCATTTGCAACTCCTAAAGCCGCGCACGAGTTAAAGGCGCACTGGTAAGCCTGGCTACTCATATCATGCTTCCGTCTCAGCTGGAAGTGGTGTACTTGTAAGTCAAGCGCCTCCGCATAGCTCACTGGCAGCGAAATGTCTCAAATCTGGTGAGCTGCTTGACCCGCAACATCTCATTCTGCATTCAACTCAAGCGCAGATCTGTGGCCAGCATCGTGATACGAATACCTCCACCCACTGTATGAAGGTACGCCCAACGTGCTCTCCTATCATCATCGTCCCATCGCACTCGTATGGCTTGCCCCTCTCGACCCCTTTCTCTTTCCTCTCTTCGCATCATTCGATAGCTACGCCTCTGAGGTTCTAGATTGCATGGACTTGATGTTTACCACCAGAACTGCCCTTTCTCCTTTCTCAATGTGCCGTGACAGGGCTCCCAAGCTCTGGGTGGCGTGGCTTGACAACCATTCTCAAGAGCCATCGCTACAGCCGTGCACCATCGAGGATCAAACCGGGATGACGAGCCTGCCTCTAGGGCTCAAGAACTGGAAATCTAGTATCAAGGAAATCCCTCGCTCTGAAGAAGGGCACTATAATTAGACCCGAGCGCCACACCGTACTTCTCCTCGGCCATCTGCCGCTTTACTCGACCGATGCTGATGTGAGGGTGGCTTTTGAGGCGCTGGCGGGCTTGCAAAGATAATCTCCTTCGACTCTCTCATTCAATGGCGGCAAGGTGCGCAGCATGTCGGCATGTCGGCTTGTCGGCTTAGCTCCCCCGGCTGTTTCACCTCCATCGCCAGAATGACAAATGAACCTCTGGCATGGTCGTTCACTTTTCTCTATCAAAGTTACCTATTAGCTGTTTGACTCGCAATAACTTAGAGCTCCCTGCACTGCTAGAATCCAGACCGTCTCGCCTACCTGATGCTGGCTTGCTGTGGAACCCGACGGATCTGACTGAGCGAAGCGACGCCTGATTTGTTTTGATACGGGTTTGCCGAATACGTTACCAAGCGCGTCTATTGAACGCTCTTGTTGCAGAAGTCACTACTATCTAATTGCATGTAAAAGACGACGGACAGCCCTAAACTCTGATAGGTCCTAAAAATTGCGTCGACGATGCTTATTCTCACCCACCACCTCTAAAAGCGTATCTGCTAAGCATCGAAAGATTGCTTGGCAGTGTCGTTCCTTGCATTGGTGCATTGATTTTTCTTTTAGCCACGTGGAAAGCAAAAATTCTTTTGAAGTTGAGCTCGTCCAAGAGCCTCGCCTGAGACAAGCTTCTTCGTGGCGAGAAGCTTCGTTTCACAGCTTCAAAACTCCCCACTGCTCTGTGGGCGGACACGGCGCGAAAAATGGCGTGTCTATTGCGTAAAGATGTGCTAATAGGGGGGCAGTGAAGGAAGTTTGAAAATGAGCTCGAGCAGTCCTGAGTCGAGGAGTCGAAACGTGGTCAGATGAGACGAGAGATGGGTGAAACAAGACGCCAGCGTGTCTTCTCGGGTAAAGAGGGAGAATAGAATATGCCGTTTCCCGACGATCAGATATCGTGATTGAGCCCAATTCGCCATAGCACGAAACAAGACAGAACGGGCATGTACGTTCATGCTGCTGTTGGGGCATCTGCCAAATACGTAATGTCCCCTGGCGTTGCTATTGCTGTTCCGGACCGATCACGACATGGTAGTATCATCGAAAGAAGAGATCAGTCATATGCATGCATTTATTGCTATCTGTACAACGTCGAGAATACATAGGGAATAATCCAAAATACACAAACATGTTCAAAAAAAGTCCCAAGCGCCAAATTGCCCCTCAGGTCACCTCCGTTTGGGTTGATACATGTTGGGGGGGAATTCTTTTAGTCCGCGTCAAAATCTATAACCCATCAATCCGTAAAATAATACTATGCGAGCGTGTTTTTCTTTTTTTTTTCTCTTTTGGGGTTATGAAAAACAAGCCGCTTACAGCTCAAGGCTGGGCTCCTGGCCCTTGACGCGGCCAATGACCTGGTTGGGGGCGTACTTCGGGATGACCTCGTCGTCGTGCAGCATCTCGAACTCCTCGGTGGCGTCGCGGCCCATGAAGTTCATGATGGCCTGAGGACCGCCGGGGTGGTCGTCGAGCCAGTTGGAGAGGTCCATGACGACACCCTTGACAACCACCCACAGGTCATCCTTGGTGTTATGCTTGGCGACCTCCTCCATACTGTACTCCTTCTCGGGGATGGAGAAGGGCTTGGCCTCGGCCTTGGTGGCACTGGCGGGGGCGGCGCCGGCGGGAGCGGCAGCAGCAGCGGGAGCAGCGGCAGCGGCAGACGCGTCAGCAATCTGAGCGGGGGCGGCGGCACCGCCGTTGGCCCACTGGACGGTCAGTCTGCCGGGGGCGGAGGGGTCGAGGTGCAGAGAGATCTGGCCGATACGGGCAGCGCCGGAGCCGGCACCGCTGAGGGCCTTCTGGAAGAGGTAGTTGCTCGCGGTGTCACCAGCAACACGGCCGTAGACGACACAGCCGAGGAGAGAAGAGCCACCAAGACGGTTAGCACCGTGGACACCACCAGCCAGCTCACCGCAGGCGAAGAGGCCGTCGAAGGGCTTCTTGTCCTGGTTGAGGACCTGAGCCTTGTCGTTGATCTCAATACCACCCATGGTGAAGTGGAGGACGGGCTCCATGAGAGCGACGTGGAAGGTGTCGTTGATGTCGAGGGGCATGTTGTGGAAGAACTTCTTGCCCCAGGGGTCCTTCTGCTTGCCCTCGGCAATGGCATTGTAGGTCTTGAAGGTGCTCTGGAGGTGGTCAGGAGTGCAGCCAATCTCCTTGGCGAGCTCCTCTCCAGACATCTTCTTCATGAGACCACGGCCGGAGTAGTGGCGGGTGTGGAAGTCGAGGACGGTGGAGGCCTTGGAGTTGAGGACGAGACGGATGGGGAACTTGCCCTTGTCCTTCTCCTTCCACATCATGCCAGAGACGTAATCACGGTGGCCGAGCTCGTCGCAGAAGCGGTCACCATCGGCGTTGAGGAGGAGACCACCCTCACCACGGAGAGCCTCGGCAGCGAGGAACTTCCACTTGGAGCCGGGGTCCTTGGGGTCGACGAGACCAGTGGGGTGGACCTGGACCTTATCCATGTCAATGGCGTTACCACCAATATCCATGACCATCTTCTGGCCATCACCAGTGGCGTGGGTACCGTTGGTGGTAGCAAGGCCATAGGTGTCGGGACGGTGCTTCTTGAGGAGCGAGCCCTCACCGAAGTCAGCGGCGTAACCACCGGTGGCGAGGATGACGGGACCCTCGAGAGTCTGAGTCTGGCCATCGAACTCGTATGAAACACCGAGGACGGAGTTGCCCTCCTTGTTGAGGCCGGTGACGCGGGCCTTCTTGATGATCTGGACGCGGTGGGGCTCGGTCTCGGCAAGCTCCTCAAGGCGCTGCATCAGGGCGTAGGTGATGGCCATACCGGGGAACTTGGCATCGTGACCACGGTGGGTTCGGGGCTGGGAGTGACCACTGCGCAAGAGGTTAGAGTCAGTGAATTGTGATTACAAGATTCGGGATAAGCCGAGACTGCCAGCTATCACATGTCGACTTACCCGAGACGGGAGACGAGGGTGAGGTCGAGGTTGAAAACGTCCTGCAGCCACTCGACAGCGGCAGCGGACTTGTAGGTAAGAACCTTGATGAGATCAGGGCGAGCCTTGTCACGGGCCGACTTGAGGGTATCGTCGTAGAACTGCTTGACGCTGTCCTGGACTCCGTGCTCAACCTGGGTGCGGGTCAGGGCACCGTTGATACCGGAGGTGGCCTTGGTCGAGTTACCACCGAAGAAACCTGTTGTAGAGATTGGTCAGCGCGTCGGACGAGGGGCCGAAGGATCTAAGATGCGAATCCACTCACCCTGCTTGTCGAGGACGACGACGTTGCCACCAGCGAGGTAGATGGTGTGAGCAGCGCTCAGGCCAGAAACTGGGCAAGATTGGAGTCAGCAATGTGGTTCGCGGCGAGGGGGCTCGCAGACGGCACGCCGGCAGAAAACCCGCGATGGTCAAAGGCGCGCAAACATGGGGTATGCGCAGACCGGCAAACCGAGGTAGTAGAGAGACTTACGACCGCCACCGACGACAATTACTCTGGGAGCCATTGTGCTGTGTGTGTGGGAATGTGATGTGGCGAAGAGAGATTGAGGGGAGAAGCGCAGGGAAGAAGAGCAGGCAGGTGAGTGGATGAGGCCTGCGCACACAGAATGAGCTTGGAGAGGATTTGAGGGATGAAGAAAAAGGATGGAGAGAGAGGATGGAATGATAAGGAGAAGAACAAAGGTTAAAATGACTTCCGGACTTGGAGGGAGTTTATGAGGCAATGGGAGGAATGGTGGAGCCAGCACGCCGAGGACGATGGGACAGCCGAGGTCAAGTTTTTGGGGGGGAACAAAGCGACGAGAGCATTTGACGGGGGATCATTGGCCACTGACTTCCAGGGTGGGCAGGGCAGTTGGAGGGGCGATTCTGGGGGGCGAGGCCGCTAAAAGTGAGAAGGACAAGTGCCTAACGAAACCAGGTGCCGGACGCCGTCAGTTACCCCAGTTGCCATGAGCAGCGGCGTTTGCTTGCCAGCTGCCAGCACTTGTAGACGCCCCACCACGGTTGTTTGCCTCCGGCTGCCAGTTAAAGGCCGTTGTGGCCACCAGCCGTCAGCGGCTGGCGTCGCGAGTTTCGAGTTCAAAAAGGAAGAAGCAACAAACGGAAAAACATCATCTTTGTCATATCGTCGCATCACCGACTATTCTAGCCGCCATCTTCACTTTTATCATGAAAGACACCAACTTCGCCAACTTCCGTCTGCCATTTTCCTCTGCCATTCCTCCACTACATCCCTGTGCCGACACCCTCCTCCCGCCGCACCCACATGCCCCCGACCGAGTAGCCGGCGCTTACCTCCTACATAGCCTCGCCCATCCCCCGAACGCCCAGGCATCCGTTAATTACAGCGCACCTTCGGGGTGCTACCCCGGGTGGCTTGCTCTTCTCGGAATAGTACCACCGAATCCGTCTCACCAATTCCCATGCGCCAGTTGTTGCAAATTGTGTTGGCAGGAGCAGACTGCCGCAAGCAGAACAAGACTTATTCGTCGGAGATGTAACGCCTCGCCGTCCCTTTCAGCAGTGGCCTGCGGTAAGGGGCCTTGGGCGAGACAACGGGCCGACCCTGGGAGCCTTGCCGGCTGAGCACAAAAAAGTTGGAGGCTCGTGAACATCGATAAGTAGTAAGATGAATGGATACTGGGGCTCTGCGGCCACTTTACCAACAACCGATTCCAACTTCTCATATGTGGACATGATGGGCGATACCGGAGCCTCGGCCTTTAAGTTTTGTTGCGCCAACAACCATCACCTCATCCAGCGCCACGGAATATCCAAAAAGAATCTTGAAGATGATACCTTCAAGTATTCAAGAAACGAAATTTTTATCGAAATCTCGAATCTTGCCAATTCCCACATGCCAAAAGCTCGCCTCTAGGCACTAACAGCTTACTCCAAATGCAGTGCAAATAGTCTGGTGACGCGCTCAATTCACATGTGAATTCCTCCGACTATTGCCCCACGGGTACAGTGACATTGTGACTCCCCACACTCTGGGCGCTGGGGAGGAAGTGCTGGGAGGGGCAGCTTCTCCGTGGCTAGTCTGTCAGATGATGCCCTGCAGGTCGACTAACAAATACCTGTAGCATGATTGGTGAGCGCCGGTTTCGCACGTGAAAGTCTGCCTGCGGCTTTTTGGGGTAGCCCAAAAAAAAAAAGTATTGGAGATGCCGATTTGCGAATGATGTGCCGACCGAAAGCCTGGAGATTTTAGTGCCCGGGTAAATCGTTATGTGAATTTCCATAGAGGTCCCGGACTCCGTGGGTGCATATATACGCCCATTGCCCATGCGACTTGCTTCTTCTCCCGCTGTGGTGCGCGCATGTGGCTCGGCTTCTTGCCAGCTCCACGAAAACCCCGAACCCGGCTCCCACGCAGCGCAGTCAGCGTCCATGTGCTCTGAGCTTGACAGTCATGGCCGTGTCAATTGAATTCTATCTCAGCCAACTATCTTGGGATTTTATTGCTCATTTTACAGAACCTCGTTCATGCTCTCCGAAATCGCCGACCGATCGAACGCCTCGTGAGTCGGCCTCCGACCAAGGCAGATGACTGGACAACCAGCCTACGGCCGGCGCGGGGAAGTCCCGGCGGCCCTTGCCCCATTCGTCAGTGACGTCGTTTGCCCTGCTCCTACGCTGAGGTCAGACATAATAGGTAGACAGCAATAGATTGGGCACTCACCAATTTCCGTTACCCGGTTTCATCATTTTTTCCGCATCTCTAGTGAAAGCATCTTTTTTTCTTCTGTTTGTGAGAACCTGTGATGCGCAGCTCCGTCATTGCGATATTGAGCTGCTTCATCCTGCTGACCACCGTCGCTGCCACCCTGCGCCGCAGCCCGCGACCGAACAACGACGTCACCATCGCCGCGCCGGCCCAGCCAGCACGCTTACCACCCCAGCGCCTCCTCACCATGCCCGGTGACGGCAACGACGGCCACCCCGTGCAGCTCGCCGTGCGCCTCAGCGACACGCTGGGCTCCAACCGCGCGCTGTCCACCTTCTCGTCGTTTGCGCGGCGGGACGCGGCCGCCGACGAGCGCCTGGCCAGCGACGTCGCCCGCACCACCGTCCTCGCGCCGCTCAACTCGGCCGTCGAGGCGCTGCCCCGCAAGCCGTGGGAGAAGGAGGGCGACGGCGGGGCCTCCACGTACGAGGGCCCGGACGGCAAGGATCGCGCGGACGCGAACCTCGACCGCTTCGTGGAGGCGCACATGGTCACCCGCAGCCCCTGGCCGGCGGGCGAGAGGGCCAAGACGATGGCGGGCACGGAGGTCTGGTGGGAGGAGCGTGGGGATGGCAAGCGCGTGGTGATGCCGGACGAGGTCGAGGTGGACAAGGTGGCGATCGAGGTGGGCAACGGCCAGCTGGTGAGTTACCGCAACACAGCTGCGATGTATGATTTACCTATGTGTGTTTTGCTAATGATGTCGCAGTGGATTATCAAAGCTGTCTTAAAGTTTGAGTGATTCGAAAACACGGATCAGATAAAGCAGTCAGCCGCTGAGCTGGGTGAATAACGATGAATGAATCGGCGTATTGTTAAAAGATGTTCGTACACAGGATGTAAACAAGTCTACCCTACTCCTAGTTGAATGCGATGGTATCATAAACATGCAATGCTACGCCCCCAATGCAACCTTGCGCGGTTTATTTTTCTTCTTGTCCCTCGCAAACTGGACGGCGCGGTGGCTGTGGTCGTCAAAGGCCGCCGCAGGACCGACGTGCATCTCTCGCCAGCACCGCGCGCAGTAGACGTTTTCGTCCTCGCAGCCCAGGCACCGCAGCGTTGCGTCTTCGAGGCACACGATGCACCAGCCGTCCGTGTCGTCGTCCGTGTACTTTGTCCGCGTCTGGAGCCGCGGCTGCGGCCCCTTTGCTGACGGGCGCGAGGTCGGCACTGACGGCAAGGCGAGCGAGGCATCGTCGTCGTCATCTCCGCCGCCGTCCGTGTTGTGGCTTGGGGCGCGCAGGGCGGCAAGGCGCGCGGTCATGTCGTCCAGTCCGGGCTTGTAGCCGCCCTGTGGCGGGGACGATGCGAGGTGCTGCAGGTCAGAAGGGACAGAGGGTAGTCCCAGGGCGGCGGCGTCCGCGTCGTGCGTCGCCTCGTCGTGAGGTTCCTGAAAGTCCTCCGCGTCTGAGCCATTTTCCTCACGCTGCGCTGCTTCAAGCTCCGCTTCATCTTGGTACCTCTCCATGACGTCCTTGACCTTGCGCTTCATGGCCTCGCCGTCCGAGTCGTCCGAGTCGGGCTCATCGTCGCTACCGTTTCGACGCTCGGATGGCGCGTTTGTGTCCTTGGGAATATCATTGGCGAGCTGTTCCAGCAGTGCCTTGACCTGCTCCTCGCTCGGCTCATACGCGCCTGGGGCGGCACCCAGATCCTCGTCCAACGAGACGTCGGCTAAGAGCTCCTGCAAGGTATCGTCGTCGGTTTCAAAAACGTTATCTATGTTCTGTTCCTGATGACTGCGCTCATCGGAGGCATCAAGAGCTATAGGTGCCTGCTTTATTGAGGGGCCAGGCGCTCGCTGCGCAGCGGGTTTTGGTGATGGTCGTTGCCCCTCGGGCTCCGGCGTGGCCGAGCCTTCGCGCAGAGATCGGAGCCGCGCGGCCAGGGCATCCTCTCTAGATGGTGTTTTGAGCCTCTCAATCACATCAACTTTTATGCTCCTTATAGCTCTGTCAGTGAGTGCTACGTGAGAGTTTGCTGACTTGGTGGTAGGTTCTCACTGAGGCGCTTGCGATGGTTGACTGCCACCCGGGCCACCCCGCAGTGCCTGTAGGCGATCTAGCAAGCTCTTGTCGACGTCGTTGACCATACTGCTGCGCACACTGCTACACACGTAGCTCTGCAAGGAGACGCTGAAGAAACTGGGAGGATTTGTGACGCAGGAGTGTGTAGATGATTCTTGAGCATGTGCACCCTGCCACGATGAGGAGGTTGAGGTTGAGGTGGGGCACCATCATGGCTGAGCATCACGCGCATGTGTATCTGGCTGCGGAAGGTTGCTTAACCAATAATATTCTGAGGTTGAACTGGGCTGTTTATTGAGAAGATATATCTTTAAAAAATGGTGAGAATGTTATAGTTCAAATGTGCGCCAATATACAGACAGACCAAAGCCTTTCGAACCTTGCACTGGGGTATCATTATTACGGATTTTCTATGGCCGAAACCAGTCAAATGTATCTAGAAGATCAGAGTTGAATAAATCAGCGGCGTCGACGAGAAAGTCAGTCTCCCAGCCCTGCACAGAAAACTCCTGGCCAGTTGTCTCTGCGGGCGGGTCCAACACGCGGTCCAGCACCTGCTCAATGATCTTCTTGAGCGTCGCGCTGACGCCGTAGTTTGGAGCATCGAGAGGAACTGCATTGAGACATCCGACAAGCATGCTCAAGGACTGTATCATGGTCGACTTCTTGATGCCCGAAGCCCCGGATGACGCCGCTGCTGGCCTGAGCAGTTCCATGCACAAGACGCCACCGGCCGGCGCTCCGTACGCCATGAGCAGCCAGTCGATATCGCACATGACGCCCGTCGTCAACTGTCGGTTGGTAAATGGGATCAGGGACAGCTCGATGATTTCAAGGCTGATTCTCACGAGCTCGGCAGTGACGCCTTCTTGGACCTTGGAAAGTAGGCGCTCTATGAAGAAGACATTATGCAGATGCTCTAATGTGATGTGCAGCCGCGTGTAGACTTGCACGTGGTCCAACTCCGGGTTCTGCAAGTCGTCCGCGCCGTACTTGAGAACCGACGGAAACCCGTCGTACATCTTGGTGGCCTGCTGCTTGAGCTCGAGGAGCGGATCTTCGCAGGCGATGAGCGTGTTCCGGAGCGCAATCTCCAGGATCGAGTCGCGGGTGTAGGCCATCATCAGTCGGGCACGGAGTGGCGAGACGGGCAGTATCTTCTTTCCCAGGCTCCACCCCGCGCTGTCAATCCCGGCGTGTGGCGTGCCTTGAGGAGGGACCTGTAGGAGGTCCTCGTCGGAGATGTCGAGCGGCTCTGACTCGGAGATGAAGCGCCGACTGAGCAGGGGCGGGCGGCCGGTGAAGATGGCAATGAGCTTGTCAATGTTGAAGACGCCGGCGAAAAGCCGCCTCCTGATTTGTACAGATACGGACCGATCGCCGAATGCGGCGCTCGAGGTGTGCAGACCGAGGTAGGTTGTCAACGCAACGAGGTCTCCGTGTAATCTAAAATGGCGAAGATCTAAGTCCAACTGTTAGTTTATCGTGTTGGCCTGTTTTTCCGGAAAAGAGAGAGAGAGGTTACTTACCTCCGTCGCCGCCAATATTTGATTGTAATAGGCTCCTCTTGAATAGTAGAAAGCAGAGCAGTGTGTTGCCGTGACCTGCGTTCCAGCAAAGATTGGCGCAGTCCGCGACCAGCTCCTTGTAAAATTCAAGAGCCGTTCTTCTGTCCATGTTATTTAGCGCTTTACAGCTACCTCTGAACGTCTCTCGCGGTAGACCGAGCAGACCCGAACTCCAGTAGGCAAAAAGGATACCGATGCATTCCCAACGCATATTATTCCCGGAAAACTCTTTAAACCACTCCTTTGGATCTGTATGATTCTCTCGCAGAACGGATGTGGTGTTGAGGCAGAGCTGCTTGGCCATGACAGACAGGGACTTGTCGCTTCGATCCCCTTCCAGGATCTCACCAAACGTGTCCCACAATGAGTGCAGCAGCCATCTCGCGGCAAGCCGACACCAAGCGTCGTGAATATTTCGATACGTCTCGAACATGTAGTAGCTCGATGCGCGATCCGGTATGTTGCGGAGAACGTTGATGGCCGCGGCCGGCGGGTCAAAGTCGCGCAGCGAATACGAGGGCGCATCCGGCGGCAGAACCGAGCTGACCTGGCCCTCGGCGCCTGGCATGGACATGAGGCGACGCTGCGCCTCCTCGAGATCCGTCGAGAAGCTCGTCGCGCCCATGTAGCCGAGCGCCTCGTACCTGACGCTCTCGGAAGGGCGCGCGTCGATGGATGCATGCTCCCGGTGGTGATGGAGGTGCCCTGCGCTCGTCCGGGGACTGGTGCGGCTCGTACCGGTGGCGGTAGCGGGCTGGTCCGGCGAGGGCTGGCTGGACGACGTCGTCGACGTCGTCGTCCTCGTCGTCGTGTGCTCCCGACTCCGGGGCGGCGTCGGGGACAACGGCGTCTTGGAGGCGCCGACCAGGTAGACGCACTTGTGCTCTATCTTGCCCTTCTTGCAGCGCGAGCAGATGGGCAGCTTGTGGTCGCAGCCGACCTTGCGGCCGCGGCACGGCTCGCAGGCCTGCGGGCGCCCGTTTCGCCGCCGCGGGACGGACGACGCATGCGGAGATGACGGATGGGGACGCGGGGATAGCATGCTCTTTGACGAATTGGCGCGCGAGAAAATTTGGCAGCCGGTGGCGATGCTACGGCCATACCAACGCGCCGCGTTACTGCGATTACCGGAGGCGCGAAGGAGTTGACGCTGATGAGGCTGAGGTCGGTCAAGTTGTGTCCGCTTCTGGCGCAAGCCCGGGGCTAGCAGCTGGAGTATGTTCTTCGGCTTACAAACCGCATTTTTCTTCAGTATTTGTAATGTCCCAATTCTACACCAGATTTGTGCCCTTGAACTTTGAGGGTAATATCTTTGATCAATACAGACTACACATTCGGTTAAAGAGATGTTCCAAATCAATCCGAGCATTTTTCTTAGCTGTTGGCTTGCTGCTAGAGATTAGCAGTCAGTGTATTGGATGTGAGGTGAGTCATCCAAGAATAGCTTCGAGAAATTCAACATTCACCTAACGTCAGATCAACTATTTATTGCCCTATGTTAAGCAAGGTAGCTTTGATAGACTTGTTTGTTCGAATTCAAATGGACAAGCACGTGCTGGTGCTACCCTGCTATGAGTGATGTGAGGCTGGCCGAACGCCACTTGTCAAATGCACAGCCTCAGCTAGAAACGAGGCGCAGCAAAACGCCCATTGCAGGGGCTTGCTATTAATCGGGCGTTTCGGGAGCGAAGCGGCGACTTGATGACCGCTGGAGGTCAGATTTAAGTTTCTATCTCCGGTCTTGACAGGGCGAGATGTCCGTTATCGACAAGCCCTGCATATGTGCAGGCATGATCTATACAGACACGTGATAACTATGTCGTTGAGAGCGTGGAAGCTACCTGAGGATGGCAGGACAAGACCCTTGTACCGGTAATTTTCAAAGTTCCCTGATTGATGTTGTTATATTTTGCCATCTTGTCGCCATTATGTACTACCTGTATCACAAAGCCAAGCCGTGTGGATGCTTGTTGGTGACACAGGCACCACGGCCCCTGGCAGGTCTATCCTGGAAGGTCGGAGAATGCCTCTCGCCCCTCAACGTTGAGATGGTACGTCGCCCGCGAAAAAAACAAGAAAGAGCCTTGTTCCTTCAAGGGCGGCGCGCAGATTCTTGGCATTCGTCGTTATTGTTCTGTTCTGGGAAATCAACTGGCGAGGCTGAAGCAGTACCTCGTAACTTCGGCGGAATGTTGCAGCCTTTCTAGTCACTGCACTACCTAGCCATAAACCGAGTTGTTGGTGCCTTCGGGTTGCTCGTACATACGTGGACGGGTTGGTAGTGTTGCCCCTAACATACGCTGACAATGTTGCACTATGACGAGGCAGATTTTCAGAAGGAATTGTACTACAGTGCAATGATTAGAGCTACTTTGTGAGTGTAATAAATAGCCACCTCCATACCTTGGACATGATGATTTCTGCGTGCGACTGTGACAGTACTGCCTTTGTATTGCTCTCGAAATGAGTCTGATAACTTGTACAACTCTCCTAGACAACTGCACAGCCTGGAAGCCAACGGACGTTGTCATTACATTGGGCTGCACTTGTTCTTTGTCAGCGTGACCAGAATTCGAATTCCTCAACCTGAACATCATCGACCGCAAAACCAGCCGGACTCGAAGCTGAAGGCTACTACCTACCCACTGACAGCAGCCCTAGCGAGGTCCTACTACAGCACAGAAGAGGCCTAACGATGCTATTGGGCAGTTGGTGCCTAAAAACACCGTCCTCTGCTTTGCCACCCACCCGGGCGACCGCTAAACATGTTTTTGGTTTAGCTGCACCAATGCTCCCCCAGCGCAGTGGCGCATGCAGCCCTGGAAATAAGCTCAGCTCCAGGTGCTAAAAAGGTAGCCCCGGTGGTGCGGCTACTCCATGAGGTCATGAATACCAGCCTGCGGGAGTTGGCAGGAAACCCCCAGACAATGGACAACAACGGACCCCTGTTTAGTGTCCCCAAGGCACTCTACCAGGCTGCTCAGGCCTCCCTCTGCTCCATTCCTTCCTCCTCCCATGATGCATATATAAATTCCGAGACACCCCCCCTTCAATCCTGGTCTTGGCACTGCAGAGCCATCCAATACAACTACAGAGAATCTTTTCTTCTCCATCACTGTGCAGCTGCATACGAACTCGCTCGCCCTGCACCCATCTCCAAAAGCAAACGGCCTCAAACCATCCTCAGCTCGGTTCGGATACTTGCACATAAGCCTGGGTTTGCGTACACAACTTCATTCGCAACCATGAGACTCGACTGCGCAGTCCTCGCCCTGTCACTTCTGACAGGTGCCTCGGCCGCGGCCGTCTCTCAACAGCTTGAAATTGCACAGGCCGATATCCAAGAACATGATTTGTACAAGCGCAAGGGTGGTGGCGGTGGCGGCGGCCGTGGTGGCGGCTCCTCGGGGAGTCGCGGTGGTGGAAGCTCCGGCTCTGGTACGTCAGGTTCGTCTAGCTCATCAGGAAGCCGCGGCGGCGGAAGCTCCGGCTCTGGCTCGTCCGGCTCGTCCAGCTCCTCTGGCAGCCGTGGAGGCTCGAGTTCGTCTAGCTCCTCTGGCAGCCGCAGCGGCTCCGGTTCGTCTGGTTCGTCTGCCTCCTCTGGCAGCTCGGCCGTTTCGGTTTCTCGAGTAGTTCCGGCTACGTGAGCAATCGTGGCGGCTACGGCACGTCCAGTTCTTCCCCATCATCTCGGTCATCTCGGGATCGCAACTCATACAGATTTACAGGTAGTCGTGGCTCGCCCACCAACACAGGCCCCAGTGTAAACTCCGGCGGCACCACAAAGTCAGGATCCGGCCCCCAGCCCCAGTACGGCGGCGGGCAATACTACGGCGGAGGCTCTCGTGTTCCCTACTCCGCCGGTGCCGCCAGGAACGGAATCGTCCCCGGCCTCCTCCTCGGC
This sequence comes from Cordyceps fumosorosea ARSEF 2679, assembly GCF_001636725.1. NCBI lineage: Eukaryota > Fungi > Ascomycota > Sordariomycetes > Hypocreales > Cordycipitaceae > Cordyceps > Cordyceps fumosorosea. Next base: position 608,706 of record NW_017387312.1, read on the forward strand.
TCTGCCCTCTTCTTCTGGCCCGGCGTCTGGGCGAGCGGCGCCTACATGTACAACTACCACGACCCCTACCGCTTCCGCAATCAATCCAACGACAACAAGGAGGAAGAGCTGCCCGTCATCTGCGGCTGCGCTGAAGGCGCCGAATGCGGTTGCGACGATAGCGGTAACGTTACCGCTCACCTCAACGATCTCGTCGGCAACGGAAGCTATGCCGGCCTCAACCAGAGCGTCGTCACCGTCGGAACCAAGGATGGCCAAAAAGTCCTCCTTGTCAACGGCACCTTGCCCAACGGTACCACCGCTAAGGGCGATGCAGACATGGATGCTGACGGCAACCCGACCTCTGCTGCGGCCAAGAAAGCTCTTGAGACTATGGGCTTCTGGCCACTTGCCGCGATTGTCGGCGCCATCGTTTTCGCCGCCTAGGATGGTCAATGTCTGGGCCCGTCATCGTTCCGTTTCGGACATTAATGTGTATCAAAATTCTGTGCTTTCTCGATTCTTCTACCTTTTTTTAAAGCGGGGCTATAATGCTCATTCTTGGTACATGCCTTGGAAGCGAGTTGGATTGGGCGGCCATCAGCGTTGCAGGACTGGCCTTTCAGCCGGTTTATGACTTTTTTTTGGGGGGGTTTTGGGCAAGATGATATCCTTGACGTCGATGAACTTTTTACTATGATTCAATAGAAATGGAGAATTTTTCAATATAGATGACTATAATTCATTGCAACCGTGAAACGCTCCAGAACATCGGAACTGCCCTTTCCTTGCCTGTTGGTTTCAGCATAGTTGGTGTATTATGCACCCACTAAGTAGTTGCCCACATAGGATGTTTTGTCGGAACATTCCTCCCCTGGGTGATCTGATAGCAATTATTGTATTCGTATTGTATTTCTTCACCCAATTATACATGTATCCCCGCGTGATGTAATCATTTTCTTCTTTTTTTGTGTTTAAGTTGGTGTAGAGGTGCTGCTAGATTAAGCAATGATAGTAGTGACGGCGATGATAGTGATGGTAATGGTAGTGCCGATAGTGATAATAACGATGAACGAGCTTGAAATAAAGAGCCACGATTCGTACCGCAGCAAGGCTATTTCCAGCTTCGTAGAGAGATTCTCTTTCAACTCCGACGCCTTCTTGCCCCCCAAAGTGCCTGAAGTCCTAGGTAGGCAGCACTTCCCTGCACTAGCTGCTGACTCATCATTTTGAGGTGACCTCTTCTTCTGTCCAGACCTAAAGCGCATATTCACATCCTCGCCACGCGCATTCTCTCCCAAACTTTGCGCACATCCTTCACCACGCTTGCGCAGTGCGAAGCGCAATATTTTTTACTTGAAAATAATGATCTGAGGCTGTTTCACGCAAAAACCAAAAGGGCTCGCGATAGGGGACGCGGCGCCACGATGGCCGAAGATCAGGATTTCTCCTCCTTTGATGAGGACAAGTGGAAGGCGCAAGAATCCGCGGACCAGCGTGAGATTGCGCGCCTTCTGGAACAGAGTCAAGATGGCTCCAGTGGCGGCTTGAAGCTCGACGATACCCCCTTCGATCAAACGAACAAGGCCGACGACGCGGAGGACTTCGAAGACATTAGCGATGACGACTTGCCGGACGAAGAGCCCGCTGCTGGTGGCTCACTCGAGATCCCTTCCCTAACCGACGATGGTGGTACCAGTAACGATGCCGACGACCTCTTTGGGGATGGGCCATCTTCGCCTACCGATCCCATCGGAGACCACCCATCCCCCGGGCCTCGCGTGCGCGACACTGAAGCTGGTGACGAAACCCAACCAACAGATATGGGATTAAGCTTCTCCGGAATGAACTTCGATCCTGACCCGCACATGTATGGCGCCGCGAATCAAGATCCCGACATTCCTGCTCCCGCCGAAACAGTGGAAGACTTGCTCAAGGAGATGTGGCCCGCATACAAAACGGATCGCATTCTCGTTTGGAGCGAACTGCTGCCGCCAAAAAAGGCTACATGGATGGGGAAGAAGCCAGCCAAGAAGCCTAAGCATCTCGTCACAAGCAAGTTGAGCCTCGATCTTGCGCCGGATGAGGAAAAGCAGTTTCGCATCCCAGGACCAGCAACAAGCTCTCTTAAACAGAGGCTAAACGCGTTTAATTCCAAGCGTCTAGTGCTATGCGGCAAGGACTATGCAGACAACGAAGATGAGATAGTCCAGTTTGATATCGATCAAGAATCCGATGGTGAGCCTGTTATGGGATACACTATGCGCGACATTGAATTGGCCTGTCAAGATTGGGGCAATGATATTGAGGCTATTCAAAAACAATTTGAAAAGCGTCAGGCTGCCGAACTTGCGGAAAGCACCCAGATCAAGCATATGAATGCTGAGCAAGATGACGAATGGGATGCGGAGTTCCTGCAAGACTTCGGAGAAGACTTAAGGAGCCGGTCAAAGAAGCGCAAGTTTGTTGCATCTGGCCTTCCCGAAATACCTCGGTATACTGCGCCATCATTTGACAATTTCGAAGAAGCAACGAAGCGCGGTGCGAAGCGCGTTCACCTGGACATGAGCGATCCTCACCTCTTGATAGAATCGGATTCCCAACTCAACGGCAAGCGTGCTTCGCAGGATGATAAGAGCAAACCGACGGGCACAGGACGCTTGGGACGCACGATGGCGCAGCGATTTAACCTTTCCAACGATGAGGCCTATGACTTGCTCAAAGAGAACCACCAGAGCAAAGTCCGCGCTACTCTCGGCAACATTTCTGTGGAACACAGTATGCCCGCGATCAAGTTGACCTGGCCCTACTACAAGGTGCGGCTGCCGGGTACAACCGACGAGTACCATCGCCCTCGCTTCCGTTACAAGAAATTCTCGCATCATGGCATCAAATTTGATAAGCCGCTACACCAGAAGCGCAAGATGATGAAGGGAAAGGCGCACGAAGTGTTCCTCAAATCCAAGGATTTAAGTTTGGGTGATAATTCTACTGCCGTCCTTTTCGAATACTGCGAGCCAAGACCTCGCGTTTTGAACAATTTCGGCATGGGCACCAAGCTCATCAACTACTATCGTCGCAAGGACGAGAAGGATGAAGAACAGCTACCTAAGCTCGAGCTCGGTGAATATCGCCCTTTGCTACCAGAGGATCGTTCTCCGTTCTCGCTTTTCGGCACCGTTGATCCAGGCGAGACCGTGCCGACATTGCACAACGAAATGTACCGTGCTCCAGTCTTTAAACATACCCCAAGGCAAAACGATTTTCTGGTTGTCCGCAACACAACAGGCGTGGATGGCTCGCGCTGGTATCTGCACAAGATTGATCATGTTCATGTGGTGGGACAAGAGTTTCCGTCGGTTGAAGTTCCTGGGCCCCATAGTAGAAAGGTCACGAATGCTTCGAAAAATCGCATGAAGATGCTCGCTTACCGCATGATTCGGCACAGTCGAACAGACAATTGTCAGCTGTCTGAAATGACCCGGCACATTGCAGATTCAACCGACACGCAGAACCGTCAAAAACTCAAAGAATTTCTGCAGTATGACAGAGAAAGCGGAGAGAAGGGTATGTGGCGCCTACGTCAAAACGAAGTGCTTCCGGATGAAAACGCCATCCGCGCCATGATCAAACCCGAAGATGTCAGCTTGCTGGATGCCATGCAGCTCGGTATCAAGGAACTTGAGGACGCCGGCTATGATCCTCGAAATGCCACCATCGAGGACGAAACTCAGGTTGCTGAGGACGGAGAGGAAGATGACGGGGATGACGACAACAACAGCAAAATTACCAAAGCAGCTGCTAAAAAAGCGCAAGAAAAGCAAGAGGAAACGCTCGCCGACAAGATGGCACCTTGGAAGACGACAAAAGCATTTATTGATGCTTGCGCCCAGAAGGCTATGCTTCAGCTTCACGGCGAGGGCGATCCCACCGGACACGGGCTGGGGTTCAGTTTTATCCGGACTTCGATGAAGGGAGGTTATATCGAGGCCGTGCAGGGACCTCTCGCAACATCTGCGGACGCCATTGAGCGTGAGAAGCGAGCAAACGGTGGACATGCGTACAATGTGAAGAAGCAGCAAGCTATGTACGAGGAAGGTATCCGCGAAATCTGGGAGAAGCAAAAGGCCACGTTGACGGACGCAACGCCGCACGATGACAATGACATTCAGCCGCAGGAGGACGAAGACGATCGATTTAACGTTCAGGTGGCAGCAACACCGGCGCACTTTGACGACGGAATCAGCCAGATTAGCGGTTTGACTTCATCCAGTCGTCACCAAAAGCGGGCGATTCGAATCAAGCGTGATTACAAACTACCGGACGGGTCTATCCAAACACGATCGGAAGTGGTGCATGACCCGGTCGTCATCTCCCAGTACTTGAAGCGGCGCACCGAGGCGGAACTAGAGATGAAAGAGTATGTAAATCCCCGACTGCGGACACTTTCGCTCCCCCAGCGAAAGTGGGACAAATTGACCCCCATCGTCCAACTACTGCTGCGCAACGGCATTCATTTGAAGCATCTTACAAGCCTGTCCAAGTCCAGCAATGGACCTGGTGCTACGGCAGCCACGGAGGACTTGGTGGGCGTTGAGTTTAAAGCCCCAGCTTACATATATCTGCGAACAGCATCTACAGCGTGCGTCCAACGGGCAATGCCGACCATGACCGTCTTGCAGGCATTAGGTATGTTGCAACTGATATGATTGGGGGAAGACGGCAACTAACAATGTCTACAGAATCAAAAAGGAGCTCGAGCGACTTGAGAAGAACAAGGCTCGACGACAAGCGCGAGAACAGCAAAAAGAGCTGCATCAGAAAGCAGCTGCCGGCGACGCAGGGTCACCCTCCACCGGAGGGGATAGGGTCCTCACCGGCACGACAAGAAAGTGTGCCAATTGTGGCCAGGTTGGCCATATCAAGACCAACAAGAAGTATGGAATTTATCTCCCTACCCCCACGCCCGCCTTTTGATTTTTGGGCGGCAGCCCAACCCCCTTCAAAAACAGCAGATGCAGATGCAGACCAGACACGCGTAAAAAAGCTCAGTTTCCCAAAGCAGCTTCAAAAATCTCACACGCAGGCACGACGCCGATCGGAGCAACTCACAAAGACGAGGGAACGAGAGGAGAGAGAAGAGGCACGAGAGGCCGAAAAGAAGGCTCGGCGAGACGAGCGAGAGGCGAGAAAAGCGCAGCAAAAGGAGCAGAGAGAGGAAGAGAAAGAAAAGCGGCGAAAGCAAGATGCTGAAGCCCGCGAGGCAGCCAAGCGAGAACGCGAGCGACGCAATGCCGAGGCTCTTCTCTCTGAGGAGCGAATTGCGGCAAGGTTCCAGACGAGATACGCGTAATGTGACGCGGCTACAGACTGACTGACGAAAGAGAGCTGCTTTGGGAGACACTGCTTGCTGGCTGCTGCTGTTGCCACTTTTTACTGATCTATTGGCCAACGAACTCTTTGCTAACGAATGTCTCTTACAAGACTATGCCCTTTGCTCAACGGTACGATGAAGGCCGATGCGGCGGCGGAGCACGGCGGTTTCGGCAGCTACAATACCGGCGGCGCAGGCTCTCCATCGTGAAGAGCGTCGTTGTTTGATTTATTTGGCTTGAAATTTGGAAGTTGGGTGTCTGGCGTTTTACAATGGGAGGGGGCTACGCGGGCATTTTCGAGTATCGTGAATATTCCAGTAAGAATAGCTAGTTATCGGTAGCGTGTTAAATGGAAAGCGGAAAGCTATTGACGTTGCATCGAGGGCGAGGCGAAGCAAGCAAGAAGTGATGGAGGTCTTAGTAATAAGAGGTCGGGGGCACCCGGCGTAGCAAGGCAAATGGGGCGAGAAGGATCAGAGCCCAGAATAGAAGGCGGGTTCCTCTTTGAGTCCTCCAACTGCCATGTCTGACGAGCGTGAATCATGCATCTGCGGGTGGGGGGACCAGGACTCGAGGATGAAGCGAAGTGGTTTGATACATATGAGAAGATGTGATGCTGAAGATGTGATTCCGTGGCGGTGAGAGGCGGGGAGGAGGGGGGAGGAGAGAGGCTGTGCCCCCATGGAAGCCACGCGTCGAGTTGTGATGCCAAGCAACCGATCCAACATCGCTGAAGCAGGAGAGAAGGTATGGAGTGGGTTGATTTCCCAGGGCTTTTTTTTGGTTATTTTTGTTTTCGTTTCCTGCTGGGCTGACTGACGATTTGTGTGATGAGGCTCCGCCTCGTGGGCTGCTGCCGTGTGTGTTTATTTTTAGAAGCGAGAAGGCTCGTCGTAATGCACCCCGGGTATCGCGTCCCGGGGAAACTAAACCGGCGGGGGGGGGGGCGAGGATTTCATGCACCCCGAGAGGGTAGAGGAAGGAGAGAAACTCAGTCAAGTTGGGCATGGCAAGAAACGGTGAAACGGATGGGCTGGTAAATCTCGTACATAGTTACCGCCTTGGGGTTGGGTGATGACGATGTGATGAGGATGGGATGGAGACAGCAACACAGAGCGCTTCAAGACTGAGTGAGTGAAGAGGAAAATTATCGATACTTGACGGATTGGAGAGTGAGTGTTTCTACGCGCTAATGTTTGTGTCGTTTGCTTGCCCATGAGAGGATGTCGTCGGGGATATAGGGTATGTTATTTGTCACGCTGATGGGATGCCCTGCCTCTTTGTTCTTCTCCGACTTGCCGTTGTTATGTCCTACTCCGCGGACTTTTCATGTCTCCTCCTCCTCTGATCAGTCCCATCCTATCTCCCAAATATCCCTACTCCTGCTCCTACTCTGACGACGACAAAACAAAGAGAGGGACAGTTATGTGCGGGGCAGAGATTGTCCCTGGGTGGCTTGCCCCCGCCGGCACGCATTGTTACTATTGTTAGAAGAATTCTTTTGAAAAAAGAGAGCGGATCAGGGTTGCATCCGAAAACAACGTCGGTCGATGGATGCCTGCTGCATCTGTAATCTGCATGATTGCAGACGAGGGGGTGAGGGGGTTAAGAGGGGTAGGGCAAGCAACATGCGACGCTGTCTGGCTCATGTATGGGGTGCCGCATCGTCACCTGGTACAACAGTTTGCTCAAGAATGGCAAAGAGTTGAGGGTCTCGTCTAACATTGGTGATGAAGAGCAGAGGGTGCGGAAGTCGACCGGCAGGTTATAGTTACTGTCTTGTGCGGATTGATGAGCGGATACACACGGACAGCTGTCACGCTTCCCGTTACACGATGACAACGCGCAAAGATAGAATGGCATACACTTCCTTTTGCATATCTAGATGGCAAAACACTTACCCAATCGTTGTTCTGCTCCGCCACCTAACTAACGGTGATCTTGTAGCGGTGGTGCTCCGGATTAACAATCGCATAGTCGGCATGAAATGGTGAGAATATAAGCATGTGAAGAAATTGTACAATTTTTTTTTTCTTTTACAATAATCTTGTTTCCCTATATTGGTTTTACACTGCACAAGTAGATAAAAAGATAGCTAGTAGAAAAGATCGGCCGTGCCACCATCGCTTCATGGTTAGCTAGGTAGAAGGATCCATACGAGCAACGAGATTAGCAGCTGCAGAGGGTATTCGGAGATCAAAGGCACCTTCCCCTTGCATTCCATTCCATGTGGTCCCTAATCTCGTCCCTGTGCCACAAGGCTAACAGTTAGTGCGACAGGCCTGCCATTGCGACCCTACTAGCTTAAGCGAGGGGTGCGGCGTTGAGCAATAGAGAAGGGGCGCGAGATTTACGATGCGGCCAGCCGCCAGGCGAGGGAGCGGGCGTGGTGCGTCTGTCTCGGGTACCAACATCAAGACCATCTCGAACCGCGGCAGTTTGGGGAAGAGAAGTAGGGAAACGAGCGGGCTGTTGACGCGGCCCTGTCGGTCATCCGACTCCTTGCTTGCTCTTTCTTTGCTGGCCCAGGACGGAGGCAGGCAAACTGAGCCCTTTCAGACGGCGTCAGGATGTCTCGTTCGTTCACCTCTCTGCTTTCGACGCGTCAAGTAATCGGATAACTAGTTAAAGTTTGTTGAGCCGTGATCGGTGATGTTGCTGCTGCTCTTTGGCCCTACGGTAGGTAAGCCTTGTAGTATGAGCGTCGACGCTAACAGGGATGGACTTATTAGCATCACAAACCGTGGCGTTGCGGAGCGCAACGGCGTTGCCGTTGGGAACCTTGAAGCTCTGAAAGGCACACGGAAGAAGCTTCCCTCCTAATACAAAAGTCCCCCCCGGCTATTTATCTAGTTACTCGTTATTGGCCGTCCTCAAGGCACCCGGCAACCAAGCCTCCACCACCGGGGCCGGCAAATAAAGACTAGAGTATAGTTGGTAGGTATCGCGATTCAGTTTTTGGGCTCGAGAACCCATTTAGGACAGTGGCTTGGGCAGTTCGTTTTGACACTGCCGTGGGTAAGGTAGATCTTTTTCTTCTCGGTGGCTTAGCAGCAAGATAAGTTTACGGACACAGCTGAGCTTGTTGAGGCTGTTAATTAAGTACTTGACCTTTTTCTCCCTTCCGTGCCCTGCCGGCAAGCGGCGCGTGGATACGGAGCAACTAGTTATGGACTTTTAATTAAAAAGCCATTGGGTCTGCAGGACCGCGCGTCATGAACCTTGACTGGGTGGCTGAGAGGACAGAGCATCGATAAACTAGGGGACCTGTGCGGGGAGGGAGTCAAGTCAAGTGAAGTGACTGTGTTTGCAACGGCGACCGTGTCACGTCGGCATGACGGCGGATGCAGGAGTTTCAGCCAAATTCGGTAACTGGCTGGAGATGCCAAGCTGTCGTGGTAGTTGAAAGAAGACGAAAGGAAACAAGTTTGAGTCACGGCGATTGACAACATGCATGCAGAACGGATAGAGTTAAGAAAGACGATCAAAACGGACCAAGGCCGCCACTTTGGATAATAAATGGCTATCCGAAACATGGGGCAGGTAATTTAATTTTTTTTTTCCTTTTCTTCTTTCAGGTGAGCCTGTCGCAGGTTCATGAGATTACACAGGGCGGGAACGACCAAAAGAGGCAGGCAAGCGCTTTGCTTTTCATCTCCCCCTCTCTCTCTGGGCTGCTAGGGAAAGGCGGGATGACGCTACCTACCAGACTATCAGCCCACAGCAAGCTCAAACAAGACAAGGGCTGCAAGATGGGACAAGGCGTTTGTTGCTTTGCTAGGCTTGCGCATGTCTCAGACGACAGAGGAGAGTGTGGTCCGGGGGTGAGGGGACGGAGGAATATGAGATGCAGGCTAGTAACAAGGACGTAGTGAAAAAGGCAAGGTCATTGTATGACTTGATTGACGATTTATTAAAAGAGTGATGATGTGCATGCTGACCAGATGAAGAGATTAATGACTCGCTAGGATGGAAAGAGTGTGTGCCAATAGTTACGGCTTAGTAGTTAGTGCATCAGCTTGGTTTCTCTATTTTATCGAATTCTCGCGTTTTAGGGCGTGTTGAAACAAACAAAACGTGAAGTGAATATTTCTTCTTGCATTTCCCTTTTGTCTATTCTTCCCCTCCTCTCTTTTTACCGTGTCTTTCTTATTGGCAGTCTTCCGCATGTGGCTGAGGACAAGCTGCGAGTCTTGGTGGCCACGGCGCTTGCTGGGGCCGTCCAGTTGGTCGGCTGTGCCGTGTTATTAGTTCGTAGCGGGGAACGCCCCCCTCCATCCCCTGTAAGCCCACTGCCACGCCACGCCACGCCACCCTGGTGGCGCTTTTCGGTGTCTGGTTGAATGGCTGGAACTGGGAACTGGGGCTTGTTATTTCCAGGATGCAAGGCGACAAGAGGACGGAAACCGGAAAAAGAAGGAAAGCGGCAATAGGTACGGATTAGTTTCGAGTCGAGTAAGCACTCTGTACGATGTTTGTGAGAGATTGGTGCGCGATACCGATTTGTATTGGCTCGACTCATGCGGAGAGGTACGTACCTATGTATGTATGTACAGTACATATATACATATGTACGTACATACATGTGTATCTTGTACCAGCCAACACGCAGGTACTAACAACAAATATCCGTAGGGATCGGTATAGCTGATGGCGATGGTTTTTGCATGCCCCTCTGCATCAGGCAACTGCATTCCCATATGATCCTCTTCTTACTACCTTTTCAGGCCTCATTATTATGGTGCCAACATTGGAATTGCATATCCCACTCATTTTTGGGGTCCCGCTAATAACAGGTAGGCCTGGGGAGCGCCTGTTCTCAACATCGCGGCAATTGCACCTCTGCGGCCTGTACGAATAATCAGGACTGCAACGGCTTCACTGCTGATCAGTGTCAAGCCAACAACCCCCAAAACTCGATCACTGGGTAATAATAATTATCCGTAGTCGCTTTTGATACTTGGTCGTTTAAACTTTACAGGGTCCATCTCAACCCCAGCCCGGCTTTTTTTCCGACAAGGCCACACCACTTCCGTTCACCTGGCACGACACTACGAGGGAGAAAAGCAGCCTTTTTTCAGGCGGCACGCTCACCAAAAAAGAGTTCCCACCCCCCCACAGCTTAGCAGGAGGCACGGCGGTACCACCGAGCTTGCCCGATTTTCGCCTGCAAATTTGTACCAGCATCCGTACATGGGCTCACTGATCAAAGTGATCAGTACCTCCTAACCGCAGACGGGGGTACAGACTCACAGCACAAGCACAGCTGGGCTAGCCTCCTGCTTCTCCAGTCCAGAGGCTCTTGGCACTGACTTGCCCTGTCCCTCCCTGTGTCTGCCAGCCTTGACTGCTCCAGTCTCCAGTAGGTAGCAGTACCCCCCCCCACCCCCATCCATCCTGCTCGCTCTTTTTTTTTTTTAAACCTCCTCCCATGAACTGAACACGATCAAGGTCTATTATTAGAACCCTCCAACGCCAGATCCAGCCCCATCATCCTGCGCAACCAGCGTGCGCTCTCTCCCGGCCAGACTTCCTTTTTGGCCAACTGTGATAGCTTCAATACCGTTTGTTCGCCGTTTGTGCCTCGCTCTCTACGACTTGTCTCCCCTTCTTTGCGCCCTCGCCGACTCTGTTGCTTGTTTGCGCCCGCCAGCGAAGCTCCTCCCTCCCGCCGCCCGCCCGTCCGCCCGCTTCCCTCCTCACCCCGTTGCATGTCTTCCTGCTCCGTTCCGCGTTCCTCGTCCTCATCCTCGAACGCCTCTCGCTTCTCGCCAACGCCTCTCGCCCTCCTGTTTGCTGCCCTCACAATCCCCGCCGCCGCCTAGTCTTGCGACGAACCTGCTTGCTCGCCGGCCCACTCGTCCAGCAGCACTCCGTTTGCTCCTCACCGTTGCTGCTAAATTACAAACTCGTTCCTTCTCGATAGCCTCGACCACGCGCTCTGCGACATTTTGCTCGCTTCGCTTCATCAGTGCTGCGCCTGCGCCTGCGCCGCGTCCAGCCTCCAGCGGACGCCTCCTGGTCGGTTGCCCTCGCCCAGTTGTTCGCTTGCCCTCGCCCAGTTGTCAACGCCCGTCTACCAACGCTGCGATACGGCCAACGAACGATACACATAAACTCGGCGCGTGGCCCTGCTTTCTCCGGCCACCTGCCGCTCACCACGCCCACCTGCTTTTGCTTCACATAGACACTCGTCACAATGGGTCGCAGAAAAATTGAAATCAAAGCCATCAAAGATGATCGCAACCGCTCAGTGTATGCTTCATCGCTTCGCCTCTCTGCCTTCAGCCCCCCTCTCCCCATGTCTGCTAACCAACATGCCTCTCCTATAGCACGTTCCTGAAGCGGAAAGGCGGTCTTTTCAAAAAGGCTCACGAGCTCTCCGTGCTTTGCTCTGTCGACGTCGCCGTCTTCATCTTTGGTAGCAACAAGAAGCTGTACGAGTACTCTTCTGCCGACATGCATGATCTCATTACCCGCCACCAATATGTGAGTCTCTTCAACCGCTTCCCCTGAATTCGCCGTTTCCCTTTCAGCTAATCACCTTCCAGCATGGCGGTGCAAACGAACACAAAGGTCCAAACGACTTTGCCGGTGGAGACGACGGCGACGACGACGAAGATGGCGACGCGACGCCCCCAAGAGGTCACGAGGAGGCCCAGATGATGCCTCCGCAATATCACCCTCAACACGGCCATTTCCCGCCCCAAATACGCCACCACACCCCGACAGCTTCTCCTCCTGTTCCTAATGGCGCGCCTTATCCCAATCACCATGGCCACCATCTGCCTCCCCGCGGCCACTCGCCACATCCGCCCCCCATGGGACGCCCCGATTCGAGAAACGACGGCCGCCGCATACCATCGGGCATGGTTCCTCCCCCGCCGCCCGGTACACATCCTGGCATCACTTACATGCCTGCGCCTCCCATCTACAACGGCCCTGCCGCGCCTGCGCAGCCCATGATGCACCCTCACGGTCCTCAGTATTATCCTCCGCACCCACAACACCCCCAGCACCCTCAGCACCCTCAGCACCCCCAGCACCCCCATCAACCACCGCCTCCTCAAGCCTATGGAGACGATCGTCGCCCACCTCAACCACACCCTCAGCAACCTCAGCCAGCGTACACACCTCAGCCGCCGTCTCAACAGCCTCAACCGCAATACCAGTCCCAACCACCCCCCCAATCTATGTCGATGCCTCCACGTCCTGATGTACAACAGCCAACGGCAATGCCACATCCTCCACCGCCAGATCGCCGCCCTGCGGATCCTCAGCCGCCGCCCTCGAGAGACGCCGCTCCGGAGACCGATGCCCGACACCCGCCTTTACTCAATACAGATTCTGCTATCAAGAAGCTTCCTCAACGCAGATCGCACAGCATTTTTACCCCCGTGGAGGAGAACCGATCCATTCTCGGACAACACTCCAAGTTGTTCAGCACGGAAGAATCTACTATCAAGGAAGAGCCTAATAGTCGCTCGCAGTCTGTTGACGCGGGTGCTTCGATCAAGACGTCGCCTCCGTTGTCACGCTGTCACAGCTCCATGGACAAGTCGCGGAATGTTTCCCTTCCCGACGTAGCATTCGCGCCGCCGTCTCGGACGAACAGCCTGACAGGCGGCCCGTTATCTGCCAGGCCCCGTGGCCCGAAGCTTACCGTGCAAATCCCGGATGGAGGATCGGAGCAAAGCGGAAGTGCTGTTACTGCAGAATCTAGCTCGCCGCGCAATTCTACCGAGACCCCGACACATACGCAGAGGCGACATGGTTCCATCGTCTTGCCGCCGCCATCTCCGTCCGCTTCTTCGCTGTTGTCCGCAGGGGCCACTGGACCACCGAATCCGTTCGCGAGGCCGCCGGTGAACCCCCAAGGAATAGGGAATGGTGCCCCTAACAAGAATGAAACACCACAATCTGCGCTACCATCCAGGTACCTCAACGGCGAGTTTCTCCCTAGTCCAAGTAGCTTCTATCCGGAGTGGAATTACAAGGCGAGCGATAGCAACACGCTCCCAAGTCCACTCAACTTTTCAACGCCCGTGGTGGGTTCCGGCCCTAGCTTCCTATCCCAGGATCACAACCAGTCGGCCCTTTCCTCGGCATCGACGGCGGCATCGTCATCAATGCCCACCGCAGCGGGCACTACCGACAGCCTCAAGTCGCGGGAAGCCATGAAACGAAAGAGCGAAGGTTCCGCAACCTCGAGTACGAGCAGCCACGGCCCCCCAACTGAGCCCAAACGTGTCAAGGTTGAATAACGACCGACTCCGAGTCATTTTGATGGCACACTTATTTGCTTTGATTTAGGAGCAAAGCAGACCTTCTAGGAACTCACTGCTCTTGGTCTCGCTCAGCGAAGACTATTTGCGTTTTCCGTTGGCTGCTTTTATTTGTGTTTTGATTCCGGCATTTTTACTGATACCCGCGCCATCTGGACGACGACGCTCATGTACGTGCTGTGGACTGAGTCCGCTTGAGAAACGCTGACGATTTCTCGTCATGCGTTTCTTTACAACTCTATATACTGCCATATGGAATTTGGAATCCGTAGTCTCTCGATTCTCATTTTCTCGATTCTCATTTTCTCGATTCTTTTTATTGTTTGCGTCGGTTGGAAAGACGCTAAAATGCAAATTCTCTTGATTTAGTTTCTGTTTTTCTTTGGATTGGGTTGGTCAATTCATGATGCCTTGGAATTTTTTTGCTCTTCATTTTCGTTTTCTCAGGGGTTTCGCATGTACCTGGCCAGGATAGATGGAGATTCAGATGCCCCGAACGGGAGGGTCCATGGCGACAGTGATTGGCGCCGAGATTTCGAGGGAGAAAAACAGGTTGTCGTATTGTATAGCTAAACGGGAATCAGCCCGGCGCTGGAATGATGACAAGACAGACACATTTCACGTTATGAATAGCAGCCATTTCTACAATAAGGATGCGATTTGAGGCTGTCATTAGAGATGTACCAGAAGAGAAAGTTTCAAATCTGACGAGAAACACCTTAACGCAAGAAAACCTTTGAACCTGGTAGACAAGAGTAAAAAAAAAAAAAAAAAAATTCGAAACCGAGAAACGAGAAAAGAAAAAAGAAAAGAAAAAAAACCAAGATAACACATGCTCCCTTTATCGTCGTATACCCGAATCTGTGATTCTATGTTCCGTCACCTATTATCCGCCCCTTTTTCCTATCCGATTAACGATGCAAAATAATGTTCCAGCCCTAAGAAGAGATGATGATACACAAGACAAGACAGAGGGCGCAGCAAGATTCCCTCCTCATTGTCTATATTTTTTTTAAGCATTGGCTGTGCCATAGCTGCGGGAGTTGTTGTTATTGCTGTTGCTCCCGCGACTGCCGCCGCTGGTGCGCGCGTCCTCCCAGCTCGCGGCGAAGCGCCGGCCGGTGGCCGCCAGCAGGCTCTCCTCCTCGTCCTCCTCGGCGTCCTCGTCGAGCTCTGCGAGGTTGACGCGGGGCGGGCGGAACGCCGCGGTGACGAGCACGACGGCGAAGACGGCGAGCAGCGCGAACTGGCCCCAGAAGGCGACGATGCCGAAGAAGGGCCAGGTGACGGTGATGCGGCTGAGGAAGGTGGAGGCGACCGAGGGGGTGCAGGCGCGGGCGGCGAAGGGGAACTCGCGTGCGCGGGCGCCGCAGGGCAGGACGGCGTCGGGCCGGTTGCGGCAGTCGGGGTTGCGGCCGGCGGCGGGCGGGTCGAGGCTGCAAAAGGTCTGGGTGCCGAAGGCGGCGTACTGGGGCGCGACGAACATGGCGACGGCGTAGTTGACGGCGAGGGTGACGAGGCCGAGCATGACGGTGGCGATGAGGAGGGCCTGCGGCGCGGTGCGGCCGCGGCGCACCTGGAAGACGCGGATCCAGAGGAAGCGGATGCCGACGGCGGCGATGCCCGAGACGGAGCTGCTGAAGAGGTGCAGCACGAGCAGGGCCATGAGCACGTAGTCGACGGGGAAGGCGCGCGCGGCCTGCACGAAGATCCAGTTGATGGGCTGGAAGACGCGGATGTGATCGACGAGATAGCCGCAGCGGCGCTTGCACGCCGAGTGCGTGGCCTTGTCGATGCCGGTGATTAGCATGGAGACGGCGATGAGGACGGAGAGAATGAGGAGCGCGATGCCGCCGGCCATCTTGACGGGGCGGAAGAAGGCGCAGACGCGCAGCCAGGCGCGGTGGAGGCCGCTGCGACCCTCACCCTGTGCCTCAGCGGCGAGACGCTCACGACGGACAAGCGTCTGCTCCTCGCGGATAAGGGCGTCGAGCTCGCGGCGGTCTTTGCGAGTCATAGCGGTGGCTCCGTTGCCGTCGCCGTCACTGCGACCGGCGTAGCGCATCTCTAGTTGCCGGCGGCGCTCACGGTTCTGCTCGAGTTGCGAGGCGGTGGCGGCGGAGAGGCGCGGCGCCGAGACTCCAGGCGCGGACTGGATGAAGGAGATGGGCATGAGAGCGAGGCCGGCGCCGGTGTAGACGACGTAGAGGAGCGTTCCGAGGGTGACGAGCAGGCCGAGCGCGAACGTGAGTGCCTTTTCGCCGTTGCTCTGCGCGATGAGCTGCAGATAGTCAGAGTGGCTGCCGCTCCAACTCCAGCTCCAGCTTTGGGGGCCATCGAGGTCGCCGCGGCCGGCGGCGGGCACGAAGAAGCCGACGAGGAAGAGGGCGACGACGAGGGCGACGAAGAAGAGGGTGTACTTGGCGGCGGCCCAGAGGCGGGAGCGCCAGGTGCGCCCCTCCTCCTCGAACTCAATCTCGTCATACTCCTCGTACCAGAAGTAAGCAAAGGGGATGAAGAGCAGGCAGAGTAGGGCGTCGAGGCTGTAGAGGGTGTAGTAGAGGACCTTGAGGGCGAGGAGCAGGTCGGCGACGCGGCCGGGCGTGGCCCAGGGCTTCTTGACGCCGAGCCGGGCGGACCCCGTGGCGGAGACGAGGGCGATGTCGACGGGGAGCAGCAGCACGGTGGCGAGCAGCGCCGTCAGGCTGATGACGGCGACGGCACTGACGACGGCGGAGCGCTCGCGCGGCGTCTGCCACGTCAGGGTCGTGACGGCGGCCGCGATGAGGCAGAGGGCCACGGCGCCAGCGTACGTCACCCAGATCAGGCTGGTCTGGATGAGACCGGCGTCCGCCAGCATGGTGGTGGTGCTGGTGACGAGCTGGGGCAGCTGGGCGAAGACGGGGCGGTTGTTTGCTGTGAATCGTGGGAGCTGGTGCAGGGCTGCTTGAGGCTTGTGGTAGGATGAGAATGTCTGTTGATGGGGTTGAGCGACGGTGATGATGGATGAGAGAAGTCATGAATGTTTTGTGACGCAATTAAAGAATGTCGAACCATTGAAACTTGCATAAGTGAGCAGCCACTAGTGCATACATACATACATCATAGCTGAGCTACTGTGGCTGCTAGCGAGGTGGTACGAGGTACCTGTAGAACCTGTAGAACTGTCTCAGCTTCCCCAGATGCGCAAACAGCTGCCTGCCTGGCTGCCTGTAATTACTTGGGCGGATCAATGCACCGCCGTCCCGAAAGCTCCAGCCTCAGCCTCAGCTCCAGCCACAACACCACTATCTGTACCACTGCTACATAGCTCCAGCTCTTGGTGGTACCTACTGTCCGCTTTTCAACCTCCCATCGCAACCTCGCCAAACTCGCGACCAGCCGTCACCCACATCACCCCCTCTCCAATTCGACTCGCCAGTCGGCGAGCGAGAATGAACCTGCCGCAATGCAGGTCTACACGGAGCTTGTGGCGCCCTCGGCTGTCACCCATTCCCTGAGCCTGCCCTTGACCTCCGCCGCCGCCAACAACCTCGTCGTCGCAAAGGGCTCCCTCCTCCAGGTCTTCGAGACGCGAACTATTGCCGCCGAGCTCGACCCGCAGCAGTACCAACCCGAAAACCAGCCGTCCGGCAAGGGAGACCCGAAGCAGCAGCAGAACCCCGACTTTGACGTCCGCGGCCACGATGACGACGGCCTCGAGGCCCTGCTGCTGCCGCGCGACCGCGCCCAGCACACCAAACTCGTCCTCGTCGCCGAAATCCCCGTCGCCGGCACCGTCATCGGCCTCGCCCGTCTGAAACTACGCGATACCGCCTCGGGCGGCGAGGCCCTCCTGCTGGCCTACCGCGGCGCCAAGATGTGCTTGACCGAGTGGAACCCCCAGCGGCTCGCCCTCGATACCGTCTCCATACACTACTACGAAAAGGACGAGCTGCAGGGTGCGCCGTGGGAGCTGCCCTTTGGTGAGTACGTCAACTACATCGAAGCCGACCCTGCCAGTCGATGCGCCGCCTTCAAGTTTGGCAGCCGCAATTTGTCTATTCTGCCATTCCGCCAGGCCGAGGAGGATCTCGAGATGGAAGACTGGGATGAGGCGCTGGACGGGCCAAAGCCTGTCAAGGAGGCTTCTCTTGCGACCAATGAAAATGGCCATGGCACCGAAACACAATATCTGCCGTCTTTTGTGCTGCGACTCCCTCTTCTCGACCCGACACTTCTGCACCCGGTACATCTCTCCTTCCTCCACCAGTACCGAGAACCTACATTTGGCATCCTCTCCTCTGCACAGTCTACCTCGATTGCCCTAGGATTGAGGGACCACATGACCTATAAAGTCTTTACCTTGGATCTGAAGCAGCGTGCTTCGACCACCATTCTATCAGTCACAGGCTTGCCGCAAGACCTCAAACGTGTCCTTCCGCTACCCAACCCTGTCGGAGGTGCTCTTCTTGTCGGCGAAAATGAGCTCATCCACATCGACCAGTCTGGTAAAGCCAATGGCGTTGCGGTGAACCCCATGGCACGGCAAATGACATCTTTTAGTCTTGCTGATCAATCGCAACTGAATTATCGCTTGGAAGGATGTGCCATCGAACCGATTTCCATGGAAACTGGAGAGCTGCTGCTGATTCTCAACGATGCATCGTTGTCAATCATCTCGTTTAAGATTGACGGGCGGACGGTTTCTGGAATCAGCCTTGTTCCCGTGTCACCAGAGAACGGAGGGAGTATCCTCAAAAGTCGCGTATCCTGTATTTCCCGAATTGGAAAGTCTTCTATGTTTATCGGGAGCGAGTCTGGTGACTCAGTTGTTCTCGGGTGGTCGAGGAAGCAACCCCAGGAGAAACGCAAAAAGTCGAGAGCCCTAGATGCCGACCTAGCCCTTGATGTGGAAGACATCGATCTGGATGATGACTTTGACGAGGATGACGACCTATACGGCACCGAATCGGCTGCCGCTAAGCCGTCTCAAGCTGCCAACGGGGCGGTGAAAGGTGGTGAACCAGTCTTTCGCATACAAGATTCCTTGCTTTGCCTGGCGCCGATCCACGACGTTGCACCGGGCAAAGCAGTATTCCCGCCTGATAGTGAAGAGGCAGTTTTGCGAGATGGCGTTACATCGGAGCTGCAACTTGCTTGTGCCGTTGGCCGAGGAAAGGCTGGCGCTATTGCCATCTTAAACCGTGAGATCCAACCGAAGGTAATTGGAAGATTCGAGTTTCCGGAGGCACGAGGCTTCTGGACCATGTGCGTCAAAAAGCCAGTACCCAAAGCACTCGGCTCCAGTGCCGTGGTCAGCAGCGAATACGACAGCATGGAGCTGTATGACCGATTTATGATTGTCGCCAAGGTCGATCTAGATGGCTACGAAACTTCGGATGTTTACGCCCTGACGGATGCTGGCTTCGAGAGCTTAAAAGACACGGAATTCGAGCCTGCGGCTGGTTTCACTGTCATGGCCGGCACCATGGGAAAGCAAATGCGAATTATTCAAGTACTAAAATCAGAAGTCCGATGCTATGATGGGGATCTCGGCCTAAGCCAGATTCTGCCCATGATGGATGAAGAGACAGGAGCCGAACCAAGAGTGGTGAGCGCAAGCATCGCCGATCCGTACTTGACGATTATCCGAGACGATCACAGCGTTTTCATTGCCAAAATTGGCAGCAATGATGAGCTAGAAGAAGTTGAGAAAGACAAAAGCCCCCTGACCTCGATAAAGTGGCAGACAGGCTGTCTATACGCTGATCACGACGGGATATTTCAACCAAAACAGCCTGAGGAGGGAGACGACTCGAGGGTCATGTTGTTCTTGATGAGCACAGCCGGTGCTCTACATATGTATGATCTGAACAACCTTTCAGAGCCGGTATATGTTGCAGAAGGCCTTACCTCGACACCACCTTTCCTATCGGCAAACTTTACTGGTCGCAAGGCCGCTGCGAAAGAAACGCTGACCGAAATTCTCGTTGCCGACCTTGGCGACGTGGTCGCTAAAAGCCCGTATCTCATTCTTCGCCATGACACTGATGATCTGACTCTATACGAGCCTGTACGATACCATGAACCAAACAGCGCCTCAGCGCCGCTCTCGGATACCCTCTTCTTTAAGAAGTCAACAAATTCTACTATTGCGAAAAGCGCGCCGGCATCTGGCAAGGACGACGATGACACAGAGCAGAGGCGCTTCGTTCCGCTCCAACCCTGCGCAAACGTCGGCGGCTACAGCACGGTATTCTTATCCGGTGATTCACCTAGTTTCATCCTGAAGTCGGCGAAGAGCATACCTCGCATCGTCGGTCTTCAGGGCCAAGGCGTACGAGGCATGAGCACTTTCAACACAGAAGGCTGCGATCGGGGATTCATTTACGCCGATACCAAAGGCATTGCCAGAGTCAGTCAGCTGCCCACGGATACAAACTATGCCGAACTGGGAATTTCAGTTAAGAAGATCCCGCTCGATTGCGACGTCAACAGAGTCTCGTTTCACTCGCACACGGCAACGTATATTGCTGCGTGCTCGACCAGTGAGCCATTCGAGCTCCCCCGGGATGATGACTACCACAAAGAATGGGCAAAAGAGACCGTCACCTTTGCGCCAACCATGCCACGAGGTATTCTTAAACTCATCAGCCCCGCGGCATGGACCGTCATTCATAGCTTAGATCTCGAATCATGCGAGACCATTGAGAGCATGATGGCACTTCACCTTGAAATTTCTGAGGAAACCAAAGAGCGACGTATGGTTGTCGCCGTTGGCAGTGCGATTTGCAAAGGTGAAGACTTGCCCACGCGTGGCCGTGTCCAAGTGTTTGACATTGTCACCGTCATCCCCGAGCCCGGGCGGCCGGAGACGAACAAGAGGCTGAAGCTCCAAGCCAAGGAAGAGCTGCCTCGCGGTGGCGTCACATCGCTGTCCGAGATCGGCACCTCGGGTCTGCTGCTGATTGCGCAGGGCCAAAAGTGCATGGTGCGCGGTCTGCGCGAGGACGGAGGACTGCTCCCCGTCGCCTTTTTGGATATGAACTGCCACATCCTGGGTGTCCGTGAGCTGCGTGGCACTGGCCTGTGCCTCATGGCTGACGCTTTTAAGGGCATGTGGTTCGCAGGCTACACAGAAGAGCCGTACACCTTCAAGGTGCTCGGAAAGAGCAGCGGTCAAATCCCAATGCTCGTGGCGGACTTCTTACCAGATGGCGAGGACCTATCTATGATTGGCGTGGATGCCGATGGTGACTTGCACGTCTTCGAGTTCAACCCTGACCGTATGTACCATTTGCTCTTTCTACTTCACCCCCCCGGGCCATCTGCTCCTGCACCGGACGACGTTCTCGCTGTCGCCAAACGAGCCGACAACGACGGTGCTCCTGGAGCGCACCATCCCCGCGTCGCAGCCGCAGCCGATGGGCACCACGGGCGCGGAGACGCCACACACGCTGCTACTGAGCTGCCCGACGGGCCAGCTGGCGGCGCTGACGCCGCTCGGCGAGTCGGCGTACCGGCGGCTGCTGTCGCTCGCGAATCAGCTGATGCCGACCGTCACACCGCACGGCGGGCTGCACCCCAAGGCGCACCGGCTACCCGAGGGCCGCGGCGCGCAGAGCCACGCCCGCGCCGTCGGCGTGGAGACGGCGGCCGCGTCAGGACGCATGATCGTCGACGGCACGGTGCTTACGCGCTGGACCGAGCTCGGCGCCGCGAAGCGCGCGGAGATGGCGGCCAAGAGCGGCTACGACGACCTGGCCGAGCTGAGGGCAGAGCTGGAGGGCGTGCTAGGGTGGTCGGGCATGGCGTACTTTTAAGGAGTCATTCTTGTATTTATAAAAACGGGAGGTTGTAGAATGATTAGAAAAAGCATATTTGGTGACTATCTGGCTTGGAATGGGGTAAGACATCACCATTTTTGGTTTCCCGAACGAAGAGGAGTTGTCAAGCTGGGGTCGATTTATATCAATATGAACGGGATTCGGCATCATTGAAGATGAGATGCAGCGTTCAGCTAGTCTCTGTGTTTCGGATATCATTCTACATTGTTCGCCCAAGTCTCTCGCGGACCTTGAGGTGTACCTCGAATCTCGCTTAATCCATTCACTGGTCATATTCTGGATCCCCGTTTCCGGTAACGATTTTGTTTAAACTTTTGATTGTGTTGTGATAAAGAACTGATTCATCATGACAGCTTGAAGCTTGTCGTCGCCGCCCAACCTAGAAACGCCATCCATCCTGTATATCGTTAAAACCCCAGCTCAAATAGTTCTATATCTGGGTGTATAACCTCCTTTCCCAGCTGCAAAAAAAGGTAAAAAAACATTGACACGTAGCTAGACAAAGGAAACAAAGCTGTTGACAAACTGTATTGTACACACGAGTCAGAAAGGACGAAGAGCTGATTAGTCGCAGTCAGGGTTGGCGCTCTTCTTGCGGCGCAGGCTGCCGAAGCGACGCTTCAGGCCCTCGCTGATGCGGTGGCCGGCCGAGTTGTGGCGGTTGAGGCCATGCTCCGCCTCGCCCTCGGCAGGCTGCGCGCCGGAAGAGGCGCCGGTAGCGGCGGGGACGCTCTTCCGGCGGCGCAGGCTCTTGGCCATGAGAGGATTGCTTTCCATCTCGATGGCGTCCTCGTCACCGGGGCGGCGGTCCTTGCTGTTCTTCTTCAGGTCGCGCTCGATGGTGTACGAGGGCTCCCCCTTGCCCTTGAGGTCGTCGGGGTGGTAGTCGACAAAGTCGTAGCGGCGGTAGGCGCCGCCGGGCGCGTCGGGCTCGCGCATAAGGTCGGCGCCCTCCTCGTAGGACATGCGGCGACCGCTGGCGTCGAGGGCGCCGCTGGGGACGGTGGCGGTGCCCTGGAGCGGGCGGTGGTGGATAAGGGCGTCGCGGATGAACTCGCGCGGGGTGGCGCGCAGGGCGGCCATGTTTGAGTCGCGCACGGCCTCGACGGGCGAGTACATCTTGTTCATGTTGCGGCTGGCGAGGGTCGCATCGTACGGCCCGCCGTGGTGGTACGCCGGGCCGATGGTGTCGAGCAGGTCGATGGTGTCCGCCTCGGACACGCGCTTGCGGTGCCGGCGATCGGCGGCACGAGTCTCGCGGCGGATCATGTCGAGCGGGCGGTGGGACATGTCACCGGGGAAGCGTTCGGCGAGACCGGATGGGCGCGGCTGGCTGTGATGTTGGCAGCGGTGTTGGCCGTCGCTGCGGCTGCGGTTGTGCTGAGACGGCTCCGGGGAGCCGGTGTAGTGCCGGGACGAAGGGCCGGGGGCGGATCGAGAGCTGACGGAGCGGATGGGGACACGGCCGCTGTGGTAGTCCGCTGTGGAGAGAGACAACGGCTGCGCGCTGTCTGACACAGGTAATTCGGGGGACTGCGGGGGTGAGACGAGGCCGCTGCGGTGCGAGTGTGTCTCCTCGTGGTGGGTGTCGAGGTTGAAGGTGCGCCGGGCCGAGTAAGGATTGGACTTTAAGAAGCCGGAGGACTCGGGGGGTGTAGGGTTGTTAAAAAAGTTGGCCGAGGTGCGGTTATCGGTGAAGGGATCCCGAGTGTCGTCGTCACTGCTGACACTGGGCGATTGCTTTCTCGAGGCACGATGATGGTGTTGGCTGTTGGACTTGGTGGAGCAGGCGCGGCGCGGTGACGGCGACGAGGGCGGCGAAGCGACGGGGATGGGCCGGGTGGTCCGGAGCTGGACGTTATAGTGGGAGGAGCCTGGTCCGGTTTCTTGCGAAGGCTCCGGGGCAGTCAGGGGATCCAAAATATATCTCTTGGCCTGCTTCGAATATAACAAAAAAAGACGCGCGTCAGCGATTGTGGCGGATGGCGATACGAGGGACAAGGTTTTTGTGGTGGAGAGCGATGCGTATGTGTCTTGGCGATGTGGGAAGCGTGCAGAGAAGGCAAGAAAAGGAGGAAAAGGTGATGAGAGAATGAGGGAAAAGGAACTGAAGGAAATATAAAGAAAAAGCAATGCGGCTTCAACGCGGCTTCAGCAGCAGCGGCGGCATCGCGGCGCATTGGTGACGTCGACAGCAAGGGTAAAAACAGGGGACTGGTGATGCAAGTGGTGTGAGGGTTTGTAGGTCAGGGTCCACCAGATAAGCCCGGAAAAGGATAAAAAAGAGGATAGTATCCGTAGAGCTGGTGGAATCCAAAAGAAGAGCCGATCGCCAGCGTCCATGTCGCCATGGATGGGCAGGGTCCAGCTCTAGACTCTAGATTCTGGACTTTCGCCAACGGGCGTGATGCAGTGATGATGCAACGGGTGGGCAGAAAACAGTGGGGGGGGGGGGG